>NC_082638.1:38955714-39264642 GCF_002263795.3 Bos taurus
CCATGTGTGTGGCAGCCAGAACCAGAAGGCAAGGGGCGACCTCAGCCTCAGAGACCGGCATTCTCCACCAAACTGTGAGCAGGCTGCCAGTTTCTAACCATGTCTTCCTGGAGTCCTGGATGGTTGACATCTGCCAGGAGAGTTGCAGCTTGAGATCAGCTCCGCAGAGGAGATACATGATACACCTGAGGCAGTGTTCTCATGGCACACCCAGGAAACTGAGCGGCCTGGACCCAGTAGGTAATTAAGATGCATGGCCCACTTGGGACAGTGCGTTGGCCAAGCACCTGGTCGCCTGAGCTGCTGGGACCTGGGAAGGGCACAAAACGCACGTGCATCTGAGTCTGTGACTTTGCGGTGTACCTAAAACCCTGAACCTTAGCAGCTTAGACCTGGGAATTGCAGGAAATGCAGGGCCCACATTGGGCAGTACCCCTGAAGAGCAATCTGGAACCTGAGCAGTGTACACGTGGAAAACACACACCACCATGATCTTGGGAAAGCCCAGTGTGTTCCATACACTGCAAGCACTTTCCCAAAATACACACCAACATTATTTGTTTGCAGTGTTCCTCCCTCCCTACAACTCAACTGAACAAGTGAGCCGAAATAAGTGACCACCTTTGCCCCCTTGTGCCAGGGCAGAAATTAGACACTAAAGAGACTTGCAAAGAGAGAAAGCCAAAATAAATAAAGAAAAGGGAACCCCTCTGGGAGTGAGAGGTGCAACAGATTAAAACCCTGTAGTTAATATTGACTAAGCATAGGAAGGGGCTTATAGATCTTGTAAAGAAATGCAAGCTGGAACAAGGAATTATCTGAAACTCAACTGAACCCACACTGCCCACAATGGCCCAGAGAAATTCCTAGATACAGTTTTTCTATTATCAACCTTCTAATTTTTAAAAAATTATTTATTATTTTTTCCTTCTTACTTTTTTTTTTTTAAATTTTACAATACTGTATTGGTTTTGCCATACATCCACATGAATCTGTCATGGGTGTACACGTGTTCCCCATCCTGAACCCCCCTCCCACTCCCTCCCTGTACCATCCATCTGGGTCATCCCAGTACACCAACCCCAAGCATCCTGTAACCTGCATCAAACCTGGGCTGGCGATTCGTTTCTTATATGATATTATACATGTTTCAATGCCATTCTCCCAACCTCCTCCTCTCCCACAGAGTCCAAAAGACTGTTCTATACATCTGTGTCTCTTTTGCTGTCTCACATCCAGGGTTATCGTTACCATCTTTCTAAATTCCATAGACATGTGTTAGTATACTGTATTGCTGTGGGTTTTTTTTTTTTTTTTTCCTTTCTTTCTTTCTGGCTTACTTCACTCGAGATAATAGGCTCCAGTTTCATCCACCTCATTAGAACTGATTCAAATGTATTCTTTTTAATGGCTGAGTAATACTCCACTGTGTATACGTACCACAGCTTTCTTATCCATTCGTCTGCTGATGGACATCTAGGTTGCTTCCATGTCCTGGCTATTAGAAACAGTGCTGTGATGAACATTGTGGTATACGTGTCTCTTTCAATTCTGGTTTCCTTGGTGTGTATGCCCAGCAGTGGGATTGCTGGGTCATAATTAATCCTTTAATTTTCAATTTTACAACCTATTACCTTGCAAAATATGACCCTATTTTTAAAGCATATTTCATATTTTTAAATATATTTTGTGATTGATTGTGTTTTGTATTTTTAATATTGTATTTCAGAGAGTCTACCCTCTCCTCTAGATTTTTTTTTTTACTTAAATTAATTTACTTGTTTTAACTGGAGGCTAATTACTTTACAAAATTGTAGTGGTTGTTGCCATACATTGACATGAATCAGCCATGGGTGTATCAGTTCAGTTCAGTTCAGTTGCTCAGTTGTGCCTGACTATTTGCGACCCCACGCGCTGCAGCATGCCAGGCCTCCCTGTACATCAACAACTGCTGGAGTCTACCCAAACCCATGTCCATGGAGTCGGTGATTCCATCCAAACATCTCCTCTGCTGTCCTCTTCTGCCCTCAGTCTTTCCCTGAATCAGAGTCTTTTCAAATGAATCAGGTGGCCAAAATATTGAAGATTCAGCTTCAAAATCAGTCCTTCAAATGAACACCCAGGACTGATCTCCTTTGGGATGGACTGGTTGGGTCTCCTTGCAGTCCAAGGGACTCTCAAGAGTCTTCTCCAACGCCACAGTTTAAAATCATTTATTCTCGGGAGCTCTGCTTTCTTTATAGTTGAACTCTCATATCCATACATGACCATGGGAAAAACCATAAGCTTGACTAGATGGACCTTTGTTGACGAAGTAATGTCTCTGCGTTTCAATATACTGTCTAGGTTGGTCATAACTTTCTTTCCAAGGTGTAAGTGTCTTATAATTTCATGGCTGCAATCACCATCTGCAATGATTTTGGACCCCTCCCTCCTCTCAAAGTATGACGTCAGCCACTGTTTCCCCATCTATTTGCCATAAAGTGATGGGACTGAATGCCATTATCTTAGCTTTGTGAATGTTGAGCTTTAAGCCAATCTTTTCAATCTGCTCATTCTCTTTCATCAAGAGGCTCTTTAGTTCTTCTTCACTTTCTGTCAAAAGGTGGTGTCATCTGCATATCTGAGTTATTGATATTTCTTCCGGCAAACTTGATTCCAGATTGTACTTCCTCCAGCCCAGCGTCTCACATGATGTACTCTGCATATAAGTTAAGTAAGCAGGGTGACAATATACAGCCTTGACCTACTCCTTTTCCTATTTGGAACCAGTCTGTTATTCCATGTTCAGTTGTAACTGTTCCTTCCTGACCTGCATACAGGTTTCTCAAGCGGCAGGTTACGTGGTCTGCTAATATATACCGTGGGTGTATACCCATGGATGTATGTGCGTGCCTAATCCTGAACCCCCTCCAATCTCCCTCCCCATCTCATTCCTCAGGATTGTCCCAGTGCACTGGCCCTTGGCACCCTGTCTCATGCACCAAACCTGGACTGGCCTTCTATTTCACATATGGTAATATGCATGCTCCGCTTCTATTCTCCCAAATCATCCCACCCCTAGCTTCTTCCATAGAGTCCAAAAGTCTGCTATTTATATCCGTGCCTCTTTTGCTCTCTCACATGTAGGGTCCTCATTACTATCTTTCTAAATTTTATACATATATATATATATAATATATATATTGTGTATGGATACCATATAATATATATATATATATATATATATATAATATAATTTATAATATAATATATAATATAATATATAATGTATAATATAGTGTATGGATGTTTTTCTTTCTGACTTGCATCACTCTGTATCATAGGATCCAGTTTCATTCACCTCATTAGAACTGATTCAAATGCACTCTTTTAAATAGCTGAGTAATATTCCATTCTGTATATGTACCAAAGCTTTACTATCCATTCATCTGCTCATGGATATCTAGGTAGCTTCCATGTCCTAAACATGAAAACACTGCTATGATGTTGAACATTGGGGTAGACGTGTCTCTTTCAATTCTGGTTTCCTCAGTGTGTATGCCCAGCAGTGGGTTTCCTGGGTCACATGACAGTACTAGTTCCAGCTTTTTAAGGAATCTACACAGCGTCCCCCATACTGGCTGTACTAGTTTGCATTGCCTCCAACACTGTAAGAGGATTCCCTTTCTTCTGCAGTCTGTTCAGTATGTATTGTTTGTCGACGTTTTGATAACAGCCATTCTGACAGGTGTGAGATGGTATAACATTGTGGCTTGATGACCATTTCTGTGATAATGAGTGATGTTGAGCATCTTTTCATGTGTTTCTTAACCATCTGTATGTCTTCTTTGGAGAACTGTCTGTTGAGTTCTTCAGCCTAATTTTTGATTGGGCCATTAATTTTTTCTGGTATTGAGTTGCATGAGCTTCTTGTATATTTTTGAGTTTCACTTAGTCAATTGCTTCATTTACTATCATTTTCTCCCGTTCTGATGACTGTCTTTTCACCTTCCTTGTTTCCTTCATTGTTCAGGAGCTTTTAAATTTGATTCGTTCCGTTGGTTTATTTTTGCTTTTATTTACATTACCCTGGGAGGTGAGTCATAGAAGGTCCTGCTGTGATTTATGTCAGAGACTGTTCTGTCTATATTTTCCTCTAGAAGTTTTACAGTTTCTGGTCTTTCATTTAGATCTTTAATCCATATTTAGCTTATTTTTGTGTATCATTAGAAAGTATTCTGGAGTCATTATTTTAAAGGTGGTTGGCCAGCTTTTCCAGTGCCACTTGTTAAAGAGATCGGTCTTTTCTCCATTGTATATTCCTGAGTCCTTTGTCAAAGATAAAGTGACCATAGGTGTGTGGATTTATCTCTGGGCTTTCTATTTTGTTCCATTGGTCTATATTTCTGTCTTGGTGTCAGTAACATATTGTCTTGATAACTGTAGCTTTGTACTATAGTCTGCAGTCATGCAGGTTGATTCCTTCAGTTCCATTCTTCTTTCTCAAGATTGCTTTGGCTATTCGAGGTTTCCCCCCCCCCCCCCTTCATACAAACTGTGCAATGATTTGTCCTAGTTCTCTGAAAAACACTTTTGGTAGGTTGATAATTACTTTAAATGTAAACAGATTAAATGTTCCAACCAAAAGACACAGACTGATTGAATGGATACAAAAACATGACCCATATATATATGCTGTCAACCAGAAACCACCTTCAGATGCAAGGACACATATAGACTGAAATTGAGAGGATGGAAAAATACATTCTATGCAAATGGAAAGCAAAAGAAAGCTGGAATATTAATCCTGATATCAGACAGGCCTTAAAATAAGAATACTATAAAAAATAAGGAAAGACACTACACTACGATAAAAGGATCAATCCAAGAGGGAGACATAACAGTTGTAAACATCTATGCACTGAACACTTTATTGCCGAATTTTACCTTAAATTGAAGAAACTAGCGAAAATGACTAGATGATTCAGGTATGAACTAAATCAAATCCCTTATGTTTATACAGTGGAAGTGACAAATAGATTCAAGACAGAATATTGAAGATTCAAGACAGAATCAAGATAGACAGAATGCCTGAAGAACTATCGATGGAGTTTTGTGACAGTGTACAGGAGGCAGTGATCAAGACCATACCCAAGAAACACAAATGCCAAAAGTCAAAATGGTTCTCTGAGGAGGCCTTCCAAATAGCTGAGAAACGAAAAGAAGCAAAAGACAAAGGAGAGAGGGAAATATATACCCATTTGAATGAAGAGTTCCAAAGAATTTCAAGTAGAGATAAGAAAGCCTTCCTCAGCAATCAACAAAAAGAACAGAGGGAAACAATAGAATGGGAAAGACTAGAGATCACGTCAAGGAAATTAGAGATACTAAGGGAGCATTTCATGGAAAGATGGGCACAATAATGGACAGAAGTGGTACGGACATAAGAGAAGCAAAAGATATTAAGAATTGATGGCAACAATGCACAGAAGAATTATACAAAAAAGATCTTCATGATGCAGATAACCAGGATAGTGTGATCACTCACCTAGAGCCAGACATCCTGGAATGTGAAGCCAAGTGGATCTTAGGAAGCAAAGCTAGTGGAAGTTATGGAATTCCAGTTGAGCTATTTGAAATCCTAAAAGACGATGTTGTGAAAGTACCACGCAATACGCCGGCAAAGTTTCAAAGCTTGGCAGTGGCCACCGGACTGGAAAACGTCAGTTTTCATCCCAGTCTCAAAGGAAGGTAATGCCAAAGAATGCTCAAACAACCACACAGTTGCACTCATCTCACGTGCTAGTAGAGTAATGCTCAAAATTCTCCAAGCCAGGCTTCAACAGTATGTGAACTGTGAACTTCCAGATGTTGAAAGTGGACTTAGAATAGGCAGAGGAACCAGAGATCAAATTGCCAACATCCACTGGATCATGGAAAAAGCAAGAGTTCCAGGAAAAACATATATTTCTGCTTTATTCAATATGCCAAAACCTCTGAGTGTGTGGGTCAAAATAAACTGTGGAAAATTCTAAAAGAGATGGGAGTACCAGGCCACCTGACTTGCCTCCTGAGAAATCTGTGTGCAGGTCAAGAAGCATCAGTTAGAACTGGACATGAAACAGCAGACTGGTTGCAAGTCGGGAAAGGAGTATAGCAAGGCTGTATTTCATCACCCTGCTGTTTAACTTACAAGCAAAGGACATCATGCTAAATGCCAGGCTGGATGAAGCACAAACTGGAATCAAGATTGTCAAGAGAAATATCAGTAATCCCATATATGCAGATAACACCACCCTTATGGCAGAAAGTGAGGACCTAAAGAGCCTCTTGATGAAAGTGAAAGAGGAGAGTGAAAAAGTTGGCTTAAAACTCAACATTCAGAAAACTAATATCATGGCATCCAGGCACATCCCTTCATGGCAAGTAGATCAGGAAACAATGGACATAGTGCCAGACTGTTTTTCGCAGTTGGGGAGGCAAATCACTACAGATGTTGATTGCAGCCATGAAATTCAAAGGTGCTTGCTCCTTGGAAGTCACGCTATGACTTACTTAGAAAGCATTAAAAAGCAGAGACATTATTTTACCAACAATCAACCAATGTGTCAAAGCAATCCTTTTTGCAATAGTCATGTACTGATGTGAGAGTTGGAGGAGAAGGAAAGCTGAGTGCCTAAGAATTGATCCTTTGGAACTGTGGTGTTGGAGAAAACTCTTGAGGATATCAAAGCAGTCAATCCCAAGAAAATCAGTCCTGAACATACATTGAGATGACTGAAGCTGCAATACTTTGGCAACCTGATGCAAAGAAGTAACTCATTTGAAAAGACCCTGATGCTGGAAAAGATCGAAGGCCAGAAGAGAAGGGGACGATAGAAGACGAGATAGTTGGATGGCATCCTCAATGCACATGAGTTTTAGCAAGCTCTGGAAGTTGGTGATGGACAGGGACAGGGAAGCCTGGTGTGATGTTTTACCATAAAGTATGATGTTAGTTATACAGTGTATTACCATCATCAGGTTGAGGAAGTTTTCTATTTCTAGTTTGCTAAGAGCTTTTATACAGAATGTGTTCAGTCACTCAGATCTGCCCAGCTCTTTGCGACCCCATGGAGTTTAAACCCAAATGGTTCCTCTGGTTGAGGATTCTCCAGGCAAGAATATTGAAGTTGGTTGCCGTGCCCTCTGCCAGGGCATCGTCCCAACCCTGGAATAGATATCAGACTTTATCAAATTATTTTTCAGCGTTTTTTGAGATGACCCTACTGTGTTTTATTTTTTGTCCTTTAGTACTTTGAATTACACTGATTGATTTTCAAATGTTTAACCAATCCTGCATTCTTAGGGGACAAAAAGTAATAGATTATGCTGCGTTGTCTTTGTACATATTGGCATGGTCTGCGCTTCACTCTGAACACTTTCTGTTGCTACGTCTTCAAGTGCACAATTTTCTCCTGCTGTCCTGTATAATCTGTCATTTATTCTATCGACTGTGTTTGCCATCTGACGTTACAGTTTTCCTATCTACAAGATGGAATTGGTCTACTTTATTATTTGCATGTCTCTACTTAATTTTACAAAATGCAAAAAACACAGTCATTCCAATATTCTAATGTCTCTGTCGGCAATGTCTTAAATCTATGCCGCTTCTGGGTCAGTTTGATTTCTCAAGGGAAATTTAATATGATTTTTTCTTACCTTAGTGAGATTAAATATCTTTTTAATGTGGTTAGTGTATAGTACCATATCTTTCTTGTCAAATGGCTGCTCATGTCTTTTAAACATCTCTGAATAAAGTGAATGTCCAGTAGTACATCTTTCTTAGAAACTGTGGGCTCGTGTGTTTTTCACATTTTTCTATCATTCTTTAGGTTCTTTGTTATAAAATTTTAACAGCCATCTTTTGGGTTTGTTTATGGTGCTTTTTTTTTTTTTTTTTTCCTACCTCTTAAAATTTTAAGCAGTGTCATGCATCCAGGGTGAATAAGGAACCAGTGTACACCAGGAAGTGAGCACTTCACAGGAAATCCAGGAAGTCCCACTAAGACAAAAAACTGTGTACCCCAGGGCACACCTCAGGCTGGCTGACCCTGCTTGTCAATTAGGAACACAAGGACTGAGATGAAGCCGACACCTCATTCCCCTTTCCTCCAGAGGCAAGCACCTCAGTGAGAGACCTTGGGAACCAGACGGGGATACATGATTACACAGTGTTCCTTCCAGGAAGCTGGAATCTTGTCGTAGCTCTTCATGGAAATGAATTCCAGCATGGTCTCAATGGTGACGTAAGCAGCAATGGAGGTACCAGCTGGCAAACAAGATGAGAAAAGAGATTTGTAAGGGCACATGTTGAGAAAGCCCTTTCCAGACGAGGCTCAAACAATCTGAGCAAGCACCGCCCCTTCGGGGGAATACTAATCACTCAAAGGTCGTCATTTCTTTCTTGGGATGCCTCATCCCCATCACCCTGTAGAAACCCAAACTTGGGTATTACACCTAACGAGGTGAGCATGAGTCCTAGATTTGAAACTAGACAGCTCCAAGTGGACCAATAGCAAAAATATTCAGTGCATTCTCACAGCCTGAAGACAGGGGTTTCAGACTGGAAACTAGAAAAGTGAGGACACCTATGTGCAAACTGAGCAAAGGAAGTGGGATGGAAAAGATTCCTGGTAGGTGGTCCAGAATTAAATGGTGCTCAAAGTGCTTTAAGAACACCTTATAGGAGGAAAGTAGAATGATTCTCTTTTCCACAGATACTTCGATAGAACCTAATTATCATGGAGGAATTTTAGGCAGGATATGAAAAACTAGATAATGGTGAAATGTGAGAGAGAAAAGAATGAAAGCCTGAATACTGTGGCTGTGGGCCAAGGTTTGGAGGAGATCCAGTCTCCCTGCCATGTGGCCCTTCATGTAGACTTAGAGAGATGAGGATGGCAGGTGAGTTTGGAGGGTTCCTAAGGCCATTAAAAATGCTACCTTTCCCCCACCAAATCATCTGAGTTGCTCTCCATCCTCCCCTAGAATTGACAGGATCGGGCTTTGTGATGTGAAGGCCCACTCAGGGCCACCATTGGCTGGGGAAATGAGTTGCTGACCTCATAAAGCATAAGGCTGTGGCCCCCTGGGAGGGGTATGCATAGGGCTGCTCAGGGGCTCTGGAGCAGACCACTGTGAGTCTTCAAAATGACTAAGGTGACTGGGAAGCCACAAGGCTCTAGAGAAGTTGTGGAACAGCAGACTCTAGATACCCAGGAGGAAAAGATGAAAAGCTCCTGTCAACAGATGTCCAAAGAAGTGTCAAGGTGAGCTGAACCCATGCAAGGTCCCTTTGCCCATTGAGACCGCCCCATAAGACCCCTCCCCTTGTCCTTGCCAGGCCCTTACCCCTTCTCCTCCCACACCCCTTCTCCTGAAGCCATTGTTCCCATCCATCTTCGCCCTCTTCCCCAAACAAACCGCCACTCTGTACTCCCTTTTTTTGTTTTCTCCAGGTGGCCAGGGTAACCATGAGGGTGAATAAGCCATCTGGTCCTGAGCTTATTTTTTCTTGTGGTTGGAAGCTTTTTGATTGCAGTTTTGCCTTCTATGTTCGTGATGGGTCTGTTGAGATTATCTATTTCTTCCTGGTTCAGTTTTGGAAGGTTATACTTTTCTGAGTATTTGTCCATTTCTTCTAAGTTGTCCATTTTATTGTCATATAGCTGCTGATAGTAGTCTCAGGATCTTTTCTATTTCTGTGTTGTCTGTTGTGATTTTTCCCTTTTCATTTTAATTTGTTGAATTGATTCTTCTCCCTTTCTTTCTTGATGAATCTGGCTAATGGCTTGTCTTTTTTTTTTTTTTTCTTTTTTAATCTTCTTAAAGAACTGTCTTCCTTTCGCTGATGTTTGTAACAGTTTCCTTTCTTTTTCACTTATTTCTTCCCTAATTTTTATGATTACTTTCCTTCTGCTAACCCCGGGGTTCTTCATTTCTTCTTTTTCTCATTGCTTTAGCTGGGACGTTAGGTCATTTATTTGAGGTTTCTCTTGTTTCTTCAGATAAGCTTGTATTTTTATGAATCTTCCCCTTAGCACTGCTTTCTGAATCCCATTGGTTTTCATTTCATTTTCATTCATATCGTGTTTTCATTTTTGTTTGTATCTATGCATATTTTCATTTCTTTTCTGATTTCTTCTGTTATATGTTGGTTATTCAGAAGTGTGTTGTTCAGCCTCCATATGCTTGTATTTTTAATAGTTTTATTTTTCCTGCTGTTGTAGGTTGTTTAGTCGCTCAGTCGTTTCCGACTCTTGTGGCCCCATGGACTGTAGCCTGCCAAACTCCTCTGTCCGTGGAACTCTCCAGGCCAGAATACTGGAGTTGGTTGCCATTTCCTTCTCCAGAGAATCTTCCCAACTCAGGAATCGAACCTGGGTCTCCTGCATTGCAGGCAGATTCTTTGCTGACTGAGCTACAACATCTAATCTTACTGCATTGTGATCAGAAATGATGCTTGAAATGATTTCATTTTTGTTTTCTTTTTCTAATTTACCAGGGCTAGATTTATGCAATCTATCCTGGAAATGTGCCATGTGCACTTGAGAAAAAGGTGAGATTCATTGTTTTGGGGTGAAGTGTCCTATAGATATCAATTAGGTATAACCGGTCCATTGTATCATTTGAAGTTTGTGTTTCCTTGCTGATTTTCTGCTCGGTTGATCTATACATACATGTAACTGGGATATGAAAGTCTCCGACTATTACTACATTACTTTTAATTTCCCCTTTCAAATTTGTTAGCATTTGCCTTACGTACTGCGGTACTCCTATGTTGGGTACATAGGTATTTATAGAAGAAAAGGAGAGAGATAAACATCTGAATGCAGAGTTCCAAAGAATAGCAAGAAGAGATAAGAAAGCCTTCTTCAGCGGTCAATGCAAAGAAATAGAGGAAAACAACAGAATAGGAAAGACTAGGGAATCTCTTCAAGAAAATCAGAGATACCAAAGGAACCTTTCATGCAAACCTTGGCTCGATAAAGGACAGAAATGGTATGGACCTAACAGAAGCAGAAGATATTAAGAAGAGATGGCAAGAATACACAGAAGAACTGTACAAAAAAGATATTCATGACCCAGTTAATCATTATGGTGTGTTCACTGACCTAGAGCCAGACATCCTGGAACGTGAAGTCAAGTGGGCCTTAGAAAGCAGCACTACGAACAAAAATAGTGGAGGTAATGGAATTCCAGTTGAGCTATTCCAAATCCTGAAAGACGATGCTGTGAAAGTGCTGCACTCAATATGCCAGCAAATTTGGAAAACTCAGCAGTGGCCACAGGACTGGAAAAGGTGAGTTTTCATTCCAATCCCAAAGAAAGGCAATGCCAAAGAATGCTCAAACTACCACACATTTGCACTCATCTCACACACTAGTAAAGTAATGCTCAAAATTCTCCAAGCCAGGCTTCAGTAATATGGGAACCATGAACTTCCTGCTGTTCAAGCTGGTTTTAGAAAAGGCAGAGGAACCAGAGATCAGATTGCCAACATCCGCTGGATCATGGAAAAAGCAAGAGTGTTCCAGAAAAGCATCTATTTCTGCTTCATTGACTATGCCAAAGCCTTTGCCTGTGTGGATCCCAATAAACTGTGGAAACTTCTGAAAGAGATGGGAATACCAGACCACCTGATCTGCCTCTTGAGAAATTTGTATGCAGGTCAGGAAGCAACAGTTAGAACTGGACATGGAACAACAGACTGGTTCCATATAGGAAAAGGAGTCCGTCAAGGCTGTATATTGTCAACCTGTTTATTTAACTTACATGCAGAGTACATCATGAGAAACGCTAGGCTGGAAGAAATACAAGCTGGAATCAAGATTGCCGGGAGAAATATCAATAACCTCAGATATGCAGATGACACCACCCTTATCGCAGAAAGTGAAGAGGAGCTAAAAAGCCTCTTGATGAAGGTGAAAGTGGAGAGTGAAAAAGTTGGCTTAAAGCTCAACATTCAGAAATCGAAGATCATGGCATCTGGTCCCATCACTTCATGGGAAATAGATGGGGTGACAGTGGAAACAGTGTCAGACTTTGTTTTTCTGGGCTCCAAAATCACTGCAGATGGTGACTGCAGTCATGCAATTAAAAGACGCTTACTCCTTGGAAGGAAAGTTATAACTAACCTAGATAGCATATTCAAAAACAGAGACATTCCTTTACCAACAAAGGTCCATCTAGTCAAGGCTATGGTTTTTCCTATGGTCATATATGGATGTGAGAGTTGGACTGTGAAGAATGCTGAGCGCCTAAGGATTGATGCTTTTGAACTGTGGTGTTGGAGAAGACTCTTGAGAGTCCCTTGGACTGCAAGGAGATCCAAGCTGTCCATTCTGAAGGAGATGAGCCCTGGGATTTCTTTGGAAGAATGATGTTAAAGCTGAAACTCCAGTACTTTGGCCACCTCTTGAGAAGGATTGACTCATTGAAAAAGTCTCTGATGCTGGAAGGGATTGGGCGCAAGAGGAGAAGGGGACGACACAGGATGAGATGGCTGGATGGCTTCACTGACTCGATGAACGTGAGTCTCAGTGACTTCCGGGAGTTGGTGATCTACAGGGAGGCCTGGCGTGCTGCGATTCCTGGGGTTGCGAAGAGTCAGAAACAACTGAGCGACTGATCTGATCTGATCTGATATCTTCTTCTTGTATTGATGCTTTGATCATTATGTAGTGGCCTTCACTTTCTCATTTCACAGGCTTTATTTCAGTCTATTTTATCTGATATGAATATAGCTACTCCTGCATTCTTTCGGTCTCCACTTGCATGAAATACCTTTTCCCAGCACTCCACATTCAAGCTATATGTGTACCTTGGCTTCAGGTGGTTCTCTTGTAGAGAGCATATAAAGGAGTCTGGTTTGGTAACCATTTTACAATACTTCCTTTGTCACCTATCTATCCATTTGTCCATCCCTCTTTCCAACGCACAGTCGATCTTTTTCCTTGTTGCTTTTGTTTTAAATTGCAGACATCAGTATGTGTCTCCTTAGATATTTCAGCAAGCCTGCCATTAAGTAGTGAGCCGAATTTGTTTACAGCAATTTTCTTTGGATACTAATTTTAGATACAATGATATATAGCAATATTTTCTTTTCACAGTCACGTTACTTTTTAACTGAAGTATAGTTGATTTACAACATTGTGTGAATGTCTGTTTTACAGAAAAGTGATTCAGTTATGCAAATATATACATGTAAATGCATTGTGTGTACACACACACACACACATATACACATTCTTTTATTTAATCTTTATGTATGTATGCATTTATTTATTTATTTAATTTTTTTTACTACACTGTAGTGTGTGTGATTAGTTCTATAACCAGGATTTGAACATGTATCCACTGCAGTGCAAGTGTGGAATCTTTACTGCTGGACTGCCAGGGTTCCCCCATATATATTTGTTTTCATTATAAGTTATCATGGGGTACTGAATATATTTCTCTGTGTTCTACAGTAGAAACTTGTCAATCCATTCCATGTACTCTAGTTTATATCTCCTCCCCCCAATCTCTTAGTCCATTGCTCCCCCAATTCTCTCTGCCTTGGAAGCCTCAAGTCTGTTATATATGTCCATGAGCTTGCATCTGTTGCATACACATGTTCATTTGTGTCATATCTTAGATTCTACATTTGAATGATATAATTTGGTATTTGTCTTTCTCTGTGTGCCTTATTTCATTTAGTATGATTATCTCTCAGGCCATGCATGTTGACTCAAATGGCCTTATTTTTGTAGCTGTACATTTTCTTGTATCCTTCTAACTATACATAGAATTATTCATCTGTGATTAATTTCCTGTATATATTTTTTAAATGAGTGTAGTACACCACTCTTGGTATAGTACATCCATTTTGAGTCTGTATTAGGATTTTATATGGATATGTCAGTCACTTCAATTCAATTGCTCAGTTGTGTCCGATGGTTTGGAACCCCATGGATTGTAGCATGCCCCGCTTTCCCTGTCAATCACTAACTCCGTGAGCTTGTGTCTCCTTCCTTCTCAGCTTTATTATAGTTCGTATTTCTTGTTTGACGAATCTGTACAGAGTTTCCTTTGTTGTGGCTGTACTGATTCTCGCTCCCTTACATCGATACACAGAGGCAGTCAGCAGTGTTTATTTTCTCTGACCTGCTCTCAGAAGTGTGTACGACATCACTCTTGCTAAGTCGGTCCCTGTAGATTATGTATGTGACAGGTATTTGTGGGAATCCATGAATTTCAGCCTACCAATATAAGCCTTCCAGGGAGTTCCATTTTACCTCGGTTGGGGTACTCACTACCAGCAATATTGTCTGTCCTATGTGAAACGTAAATTCTGTAACACAACTCTCATCTGCCCTTCTTCAGTGACTCTGATTATCACAATTGTCTGTACCTCTGACAAGGTCATTCTTTCCTTGTTTCAATGCTTGAGTCATATTCCGTCATGAACCCCTACCCCATTCCTTTATCTGTTCATCTCTCGTCCCTGTGTACTTCCTTTAATTTCATCTCTGGGCATTGGGAATCCTGCTGCAGTGCATCCTCTTGGGCATGTGGTTTTCAAAGTCTGTGTATTTCTGAAGTATCATAGGAGTGGAGAAGCCCTGTCATATTTTCTTTTTTTTTTTTTTTATAAAGCCACGTGGACAGTGATTCTTATACTGGCTCCTCCCGCTGATATACCCTCACTACTATAAAAGGATCCCGCTGACTAATGTTAATCTACCATTTCTGGCCTGGTCTGTTTTCCACGGTGGCCTTTTTCACTGGTCAGAGTTGATATCTTGTGGCAGTTTGTATCTCTGATAAGAAACCTTGTGGAGTACTATTCATGGGCTTTTTGCTTTTAGAAAGCACTTTGAGTTGTATTTTCCTGTTGATACTTTCTTCCTGAGAGTGTTCCAGTTGTGTGTGTGTGTGTGTTTATTTATTTAATTTTGGGTGTGTGACCTTGACATGTTCAAGGGTGGGTGTCCTGTCGAGTCCAGAGGCCTTGTGAATATCAGATGTCCATCAGCGATAGTTTTGATGCTGCAGTTGCAGAGAAAATCTTCCATGCTGAAGGGTTTCTTTATTCTGTCCTATTTTAGGATGGTCTGTGCCGCCTGAGAGTTTTACTCAGGCCTGGTTGTATATTAAAGTAGAAAGAGCCAGAGGATGCCGGCAAACCTGGTGACTGCTCACACTTGGTGACTGTTAAACTTGGATTTTATTTTAAGTAAAAGTCAATCCTTGATTGACAAGGACACGTTTGTTTTACTTGTACAGATTCTTGTTCCATGGGACTGAGAATACTAGATATTCAGCTGTGCTTGTTTTCACCTACATGTTATTAGAACGAGTCTCATCTACCACTCTTGCTGAACTAGGTTTGCATGGATTCTGTATGTTATATGTATCTCTGGGAAGAAATTAGTACCAATTTCCAGGTGTATCCCTTCCATGCAACCAGGGTCCTCTGCTACCCATAAATTTCATGCCAGGTTGGATGCTCACATCACCTTTGTGCGGGTGCTAACTGCTCTGGATTTTTGTATAGCAATTGTCCGTTGCATCCCATAATGTTTCTTGAGTCGACTCTCCTTCACTCAGTGTGATGATCTCTGGGTTGATCTCTCTCTCTGAAGACGGCCTATGTTCATATTTCAATGCTTGATTCAAAAATCATTCTAGACCTGTATCATGTTTGTTTATCCATTGCTCTCTCCAGGTATGCTAACTTTGCTTTCATCTCTTCAATGTTCTGAATGGTGCCACGGGAGGTTTGGGGTGTGTTGTGTGCAAAATCTCTTCATTTCTGAAATATTCCAGGAGAGGATCTGATTAATCAAACTGTCTCTACCTCTTTTTTTATTTATTTATTTCTCTCTCATGGGAGTGCACTTTTCTAGTCATGCTCATATGACTCTTACCAAGTCTATCCCACCAGTACTCTAAACTGTCCACTGTAGTAATGTTACTCTACCATTGATACCATGTCCAGCTTTTGACACATGGTCTTGTTCCATGCTCATGCAGAGGTGATAATGTCCTCACAACTTCGATGTTTATGTCTCTTAGAATTCAACCCAATGTGCAAATTGCCATGTGCTTTCTTAGATAAACATGGAATTGTGTTTACCTGTTCACATGCTCTTCCTGTTAGCTTCTCCTGTGTTTACGTTATTTTTCCCCTTAGGTGAGCTCTGGTAATTTGTCATGGGTGGGTATCAGTTGGAGCTCAGCACCCTTGTGAATAGTGTGTCCATCAGCAAGCATTTTAAGGTTACTGTTAGAAAAAAATGTCCACAAGACGCCAGCATTTCTTCATGCCCTGCTCTTGTTGCTCTGGTAACAGAAGCCTCTGTGGTTATCCCAGACCTGCTTGTAAATGAGAGTAAAATAAGAAAGAGGAAGCCACCCAAAGCTTTTGTCTCTTGAGCCTTTAAGATTTTTTACTATAAGTAAAGTTTTGTTTCTTACTTAAGACTATTTACTCCATTGTAATTATTGCAGGTACACAGTTTCTCCTTCCCTTCCACAGACAACTGGAGGTATTCTGCTGCAGTTATTGTCACCTATTTTTTTCAGAATCTGAAAAAATCAACAGAATCTGTTGAGGACATGTCTCTTGATACAGGAGGTCTGTGTGGATTATGAATTGCATAGGTATTCAGGGGAATAAGTCTATTGCAGCCTTCACCTTTCAGCTTCTTACGCATTGACACCATTTGCTAACTGTAAGTTTCTTACCAGGAGTGTAAGTACATTTCACTTTTGTTTGGATACTAATGTTAACCTACATTTGTCAGGGGCTTGAACAAGAGAAGGACCCAGCCTGGTTCATGGCAGGGACAGAGATGCTGACTCAGGAGTATTTGTTGGGGGTTTGAACAAGGTCAGGACTCATCCTGGTTCAGTGCAGGGACCGAATTGCAGGATCAGGAGTGTTTCTCGGGGCTTAAACATTGGGAGCACCCAGCCTGCTTTTGTGCAGGGATCCTTATGTGCGTTCAGGATTATGTGTTGGGAGACTAACGAGGGCAGAACCTAGATTCGTTCAGTGCAGTGACAGAGAGGTGTGATCAGGAGTATTTTCAGCAGCCCTGCTAAAAGGCAGAAACCAGAGACTTTAATATCCCACTTACATGTATGTATAGATCAACCGAGCAGAATATCAGCAAGGAAACACAAACTTCAAGTGATACAATGGACCGGTTAGACCTAATGGATATCTATAGGACACTTCACCCCAAAACAATGAATCTCACCTTTTTCTCAAGTGCACATGGAACATTTCCAGGATAGATTGCATAAATCTAGCCTTGATAAATTAGAAAAAGAAAACAAAAATGAAATCATTTCAAGCATCGTTTCTGATCACAATGCAGTAAGATTAGATGTTGTAGCTCAGTCAGCAAAGAATCTGCCTGCAATGCAGGAGACCCAGGTTCGATTCCTGAGTTGGGAAGATTCTCTGGAGAAGGAAATGGCAACCAACTCCAGTATTCTGGCCTGGAGAGTTCCACAGACAGAGGAGTTTGGCAGGCTACAGTCCATGGGGCCACAAGAGTCGGAAACAACTGAGCGACTAAACAACCTACAACAGCAGGAAAAATAAAACTATTAAAAATATAAACATATGGAGGCTGAACAACACACTTCTGAATAACCAACATATAACAGAAGAAATCAGAAAAGAAATGAAAATATGCATAGATACAAACAAAAATGAAAACACGATATGAATGAAAATGAAATGAAAACCAATGGGATTCAGAAAGAAGTGCTAAGGGGAAGATTCATAAAAATACAAGCTTATCTGAAGAAACAAGAGAAACCTCAAATAAATGACCTAACGTCCCAGCTAAAGCAATGAGAAAAAGAAGAAATGAAGAACCCCGGGGTTAGCAGAAGGAAAGAAATCATAAAAATTAGGGAAGAAATAAGTGAAAAAGAAAGGAAACTGTTACAAAAATCAGTGAAAGGAAAAGACAGTTCTTTAAGAAGAATAAAAAAAAAAAAAAAAAAGACAAGCCATTAGCCAGATTCATCAAGAAAGAAAGGGAGAAGAATCAATTCAACAAGTTAGAAATGAAAATGGAAAAATCACAACAGACGACACAGAAATAGAAAGGATCCTGAGACTACTATCAGCAGCTATATGACAATAAAATGGACAACTTAGAAGAAATGGACAAATACTCAGAAAAGTATAACCTTCCAAAACTGAACCAGGAAGAAATAGATAATCTCAACAGACCCATCACGAAAACAGAAGGCAAAACTGCAATCAAAAAGCTTCCAACCACAAGAAAAACTAAGCTCAGGACCAGATGGCTTATTCACCCTCCTGGTTACCCTGGCCACCTGGAGAAAACAAAAAAAGGGAGTACAGAGTGGCGGTTTGTTTGGGGAAGAGGGTGAAGATGGATGGGAACAATGGCTTCAGGAGAAGGGGTGTGGGAGGAGAAGGGGTAAGGGCCTGGCAAGGACAAGGGGAGGTGTCTTATGGGGCGGTCTCAATGGACAAGAGGACCTTGCATGGGTTCAGCTCACCTTGACACTTCTTTGGACATCTGTTGACAGGAGCTTTTCATCTTTTCCTCCTGGGTATCTAGAGTCTGCTGTTCCACAACTTCTCTAGAGCCTTGTGGCTTCCCAGTCACCTTAGTCATTTTGAAGACTCACAGTGGTCTGCTCCAGAGCCCCTGAGCAGCCCTATGTATACCCCTCCCAGGGGGCCACAGCCTTATGCTTTCTGAGGTCAGCAACTCATAAAGTTGCTGCCACCAGCCAATGGTGGCCCTGGGTGGGCCTTCACATCACAAAGCCCGATCCTGTCAACTCTAGGGGAGGATGGAGAGCAGCTCAGATGATTTGGTGGGGGAAAGGTAGCATTTTTAATGGCCTTAGGAGCCCTCCAAACTCACCTGCCATCCTCATCTCTCTAAGTCTACATGAAGGGCCACATGGCAGGGAGACTGGGTCTCCTCCAAACCTTGGCCCACAGCCACAGTATTCAGGCTTTCATTCTTTTCTCTCTCACATTTCACCATTATCTAGTTTTTCATATCCTGCCTAAAATTCCTCCATGATAATTAGGTTCTATCGAAGTATCTGTGGAAAAGAGAATCATTCTACTTTCCTCCTATAAGGTGTTCTTAAAGCACTTTGAGCACCATTTAATTCTGGACCACCTACCAGGAATCTTTTCCATCCCACTTCCTTTGCTCAGTTTGCACATAGGTGTCCTCACTTTTCTAGTTTCCAGTCTGAAACCCCTGTCTTCAGGCTGTGAGAATGCACTGAATATTTTTGCTATTGGTCCACTTGGAGCTGTCTAGTTTCAAATCTAGGACTCATGCTCACCTCGTTAGGTGTAATACCCAAGTTTGGGTTTATACAGGGTGATGGGGATGAGGCATCCCAAGAAAGAAATGACGACCTTTGAGTGATTAGTATTCCCCCGAAGGGGCGGTGCTTGCTCAGAGTTGTGTGAGCCTCGTCTGGAAAGGGCTTTCTCAACATGTGCCCTTACAAATCTCTTTTCTCATCTTGTTTGCCAGCTGGTACCTCCATTGCTGCTTACGTCACCATTGAGACCATGCTGGAATTCATTTCCATGAAGAGCTACGACAAGATTCCAGCTTCCTGAAAGAAACACTGTGTAATCATGTATCCCCACCTAGTTCCCAAGGTCTCTCATTGAGGTGGTTGCCTCTGGAGGAAAGGGGAATGAGGTGTCGGCTTCATCTCAGTCCTTGTGTTCCTAATTGACAAGCAGGGTCAGCCAGCGTGAGGTGTGCCCTGGGGTACACAGTTTTTTGTCTTAGTGGGACTTCCTGGATTTCCTGTGAAGCGCTCACTTCCTGGTGTTCACTGGTTCCTTATTCACCCTGGATGCATGACACTGCTTAAAATTTTAAGAGGTAGAAAAAAAAAAAAGCACCATAAACAAACCCAAAAAATGACTGTTAAAATTTTATAACAAAGAACCTAAAGAATGATAGAAAAATGTGAAAAACACACGAGCCCACAGTTTCTAAGAAAGATGTACTACTGGACATTCACTTTATTCAGAGATGTTTAAAAGACATGAGCAGACATTTGACAAGAAAGATATGGGACTATACACTAACCACATTAAAAATATATTTAATCTCACTAAGGTAAGGAAAAATCATATTAAATTTCCCTTGAGAAATCAAACTGACCCAGAAGTGGCATAGATTTAAGACATTGCAGACAGAGACATTAAAATATTGGAATGACTGTGTTTTGCATTTTGTAAAATTAAGTAGAGACATGCAAATAATAAAGTAGACCAATTCCATCTTGTAGATAGGAAAACTGTAGCGTCAGATGGCAAACACAGTCGATGGAATAAATGACAGATTAGACAGGACAGCAGGAGAAAATTGTGCACTTGAAGACGTAGCAACAGAAAGTGTTCAGAGTGAAGCGCAGACTATGCCAATATATACAAAGACAACGCAGCATAATCTATTAATTTTTGTCCCCTAAGAATGCAGGATTGGTTAAACATTTGAAAATCAATCAGTGTAATTTAAAGTACTAAAGGACAAAAAATAAAACACAGTAGGGTCATCTCAAAAAACGCTGAAAAATAATTTGATAAAGTCTAATATCTATTCCAGGGTTGGGAAGATGCCCTGGCGGAGGGCATGGCAACCATCTCCAGTATTCTTGCCTGGAGAATCCTCAACCAGAGGAACCGTTTGGGTTTAAACTCCATGGGGTCGCAAAGAGCTGGACAGATCTGAGTGACTGAACACATTCTGTATAAAAACTCTTAGCAAACTAGAAATAGAAAACTTCCTCAACCTTATGATGGTAATAAACTGTGTAACTAACATCATACTTTATGGTAAAACATCGCACCAGGCTTCCTTGTCCCTGTCCATCACCAACTTCCGGAGCTTGGTAAAACTCATGTGCATTGAGGATGCCATCCAACTATCGCGTCTTCTATCGTCACCTTCTCTTCTGGCCTTCGATCTTTTCCAGCATCAGGGTCTTTTCAAATGAGTTACTTCTTTGCATCATGTTGCCAAAGTATTGGAGCTTCAGTCATCTCAATGTATGTTCAGGACTGATTTTCTTGGGATTGACTGCTTTGATATCCTCAAGAGTTTTCTCCAACACCACAGTTCCAAAGGATCAATTCTTAGGCACTCAGCTTTCCTTCTCCTCCAACTCTCACATCAGTACATGACTATTGCAAAAAGGATTGCTTTGACACATTGGTTGATTGTTGGTAAAATAATGTCTCTGTTTTTTAATGCTTTCTAAGTAAGTCATAGCGTGACTTCCAAGGAGCAAGCACCTTTGAATTTCATGGCTGCAATCAACATCTGTAGTGATTTGCCTGCCCAACTGCGAAAAACAGTCTGGCACTGTTTCCTGATCTATTTGCCATGAAGGGATGTGCCTGGATGCCATGATATTAGTTTTCTGAATGTTGAGTTTTAAGCCAACTTTTTCACTCTCCTCTTTCACTTTCATCAAGAGGCTCATTAGGTCCTCACTTTCTGCCATAAGGGTGGTGTTATCTGCATATATGAGATTACTGATAGTTCTCTTGACAATCTTGATTCCAGCTTGTGCTTCATCCAGCCTGGCATTTAGCATGATGTCCTTTGCTTATAAGTTAAATAGCAGGGTGATGAAATACAGCCTTGCTATACTCCTTTCCCGACTTGCAACCAGTCTGTTGTTTCATGTCCAGTTCTAACTGATGCTTCTTGACCTGCACACAGATTTCTCAGGAGGCAAGTCAGGTGGCCTGGTACTCCCATCTCTTTTAGAATTTTCCACAGTTTATTTTGACCCACACACTCAGAGGTTTTGGCATATTGAATAAAGCAGAAATATATGTTTTTCCTGGAACTCTTGCTTTTTCCATGATCCAGTGGATGTTGGCAATTTGATCTCTGGTTCCTCTGCCTATTCTAAGTCCACTTTCAACATCTGGAAGTTCACAGTTCACATACTGTTGAAGCCTGGTTTGGAGAATTTTGAGCATTACTCTACTAGCACGTGAGATGAGTGCAACTGTGTGGTTGTTTGAGCATTCTTTGGCATTACCTTCCTTTGAGACTGGGATGAAAACTGACGTTTTCCAGTCCGGTGGCCACTGCCAAGCTTTGAAACTTTGCCGGCGTATTGCGTGGTACTTTCACAACATCGTCTTTTAGGATTTCAAATAGCTCAACTGGAATTCCATAACTTCCACTAGCTTTGCTTCCTAAGATCCACTTGGCTTCACATTCCAGGATGTCTGGCTCTAGGTGAGTGATCACACTATCCTGGTTATCTGCATCATGAAGATCTTTTTTGTATAATTCTTCTGTGCATTGTTGCCATCAATTCTTAATATCTTTTGCTTCTCTTATGTCCATACCATTTCTGTCCATTATTGTGCCCATCTTTCCATGAAATGCTCCCTTAGTATCTCTAATTTCCTTGACGTGATCTCTAGTCTTTCCCATTCTATTGTTTCCCTCTGTTCTTTTTGTTGATTGCTGAGGAAGGCTTTCTTATCTCTACTTGCAATTCTTTGGAACTCTTCATTCAAATGGGTATATATTTCCCTCTCTCCTTTGTCTTTTGCTTCCTTTCGTTTCTCAGCTATTTGGAAGGCCTCCTCAGAGAACCATTTTGACTTTTGGCATTTGTGTTTCTTGGGTATGGTCTTGATCACTGCCTCCTGTACACTGTCACAAAACTCCATCGATAGTTCTTCAGGCATTCTGTCTATCTTGATTCTGTCTTGAATCTTCAATATTCTGTCTTGAATCTATTTGTCACTTCCACTGTATAAACATAAGGGATTTGATTTAGTTCATACCTGAATCATCTAGTCATTTTCGCTAGTTTCTTCAATTTAAGGTAAAATTCGGCAATAAAGTGTTCAGTGCATAGATGTTTACAACTGTTATGTCTCCCTCTTGGATTGATCCTTTTATCGTAGTGTAGTGTCTTTCCTTATTTTTTATAGTATTCTTATTTTAAGGCCTGTCTGATATCAGGATTAATATTCCAGCTTTCTTTTGCTTTCCATTTGCATAGAATGTATTTTTCCATCCTCTCAATTTCAGTCTATATGTGTCCTTGCATCTGAAGGTGGTTTCTGGTTGACAGCATATATATATGGGTCATGTTTTTGTATCCATTCAATCAGTCTGTGTCTTTTGGTTGGAACATTTAATCTGTTTACATTTAAAGTAATTATCAACCTACCAAAAGTGTTTTTCAGAGAACTAGAACAAATCATTGCACAGTTTGTATGAAGGGGGGGAAAAAAAAAAACAAACAAACCTCGAATAGCCAAAGCAATCTTGAGAAAGAAGAATGGAACTGAAGGAATCAACCTGCATGACTTCAGGCTATAGTACAAAGCTACAATTATCAAGACAGTATGTTACTGACACCAAGACAGAAATATAGATCAATGGAACAAAATAGAAAGCCCAGAGATAAATCCACGCACCTATGGTCACTTTATCTTCGACAAAGGACTCAGGAATATACAATGGAGAAAAGACCGATATCTTTAACAAGTGGCACTGGAAAAACTGGCCAACCACCTGTAAAATAATGATTCTAGAATACTTTCTAATGATACACAAAAATAAACTAATTATGGATTAAAGATCTAAATGAAAGACCAGAAACTGTAAAACTTCTGGAGGAAAATATAGACAGAACAGTCTCTGACATAAATCACAGCAGGACCTTCTATGACTCACCTCCCAGAGTAATGTAAATAAAAGCAAAAATAAACCAACGGAACGAATCAAATTTAAAAGCTCCTGAACAATGAAGGAAACAAGGAAGGTGAAAAGACAGTCATCAGAACGGGAGAAAATGATAGTAAATGAAGCAATTGACTAAGTGAAACTCAAAAATATACAAGAAGCTCATGCAACTCAATACCAGAAAAAATTAATGGCCCAATCAAAAATTAGGCTGAAGAACTCAACAGACAGTTCTCCAAAGAAGACATACAGATGGTTAAGAAACACATGAAAAGATGCTCAACATCACTCATTATCACAGAAATGGACATCAAGCCACAATGTTATACCATCTCACACCTGTCAGAATGGCTGTTATCAAAACGTCGACAAAAAATACATGCTGTACAGACTGCAGAAGAAAGGGAATCCTCTTACAGTGTTGGAGGCAATGCAAACTAATACAGCCAGTATGGGGGACGCTGTGTAGATTCCTTAAAAAGCTGGAACTAGTACTGTCATGTGACCCAAGAAACCCACTGCTGGGCATACACACTGAGGAAACCAGAACTGAAAGAGACATGTCTACCCCAATGTTCATCATCACAGCAGTGTTTTCATGTTTAGGACATGGAAGCTACCTAGATATCCATGAGCAGATGAGTGGATAGTAAAGCTTTGGTACATATACAGAATGGAATATTACTCAGCTACTTAAAAGAGTGCATTTGAATCAGTTCTAATGAGGTGAATGAAACTGGATCCTATGATACAGAGTGATGCAAGGCAGAAAGGAAAACATCCATACACTATATTAACATATATATATATATATATATATATATATATATATATATATATATATAATTTAGAAAGATAGTAATGAGGACCCTACATGTGAGAGAGCAAAAGAGTCACAGATATAAATAGCAGACTTTTGGATTCTATGGAAGAAGCTAGGGGTGGGATGATTTGGGAGAATAGAAGTGGAACATGCATATTACCATATGTGAAATAGAAGACCAGTCCAGGTTTGGTACATGAGACAGGGTGCCAAGGGCCAGTGCACTGGGACAATCCTGAGGAATGAGATGGGGAGGGAGATGGGAGGGGGTTCAGGATTAGGCACCCATATACATCCATGGGTATACACCCATGGTACATATTAGCAGACCACGTAACCTGCCGCTTGAGAAACCTGTATGCAGGTCAGGAAGGAACAGTTACAATTGAACATGGAATAACAGACTGGTTCCAAATAGGAAAAGGAGTGGGTCAAGGCTGTATATTGTCACCCTGCTTACTTAACTTATATGCAGAGTACATCATGAGAAACGCTGGGCTGGAGGAAGTACAATCTGGAATCAAGTTTGCTGGAAGAAATATCAATAACTCAGATATGCAGATGACACCACTTTTTGACAGAAAGTGAAGAAGAACTAAAGAGCCTCTTTTGTTATTATTTTCTCCCATTCTGAAGGCTGTTTTTTCACCTTGCTTATAGTTTCCTTCGTTGTGCAAAAGATTTTAAGTTTAATTAGGTTACATTTGTTAATTTTTGCTTTTATGTCCATTACTCTGGGAGGTGGGTCATAGAGGGTCCTGCTTTGATTTATATCAGAGTGTGTTTTGCCTATGTTTTCCTCTAGGAGTTTTATAGTTTCTGGTCTTACATTTAGATCTGTAAGCCATTTTGAGTTTATTTTTGTGTATGGTGTTAGAAAGTGTTCTAGTTTCATTCTTTTGCAAGTGGTTGACCAGTTTTCCAAGCACCAATTGTTAAAGAGATGGTCTTTTCTCCATTGTATATTCTTGCATCTTTTGTCAAAGATAAGGTGTCCATAGGTGCATGGATTCATCTCTGGCTTTCTATTTTGTTCCATTGATCTATGTTTCTGTCTTTGTGCCAGAACCACACTGTCTTGATGACTGTAGCTTTGTAGTATAGTCTGAAATCAGGCAGGTTGATTCCTCCAGTTCCCTTCTTCTTTCTCAAGATTGCTTTGGCTATTCAAGGTTTTTTTGTATTTCCATACAAATTGTGAAATTATTTGTTCTAGTTCTCTGAAAAATACCATTGATAGCTTGATAGGGATTGCATTGAATTTACAGATTGCTTTGGGTAGAATACTCATTTTCACTATATTGAGTCTTCTGATTCATGAACATGGTATATTTCTCCATCTAATAGTGTCCTCTTTGATTTCTTTCATCAGTGTTTTATAGTTTTCTGTACAGAGGTGTTAATCTCAAAAATATACAAGCAGCTCATGCAGCTCAATACCAGAAAAATAAACGACCCAATCAAAAAAATGGGCCAAAGAACTAAATAGGCGTGTCTCCAAAGAAGACATACAGATGGCTAACAAACACATGAAAAGATGCTCAACAACACTCGGTATCAGAGAAATTAAAATCAAAACCACAATGAGGTACCATATTACACCAGTCAGAATGGCTGCTATCAAAAAGTCTGCAAACAGTAAATGCTGGAGAGGGTGTGGAGTACAAGGAACTATATTACACTATTGGTGGGAATGCATACTAGTACAGCCACTGTGGAGAAGAGTGTGGAAATTTCTTAAAAAACTGGAAATATGACCCAGCAATCCCACCGCTGGACATACACACAAAGTAAACCAGAATTGAAAGAGACACATGTACCCCAATGTTCATCGCACCACTGTTTATAATAGCCAGGACATGGAAGCAACCTAGATGTCCCTCAGCAGATGAATGGATAAGAAAGCTGTGGTACATACACACAATGGAATATTACTCAGCCATTAAACAGAATGCATTTGAATCAGTTCTGATGAGGTGGGTGAAACTAGAGCTTATTATACAGAGTGAAGTAAGTCAGAGAGAAAAATACCAATACAGTATATTAATGCATATATATGGAATTTAGAAAGATGGTAACAATGACCCTATATATGAGACAGCTAAAGAGACGCAGAGAAAAAGAACAGACTTTGGACTCTGTGGGAGAAGGCAAGAGTGGGATGATTTGAGAGAATACCATTGAAACATGTATATTACCATATGTGAAATAGATCTTCAGTCCAGGTTTGATGCATGAGATAGGGCGCTCAGGGCCAGTGCATTGGGATGACCCTGAGGGATGGGACGGGGAAGGAGGTGGGAGGGGGATTCAGGATGGGGGACACATGTACACCCATGGTTGATTCATGTCAATGTATGGCAAAAACCACTACAGTATTGTAAAGTAATGAGCCTCCAATTAAAATAAATAAATTAATTTTTTTTAATTCAAAAAAAAAAAAAAAAGAGCCTCTTGATGAAAGAGAAAGAGCAGATTGAAAAGATTGGCTTAAAGCTCAACATTCACAAAGCTAAGATAATGGCATTCAGTCCCATCACTTCATGGCAAATAGATGGGGAAACAGTGGCTGACGTCATACTTTGAGAGGAGGAAGGGGGTCCAAAATCATTGCAGATGGTGATTGCAGCCATGAAATTATAAGACACTTACACCTTGGAAGGAAAGTTATGACCAACCTAGACAGTAAATTGAAATGCAGAGACATTACTTCGTCAACAAAGGTCCATCTAGTCAAGGTTATGGTTTTTCCCATGGTCATGTATGGATATGAGAGTTCAACTATAAAGAAAGCAGAGCACCTGAGAATAAATGATTTTAAACTGTGGCGTTGGAGAAGACTCTTGAGAGTCCCTTGGACTGCAAGGAGACCCAACCAGTCCATCCCAAAGGAGATCAGTCCTGGGTGTTCATTTGAAGGACTGATTTTGAAGCTGAATCTTCAATATTTTGGCCACCTGATGTGAAGAGCTGATTCATTTGAAAAGACCCTGATTCAGGGAAAGACTGAGGGCAGAAGAGGACAGCAGAGGAGGAGATGTTTGGATGTCCGACTCAATGGACATGGGTTTGGGTAGACTCCAGCCGTTGTTGATGGACACGGAGGCCTGGCATGCTGCAGCGTGTGGGGTCGCAAATAGTCGGGCACAACTGAGCAACTGAACTGAACTGAACTGATACATCCATGGTTGATTCATGTCAATGTATGGCAACAACCACTACAATTTTGTAAAGTAATTAGCCTCTAATTAAAACAAGTAAATAAATTTAAGTAAAAAAAAAAAAATCTTGAGTAGAGGGTAGACTCTCTGAAATACAATATTAAAAATACAAAACACAATCAGTCACAAAATATATTTAACAAATATGAAATATGCTTTAAAAATAGGGTCATATTTTGCAAGGTAATAGGTTGTAAAATTGAAAATTAAAGGATTAATTATGACCCAGCAATCCCACTGCTGGGCATACACACCAAGGAAACCAGAATTGAAAGAGAAACATGTACCACAATGTTCATCACAGCACTGATTCTAATAGCCAGGACATGGAAGCAACCTAGATGTCCATCAGCAGACAAATGGATAAGAAAGCTGTGGTACATATACACAGTGGAGTATTACTCAGCCATTAAAAAGAATACATTTGAATCAGTTCTAATGAGGTGGATGAAACTGGAGCCTATTATATCGAGTGAAGTAAGCCAGAAAGAAAGAAAGAAAAAAAAAAAAAAAACCCACACCAATACAGTATACTAACACATGTCTATGGAATTTAGAAAGATGGTAACGATAACCCTGTATGTGAGACAGCAAAAGAGACACAGATGTATAGAACAGTCTTTTGGACTCTGTGGGAGAGGAAGAGGGTTGGATGATTTGGGAGAATGGCATTGAAACATGTATAATATCATATAAGAAATGAATCGTCAGTCCAGGTTTGATGCAGGTTACAGGATGCTTGGGGTTGGTGTACTGGGATGACCCAGAAGTATGGTACAGGGAGGGAGTGGGAGGGGGGTTCAGGATGGGTAACACGTGTACACCCATGACAGATTCATGTGGATGTATGGCAAAACCAATACAATATTGTAAAATTAAAAAAAAAAAAGTAAGAAGGAAAAAATAATAAATAATTTTAATCAATTAGAAGGTTGATAATAGAAAAACTATATCTAGGAATTTCTCTGGAGCCGTTGTGGGCAGTGTGGGTTCAGTTGAGTTTCAGATAATTCCTTGTTCCAGCTTGCATTTCTTTACAAGATCTATAAGCCCCTTCCTATGCTTAGTCAATATTAACTACAGGGTTTTAATCCGTTGCACCTCTCACTCCCAGAGGGGTTCCCTTTTCTTTATTTATTTTGGCTTTCTCTCTTTGCAAGTCTCTTTAGTGTCTAATTTCTGCCCTGGCACAAGGGGGCAAAGGTGGTCACTTATTTCGGCTCACTTGTTCAGTTGAGTTGTGGGGAGGGAGGAACACTGCAAACAAATAATGTTGATGTGTATTTTGGGAAAGTGCTTGCAGTGTATGGAACACACTGGGCTTTCCCAAGATCATGGTGGTGTGTGCTTTCCACGTGTACACTGCTCAGCTTCCAGATTGCTCTTCAGGGGTACTGCCCAATGTGAGCCCTGCATTTCCTGCAATTCCCAGGTCTAAGCTGCTCAGGTTCAGGTTTTCAGGTACACCGCAAAGTCACAGACTCAGATGCACGTGCGTTTTGTGCCCTTCCCAGGTCCCAGCAGCTCAGGCGACCAGGTGCTTGGCCAACGCACTGTCCCAAGTGGGCCATGCATCTTAATTACCTACTGGGTCCAGGCCGCTCAGTTTCCTGGGTGTGCCATGAGAACACTGCCTCAGGTGTATCATGTATCTCCTCTGGGGTGCTGATCTCAAGCTGCAACTTTCCTGGCAGATGTCAACCGTCCAGGACTCCAGGAAGACATGGTTAGAAACTGGCAGCCTGCTCACAGTTTGGTGGAGAATGCCGGTCTCTGAGGCTGAGGCCGCCCCTTGCCTTCTGATTCTGGCTGCCACACACATGGCTGTCTGCCTCTTGTTGGGGGAGGGGCCTGGAGACAGCCGGCTAGTTCTGCTTTGGTATTTGCTCAATCCTTTGTTCTCCTTTCAAAGACAATGAGCAGCCTATCTGGGTACCTGGTGTCCTCTGCCAGCATTCAGAAATTGTTTTGTGGAAGTTGCTCAGCGTTCAAATGATCATTTGATGAATGTGTTGGGGAGAATGGGGTCTCCCCATCTTATTCCTCTGCCATCTTAGGACCACGCCCCCACCCCGAGGTCTTGTTTATGTATCCATTTAGCCAGTCTGGGATTTTTGGTTGGAACATTTAATCCATTTATATTTAGAATAATTATTGACATATGTGCTCCTATTCGGAGAAGGCAATGGCACCCCACTCCAGTACTCTTGCCTGGAAAATCCCATGGACGGAGGAGCCTGGTAGGCTGCAGTCCATGGGGTCACACAGAGTTCGACAGGACAGAGCGACTTCCCTTTCACTTTTCACTTGCATGCATTGAGGAAGGAAATGGCAACCCCCTCCAGTGTTCTTGCCTGGAGAATCCCAGGCACCGGGGAGCCTGGTGGGCTGCCGTCTATGGGGTCGCACAGAGTCAGACAGGACTGAAGCGACTTAGCAGCAGCAGCAGCAGTGCTCCTATTGCCATTTTCTTAATTTTTGGGGGTCGATTTTGTCGATCTTTTTTCTTCTCTTATATTTCTTGACTATATAAGTCCCTTTACCATTTGTTGTAAAGCTGGTTTTGTGGTAAAGAATTCTCTTACCTTTGGCTCATCTGAAAATCTTTGATTTCTCCATCAATTTTGAAGGAGATCCTTGCCAAGTACAGTAATCTTGGCTGTAGATTTTTCTCTTTCAGTGCTTTAAATATGCCATGCCATTCTCTTCTGGCCTGCAGAGTTTCTGTTGAAAGATCAGCGTGAAACATATGGGGTTTCCATTGGATGTTACTTGTTACTTTTAACTTGCTACTTTTAATATTCTTTCTTTGTGTTTCATCTTCCTTAGTTTGCTTAGTATATGTCTAGGGCTGTTTCTCCTTGGGTTTATCACAAATGGGACTCTTGGCACCTCTTGGACTTGATTGACTATTTCCTTTTCCATGTTGGGGGTTTTTCAAGTATAATCTCCTCTAAACTTTTCTCATACCCTTTATTTTTCTCTCTTCTTCTGGGACCCCTATAATTTGAATCTTGGTGCATTTAATATTGTCCAAGAGGTCTCTGAGACTATCCTCAGTTCTTTCCATTCTTTTGACTTTATTCTGCCCTTCCGCAGTTGTTTCCACCATTTTGTCTTTCAACACACTGATCCATTTTCTGGTTCAGATACCCTGCTCTTGATTCTTTCTAGAGTATTTTTAATTTCAGTAATTGTTGTTTGTCTCTCTATTTATTTTTCAATTTATTTTTTGCTTATTCTTCAATTCAACTACGGGTTTGCTCATTGATTCTTGCATTGTCTCCATGTCATTTTCAAAGTTTTTGATCATCTTTACTATCATTATTCTGAATAGTTTTTCAGGCAGCTTGCCTATTTCCTCTTCATTTGTTTAAATTTCTGTGTGTCTAGTTTGTTCCTTTGTTTGTGCAGCATTTCTTTGTCATTTCTTCCTTTTTAAAAAGATCTTATTGTGTTTGAGGTCTCCTTTTGCCAGCCTTCAAATTTGCATTCTTTCTTCCTTTTAGTTTCTGCACTCCTAAATTTGGTCCAATGGTTTGTGTAAGCTTTGCATTGGTTGAGATTGGTGCTGAGTTTTTTTTTTTTTTTTTTTCTTTTCCTTCTGATGCACAGGGTTGATTGAGAAGGATAATCCTGTCTGCTGATGACTGGGTTTCTATTTTTGTCCTATTTGCTGTTTGGATGAGGTGTCCTACACTGGGTTGGGTTGTCCTGATTGGTGGTTGGGTGATTCTAAGTCTTGTATTCAAGTGGTTTAGTTTGCATGAGTGAGTTCTCAGTAATTGATACTCCCTAAGGTTAGGAGTTCTCCGGTTGTATAGGGTCTTGGAGTCAGTGCTCCCACTCCAAATGCTCAGGGCTGGATCATTGTCCAGGAACACCGTTACAACAGGTGGTTTGTTATGGTATTAAGTTAGATTAAAATAAATATCCAAAAAAAAAAAAAGAGAGAAACCAAAGGTGAACCCCTGACAAATGGCAGCTACACTGTCACACAAATAACAATTAAAATAAAGGAATATACACATATATTCCAATATATGGAAATATACACATATACAACCATCAGCAAAATCCAAACAGTTCAACAAAAATAAACTACAATAGACTGACCTAGCAAACAACGGAAACCAAAAATGATATCTACCAGTTAAGCACAAAACTAACGAGTGCGAGTGCACAAGCTGGAAAAGAAATCTAAAGCAAAGTCCCAAGTGGGGATGAAAGCACTGAAAATAAAACTAACAAAATGTTGAGAGGAAAGGAAGGAAAGAAAAGAAAGAAAGAATAGACATGCGAGGTTCAACAGAGGTAGGTGAACAAGGTTTGTTTAAAGTTTAACTGCAAGGGGACAAGAACAGAGGAAAGGCAAACAATGGAATAAATATAATAGGTTTAAAAAATTAAAATTTAAAACAATTAAAATAGAAAATAATAAAAAAATCAAAAATAACTGGGAAAGCCAGGAATCCTCCAAAGAACTGTAAAAATCCAATGTAGAAGCAGAGGTTTATCACAAGAGTAAAAAGTATGACTGAATATACACATGTACATATACACCCACAAGCAAAATCAAAACATTCCAGCAAAATAAAGTACAATAGATTGATTGACCTGGTGAACAAAGGAAAAAAATATATATATATCTATATATATATCTATATATATCTATATCTATATATATATCTATCTATATCTATATCTATATCTATATATCTATATATCTATATATCTATATATATCTATATATATATCTATATCTATCTATCTATCTATCTATCTATCTATATATATATATATATATATATACATATATATATATACATATATATACCAGAATAGAACCACCTGAAGCACAAACTGGGAAACAAAACTAGAGCAAGGTGCCAATTGGAGAATAAAAGAATGAAAATAAAACTAACAAATATATTGAGAGAAAAGGAAAGAAAGGAAAAAATACGTATGCAGAGTTAAATAGAGGTACAGATGACTGTTGAGAGTCCCTTGACTGCAAGTAAATCCAACCAGTCCATTCTAAGGGAGATCAGTCCTGGGTGTTCATTGGAAGGACTGATGTTGAAGCTGAAATTCCTATACTTTGGCCACCTGATGTGAAGAGCTGACTCATTGGAAAAGGCCCTGATGCTGGGAAAGATTGAGAGCAGGAGGAGAAGCGAACAACAGAGGATGAGATGGTTGGATGGCATCATCAGCTCGATGGACATGGGTTTGGTTGGACTCCAGGGGTTGGTGATGGACAGGGAGGCCTGGCGTGCTGTGGTTCATGGGGTCACAAGGAGTCAGGCACAACTGAGTCACTGAACTGAATTGAACTGAACTGAAAAGATTTATATACATTAAAGATTAACTGCAAGTGGAAAAGAACAGTAGGGAAAGTAAACAAATAATAAATGTAGAGAAAATAATAATAGGTTTAAAAAATGAAAGAGAGAGAGAGAGAGAGAAAAGGAAACGCCACAGAATTTCAAAAGCTGTATATAGAGACAGAGATTTATAACAGCAATACAAATGTGACCGAAGAATAATAAGGCTCAAAAGCTTCATTAGATTTCATAGTGCCAATGAAATTGGCAACTACAACGTGGGAGAGGGGAAGGAATCGAAACCAACCACACAAACAAAAATCCTAGAGAATCTACAGAGCAAGTCAAAACATGAGAATAATACAGGTTTTTCTTTAGTCATTGCTCTCAGAGTCCTTTCGCCCGCTAAAATTGCAGTCCACCTCACCTCCCTAGGATGCCCTCCAAAACTGTGCTGAACTCTGAACCTGATTTGGGGGGAGCTCATTCTAATCCGGTCCTACTCCTATATGTTTTTTGTCTCCAATGTTCACAACTATCAGAACCAGGACGTTTCCTTTTGTGGCAGTTATCAGTGTCTTTTTATATATTATTCAGTTCAGTTCAGTCGCTCAGTCGTGTCCGACTCTTCGCGACCCCATGAATCGCAGCACGCCAGGCCTCCAGTCCATCACCAACTCCCGGAGTTCACTCAGACTCACGTCCATCGAGTCAGTGATGCCATCCAGCCATCTCATCCTCTGTCGTCCCCTTCTCCTGCCCCGAATCCCTCCCAGCATCAGGGTCTTTTCCAATGAGTCAACTCTTTGCATGAGGGGGCCAAAGTACTGGAGTTTCAGCTTTAGCATCATTCCTTCCAAAGAAATCTCAGGGCTGGTCTCCTTCAGAATGGACTGGTTGGATCTCCCTGGAGTCCATGGGACTCTCAAGAGTCTCCTCCAACACCACAGTTCAAAAGCATGAATTCTTCAGTGCTCAGCCTTCCTCACAGTCCAACTCTCACATCTATACATGACCACAGGAAAAACCATAGCTTTGACTAGATGGTACTTTGTTGGCAAAGTAATGTCTCTGCTTTTGAATATGCTATCTAGGTTGGTCATAATTTTCCTTCCAAGAAGTAAGTGTCTTTTAATTTCATACCTGCAGTCATCATCTGCAGTGATTTTGGAGCCCTGCCCCACCAACACCGCCCCCCCCAAAACAAAACAAAACAAAAGAAAACAGAACAAAACTGACACTCTTTCCACTGTTTCCCCATCTATTTCCCATGAAGTATATGGGACCAGATGCCATGATCTTCATTTTCACTCTCCACTTTCATTTCATCAAGAGACTTTTCAGTTCCTCTTCACTTTCTGCCATAAGGGTGGTGTCATCTGCATATATGAGGTTATTGACATTTCTCCCGGCAATCTTCTTTCCAACTTGTGTTTCTTCCAGTCCAGGGTTTCTCATGATGTACTCTGCATAGAAGTTAAATCAGCAGGGTGAGAACATACAGCCTTGACGTACTCCTTTTCCTAATTGGAACCAGTCTCTTGTTCCACGTCCAGTTTTAACTGTGGCTTCCTGACCTGCATAGAGGTTTCTCAAGAGGCAGGTCAGGTGGTCTGGTATTCCCATCTCTTTCAGAATTTTCCACAGTTTACTGTGATCCACACAGGCAAAGGCTGTGGCATAGGCAATAAAGCAGAAATAGAGGTTTTTCTGGAACTCTCTTGCTTTTCCATGATCCAGCAGATGTTGGCAATTTGGTCTCTGGTTCCTCTGCCTTTTCTAAAACCAGCTTGAACATCAGGAGGTTCACAGTTCATGTATTGCTGAAGCCTGGCTTGGAGAATTTTGAGCATTACCTTACTAGTGTGTGAGATGTGTGCAATTCTGTGGTAGTTTGAGCATTCTTTGGCATTGCCTTTCTTTGGGATTGGAATGAAAACTCAGCTTTTCCAGTCCTGTGGCCACTGTTGAGTTTTCCAAATTTGCTGGCATATTGAGTGCAGCACTTTCACAGCATCATCCTTTGAGATTTGAAATAGCTCAACTGGAATTCCATCACCTCCACTAGCTTTGTTCATAATGCTGCTTTCTAAGCCCCACTTGACTTTATATTCCACAAGGTGTGGCTCTAGTTCAGTGATCACACCATCGTGATTATCTGGGTCGTGAATATCTTTTTTGTACAGTTCTTCTGTGTATTCTTGCCATCTCTTCTTAATATTTTCTGCTTCTGTTAGGTCCATACCATTTCCGTCCTTTATCGAGCCCATCTTTGCATGAAATCTCCCCTTGGTATCTCCAATTTTCTTGAAGTGATCTTTAGTCTTTCCCATTCTGTTGTTTTCCTCCTTTTCTTTGCATCACTCCCTGAGGAAGGCTTTCTTATCTCTTCTTGCTCTTCCTTGGAACTCTGCATTCAGATGCTTATATCTTTCCTTTTCTCCTTTGCTTTTCTCTTCTCTTCTTTTCACAGCTATGTGGATTTAATCTGCAGCTTGTACAGGTGGTAGGAAGGTTTTGGGTCTTCTTCCTTAACAACACTGCTCCTGGGTTCCAATTGTGGTTTTATTCCCACTTTTCAATGTGAATCATCCACTGGGGTTTGCTCTTGAGACTGTCCTGGAGGACTTGGGTTTGCCCCTATGAGGGGGCCAGATATGGGGAATCAACTGCTTCAGTCATAGTGGCTCTGGCTGCATCAGGGACTCAGAGGAGTTGGTGGCTAGGGCAGCAGGACATATAGTGCTCTAGAAGGGTATGTCAACCAGTACTGGCCCATACGTACCAGTATTTTTGCATGTACAAGCCCCTTCCCTGAGAAAGAAGCCTGGCAAGCCACAGTTACAATGTCACATGCAGTTGGACACTAAGGGCGGCAGTGAGGAGATACCCCTCCTCCAAGGTAAGGAGCAGTGGCTGCGCTTTGATGGAGCGGCCGCGAAGGGATACCCCACGCCCAAGGTAAGAGAAACCCAAGTAAGATGGTATGTGTTGCAAGAGGGCATCAGAAGGCAGACACACTGAAACCATACTCACAAAAAACTAGTCAATCTAATCACACTAGGACCACAGCATTGTCTAACTCAATGAAACTAAGCCATGCCCTGGGGGCAACCCAAGAGGGGCGGGTCATGGGGGAGAGATCTGACAGAAGGTGGTCCACTGGAGAAGGGAATGGCAAACCGCTTCAGTATTCTTGCCTTGAGAACTCCATGAAAAGTATCAAAAGGCAAAATGATAGGATACTGAAAGGGGAACTCCCCAGGTCAGTAAGGACCCAATATGCTACTGGATATCAGTGGAGAAATAACTCCAGAAAGAATGAAGGGATGGAGCCAAAGCAAAAACAATACCCAGTTGCAGACGTGACTGGTGACAGAAGCAAGGTCTGAAGCTGTAAAGAGCAATATTGCATAGGAACCTGGAATGTCAGGTCCATGAATCAAGGCAAATTGGAAGTGGTCAAACAAGAGATGGCAAGAGTGAATGTAGACATTCTAGGAATCAGCGAACTAAAATGGACTGGAATGGGTGAATTTAATTCAGATGAGCATTATATCTACTACTGCAGGCAGGAATCCCTCAGAAGAAATGGAGTAGCCATCATGGTCAACAAAAGATTCCGAAATGCAGTACTTGGATGCAATCTCAAAAACGACAGAATGATCTCTGTTTGTTTCCAAGGCAAACCATTCAATATCACAGTAATCCAAGTCTAGACCTCAACCAGTAATGCTGAAGAAGCTGAAGATGAACGGTTCTATGAAGACCTACAAGTCCTTTTCGGACTATACCCAAAAAAGATGTCCTTTTCATTGTAGGGGACTGGAATGCAAAAATAGGAAGTCAAGAAACACCTGCAGTAACAGGCAAATTTGGCCTTGGAATACGGAATGAAGCAGGGCAAAGACTAATAGAGTTTTGCCAAGAAAATGCACTGGTCATAGCAAAGACCCTTTTCCAACAACACAAGAGAAGACTTTACACATGGACATCACCATATGGTCAACACTGAAATCAGATTGATTATATTCTTTGCATCCAAAGATGAAGAAGCTCTATACAGTCAACAAGAACAAGACCCGGAGCTGACTGTGACTCAGATCATGAACTCCTTATTACCAAATTCAGACTGAAATTGAAGAAAGTAGGACAAACCACTAGACCATTCAGGTATGACCTAAATCAAATCCCTTATGATTATACAGTGAACGTGAGAAACAGATTTATGAGCCTAGACCTGTTAGATAGAGTGCCTGATGAACTATGGAATGAGGCTCATGACATTGTACAGGAGACAGGGATCAAGACAATCCCCATGGACAAGAAATGCAAAAAAAGCAAAATGGCTGTCTGGGCACCCCTTACAAATAGCTGTGAAAAGAAGAGAAGCGAAAAGCAAAGGAAAGATATACGCATCTGAATGCAGAGTTCCAAAGAATAGCAGGAAGAGATAAGAAAGCCTTCCTCAGTGATCAATGCAAAGAAATAGAGGAAAACAACAGAATGGGAAAGACTAGAGATCTCTTCAAGAAAATTAGAGATACCAAGGGAACATTTCATGCAAAGATGGGCTCAATAAAGGACAGAAACGGCATGGACCTAACAGAAGCAGAAGATACTAAGAAGAGATGACAAGAATACACAGAAGAACTATACAATCAAGATCTTCATGATCCAGATAATCCCGATGATGTGATCACCGACCTAGAGCCAGACATCCTGGAATGTGAAATCAAGTGGGCCTTAGAAAGCAGCACTACGAACAAAGCTAGAGGAAGTGATGGAATTCCAGTTGAGCTATGTCAGATCCTGAAAGATGATGCTGTGAAAGTATTGCAGTCAATATGCCAGCAAATTTGGAAAACTCAGCTGTGTCCACAGGACTGGAATGGTCAGTTTTCATTCGAATCCCGAAGAAAGGCAATGCCAAAGAATACTCAAAGTACTGCACAGTTACACTCACCTCACATGCTAGTAAAGTAATGCTCAAAATTCTCCAGGCCAAGTTTCAGCAATACGTGAACTGTGAACTTCCTGATATTCCAGCTGGTTTTAGAAAAGGCAGAGGAACCAGTGATCAAATTGCCAACATCTGCTGGATCATGGAAAAAGCAAGAGAGTTCCCGAAAAAACCTCTATTCCTGCTTTATTGACTATGCCAAAGCCTTTGCCTGTGTGGATCACAATAAACTGTGGAAAATTCTGAGAGAGATGGGAATACCAGACCACTTGACCTGCCTCTTGAGAAACCTCTATGCAGGTGAGTAAACAACAGTTAGAACTGGACGTGGAACAACAGACGGGTTCCAATTAGGAAAAGGAGTACGTCAAGGCTATATATTATCACCCTGTTTATGTAACTTCTTTGCAGAGTACATCATGAGAAACCCTGGACTGGAAGAAACACAAGCTGGAATCAAGATTGCCGGGAGAAATATCAGTAACCTCAGATATGCAGATGACACCGCCCTATGGCAGAAAGTGAAGAGGAACTAAAAAGCCTCCTGATGAAGGTGAAAGTGGAGAGTGAAAAAATTGGCTTCAAGCTCAGCATTCAGAAAACGAAGATCATGACATCCGGTCCCATCACCTCATGGGAAATAGATGGGGAAACAGTGGAAACACTGTCAGACTTTATTTTGGGGGGCTCCAAAATCACTGCAGATGGTGACTGCAGCCATGAAATTAAAAGACACTTACTCCTTGGAAGGAAATTTATGACCAACGTAGATAGCATATTCAAAAGCAAAGACATTACTTTGCCAACAAAGGTCCGTCTAGTCAAGGCTATGGTTTTTCCTGTGGTCAGGTATGGATGTGAGAGTTGGACTGTGAAGAAGGCTGAGCGCCTAAGGATTGATGCTTTTGAACTGTGGTGTTGGAGAAGACTCTTGAGAGTCCCTTGGACTGCAAGGAGATCCAACCAGTCCATTCTGAAGCAATTGAGCCCTGGGATTTCTTTGGGGGAATGATGCTGAAGCTGTAACTCCAGTACTTTGGCCACCTCTTGAGAAGAGTTGACTCATTGGGAAAGACTCTGATGTTAGGAGGAATTGGGGGTAGAAGAAGAAGGGGACAGAAGTGCATGGGATGGCTGGATGCCATCACTGACTCTATGGACGTGGATCTGGGTGAACTCCGGGAGGTGGTGATGGACAGGGAGTCCTGGCGTGCTGCGATTCATGGGGTCGCGAAGAGTGGGACAGGAATGAGTGACTGAACTGAACTGAACTGATCTGAACTGAACTGAACTGAACTGAACTGAACTGAAGTGACCAGGTATCCATAGACACAAGACTTTTTTGGCCTGTAGCAGCTCCGCCCCAGCGAGCATTGAGCATGAACTTGGCGTAGCTTCTTGATCTCTGGGGACCATGGTAGCGATAACTGTGCAGGGACAATGACCTCCTCTGCCGCAGAAGTTTTGACCCTATCAGAGTCTTTTCACCAGCCTCTTGTAGCTGATGATAAGGAGGCCTCTTTTGCCACTCTTCCTCCATAGCTCCACCCTTTCAGGCACTTAGAGGGCTCCCTTACCTGGGGTACTTCTCTGTTTGGAGCATCAGGTACATAGATGGGGCCCCTGGGTGGGGTCCTAGTCTGCAGATCAGTAAGTCAGGCACTTGATTGGCCAGCCTCTCTATTGTTCAGCTGCCTATGCTGGTGTATGGGGAGAAAGAGACTATGGTGATGGCTCCACCTACTATGATTGACCCAGTAGGATCCCCTTGCTTCCATGGGGCCTGGTGTTCCTCCACAAGCATTTCCCATCCCGATCTCCTTCCTCACATCCCATCAGTCCATCTCTCTGCAGTCAGTAGTAGCCCTTGCCCTGGGATTGCTCCACAATCCGAAAAATCCAGATCCCAACTGCTGTCCCTTCTATGGGACCTGTGTCCCTGTCTGGGGTGTGTATGACTGTGGCAAGGACTGTCTGATTCTCATTCCATTTAGGCTCCCACAGATCAACTGTTTCTCTCTCAGCCTAAAATAGTTCTCCTCTGATCCAGACAGTTGATCCCAGGTGGGGGGTCGCACACCAACTTATAGTTCTCCCACCCACCGAGGGCAGGTCCAGGCCTATTACCATTCCTGTTCCCCCCACCCCTAGTTCCTTCACCCTACCGAGTTTTGTGGTTCTATTTATTATTTTCCTCTGGTCAGGTACTCCTGTCAGCTCTCAGCTGGTGTTCTGCACACACTTCTGTGTCTGAAGGTGTATCCTTGATGTATCCGTGGAGTGAAATGTACTCCACTTCCAGCTACTGTTCAGCCATTTTGTTCATCTCAACTTTTGGACTACTAAAAATAAGACTGTTATGAACATTCATGTGCATGTCTGTGGGTATTTTTTTTTTTTTTCATACTTGCTTGTATAAACCTAAGAAAGGGATTGCTGGGACATATGGTAACCCAATGTTTAACTTTTGAAGGAACTTCCAAACTGTTTTCCACCATGGTGTACTATTTTGTATTCCCATAAACAGTGCATGAAAGTTCAAATATTTCCACTTCCTCATCAGACTTGTTCTTCTCTGTCTCTCATGAGAGCCATACTTTCGGTGTGCCCTGCATGCTTACTTGCCATCTGTATATCATTATCTAGTGAATTTCCTGTTCACATCTTTTGTCCATTTTTGCATTGGTGTGTTTCATATATTCTGTCTGATTCTTAAGTTTTTCTTACTTCAATGTGACTGTTATTATTTTTTATTTTAATTTTAAATTGGACTACTATATAGGAAAGCAATTAATTAAATTTTATATATCATCTGTATATCTTGTGACATTGCTTAAATTAATTCTTAGTTTTAGGTATTCTGTTCCTGTAGATTTCATTGGATATTCTACATAGATGTCACCAACAGATAAAAACAGCTTTATTCTTCTTTTCCAAACTGGATAACTTTTCAATCATTTCCTAATATGACTTCACGGACAGAAATTCAATATAATGAGAGTGGACATCTTTCTGTTGATTGTGATTTTAGAAGTAAAACACTCAGTGTTCTACCATAAAGTGTGATATTAGTGATAGTTTAGTACTTTCATAAGGTTGAGGAAGTCTTCTCTTTCTGCTGCTGCTAAGTCGCTTCAGTCGTGTTCGACTCTGTGCGACCCCATAGACGGCAGCCCACCAGGCTTCCCTTCCCTGGTTTTCTCCAGGCAAGAACACTGGAGTGGGTTGCCATTTCCTTCTCCAATGCATGAAAGTGAAAAGTGAAAGTGAAGTCGCTCAGTCGTGTCCGACTCTTAGCGACCTCATGGACTGCAGCCTACCAGGCTCCTCCATCCATGGGATTTTCTAGGCAAAAGTACTGGAGTGGGGTGCCATTGCCTTCTCCAATTCTATTTCTATTTCTTCTTCTATTTCTAGTTCGCTAAAATATTTTATACAGAATGTGCTCAGTCACAGAGTTGTGTCCAGCTTTTTGCAACCCCATGAAGTGTAGGCCAAACAGGCTCCTCTGTCCTTGGGGATTCTCCAGGCCAGAATACTGGAATGGATTGTCATGCTCTCCTCCAGGGGATCTTCCCAGCCCAAGGATGGACCCAGATCTCTGAGATGCCAGGCACTTTCTTTAATAGCTGAGCTGCCAGCGAAGCCTAAGAATACTGATGTGGGTAGCCAATCCCTACTTCAGGGAATCTTCCCAACCCAGGGATATTAGATTTTATCAAATTAGTTTTCAGCATTTATCTAAATGACCCTACTGTGTCATCATTTTCAGTTCTTTAGTAAGTTGTTTATCCTGATGGATTTTCAAATGTTTAATGAATGCTACACTCTTAAGGGGACAAAAACCAATGGATTATGCTATGTCATACATTGTATGTATTGGTGTAGGCTGCCACAGATCAGCTGATTCATTCTCAGCCTTAACTGTTTCTCCTCTGATCCAGACAATTACTCCAATGAGGGAAGTGGAAACCTACTTCAGTTCTTCCACCCACCAAGGGCAGGTCCAGACCTATTAACACTCCTGTTTTTCCCCCTAGTTCCTTCATCCTACCAAGTTTTGTGGTTCTATACATTCTTTTCCACTGGTCAGGTACTCCTGTCAGCTCTCAGCTGGTGTTCTGCAAGCACTTCTGTGTCTGAAGATGTATTCCTGATGTGTCCAAGGAGAGAGGTGTATTGCTCCTGCAACTACCACTCTGCCATCTTGTTCATCTCAACTTTTTGACTATTAGAAATAAGACTGCTATGAACATTCATGTGCACGTCTTTGGGGAAACATTTTTTATTTTTTTTTTTTACACATAGTGAGGTGACCATGATTCCAAGACTTGAAGCAAGACAGCTCCATGTGGAGAAAGGGCAAGTGTATTCAGTGCAGTCTCACAGCCTGAAGACAGCAGTGTCTGAATGGAAGCTAGAACAAAGGAGATGAGATGGAAAAAGGTTCTGGGAGGTGGCCCAGAATTAAATGGTCTTGAAAGTGCTTTAAGACCACCTCTCAAAGAGTCAGACATGACTGAGAGACTGAACTGAACTGTAGGAGGAAAGTGGGATGATTCTCATTTCCACAGACACTTCAATACAGCCTAATTATCATGGAGGAAATTTAGGCAAGATATTACAATCTAGATGATGGTGAAATGTGGGAGAGAACAGAATCAAAGCCTCGGTACTGTGGCTGTGGGTCAAGGTTTGGAGGAGACACATGCTCCCTGCCTTGTGACACAACAGAGTTGACTTAGAGAGATGAGGATGACAGGTGAGTTTGGAGGGCTCCTAAGGGCCATTAAAAGTGATGCATTCCCCCCCCCCATCAAATCATCTGAGTTGCCCCCCATTCTGCCCTAGAGGTATCAGGATTGCGCTTTGTGATGTCAATTCTCAGCCAGGGCCACCATTGGCTGGGGAAGTGAGTTGCTGATCTCTTAAAGCATAATGCTGTGGACCCTAGGGAGGGGTATATAGAGGTGTGCTCAGGGGCTCTGGAGCAGACCACTGGGTGTCTTCAAAATGACTAAAGAGACTCAGAAGCCACAAGGCTCTAGAGCACTTATGGAATAGCCAACTTCAGGTAAGCAGGAGGAAAAGATGAAGACTTCCTGTCAACTGGGGTCCACAAAAGTGTCAAGGTGAGTTGAACCCATCCAAGCTCCTCTTGCCCATTGACACCGCCCCATGAGACCCCCCTGCCCTCTACTGGCCTGGCACATAGCTCTCCTCTGGTCACACTTTTCCTGAAACTATCGTTCCTATCCATCTTCACCCTCTTCCCCAAACAAGTGGTATTCTGTGCTCCCTCTCTTGTCCTCTCCAGGTGTCCAGGGTAACCAGGAGTGTGAATAAGTCATCTGGTCCTGAGCTTCGTTTTTGTTCAATGGAAGATTTTTGATTACAGTTTTGCTTTCCATGCTTGTGATGGGTATGTTGGGATTACCTATTTCTTCCTGGTTCAGTTTTGGATTGTTATACTTTTCTAGGAATTTGTTCATTTCTTCCAAGTTGTCCATTTTATTGTCCTATAGCTGCTGATAGTAGTCTTTTATGATCCTTTGTACTTCTGTGTTGTCCGCTGTGATTTATCCATTTTCCTTTCTAATTTTGTTGATTTGATTATCCCCCCTTTCTTTCTTGATGAGTTTTGCTAATGGTTTGCCTATTTTATTTATCTTCTCAAAGAACCAGCGTTTATTTTTGCTGAGTTTTGCTATAGGTTCCTTTGCTTTTTTTCATGTATTTCTGCCCTAATTGTTTATTTTTTTTAAATTTTATTTTATTTTTAAACTTTACAAATTGTATTAGTTTTGCCAAATATCAAAATGAATCCGCCACAGGTATACATGTGTCCCCCATCCTGAACCCTCCTCCATCCTCCCTCCCCATACCACCCCTCTGGGTTGTCCCAGTGCACCAGACCCAAGCATCCAGTATCATGCACCAAACCTGGACTAGCGACTCGTTTCATGCATGATATTATACATGTTTCAATGCCATTCTCCCAAATCTTCCCACCCTCTATCTCTGAAACAGAGTCCATAAGACTGTTCTATACATCTGTGTCTCTTTTGCTGTCTCATACACAGGGTTATTGTTAGCATCTTTCTAAATTCCATATATATACTTTAGTATACCGTATTGGTGTTTTTCTTTCTGCTTACTTCACTCTGTATAATAGGCTCCAGTTTCATCCACCTCATTAAAACTGATTCAAATTAATTCTTTTTAATGGCTGAGTAATACTCAATTGCATATATGTACCACAGCTTTCTTATCCATTCATCTGTTGATGGACATCTAGGTTGCTTCCATGTCCTGTCTATTATGAACAGTGCTGCAATGAACATTGGGGTACATGTGTCTCAATTCTGTTTTCCTCAGTGTGTATGGTAAGCAGTGGGATTGCTGGATCATAAGACAGTTCTATTTCCAGTTGTTTAAGGAATCTCCACACTGTTCTCCATAGTGGCTGTACTAGTTTGCATTCCCACCAACAGTATAAGAGGGTTCCCTTTTCTCCACACCCTCTCCAGCATTTATTGCTTGTAAACTTTTGGATCATAGCCATTGTGAGTCGTGTGAAATGGTACCTCATAGTGGTTTTGATTTGCATTTTTCTGATAATGAGTGATGTTGAGCATCTTTTCATGTGTTTGTTAGCCATCTGTATGTCTTCTTTGGAGAAATGTCTATTTAGTTCTTTGGCCCATTTTTTTGATTGGATCATTTATTTTTCTGGAGTTGAGCTAAGAGTTGCTTGTATATTTTTGAGATTAGTTATTTGTCAGTTGCTTCATTTGCTATTATTTTCTCCCATTCTGAAGGCTGACTTTTCACCTTGCTAATAGTTTCCTTTGATGTGCAGAAGTTTTTAAGTTTAATTAGGTCCCATTTGTTTATTTTTGCTTTTATTTCCAATATCCTGGGAGGTGGGTCATAGAGGATCCTGCTGTGATGTATGGAAGAGAGTGTTTTGCCTATGTTCTCCTCTAGGAGTTTTATAGTTTCTGGTGTTACATTTAAATCTTTAATCCATTTTGAGTTCATTTTTGTGTATGTTGTTAGAAAGTGTTCTAGTTTCATTCTTTTACAAGTGGTTGACCAGATTTCCCAGCACCACTTGTTAAACAGATTTTCTTTAATCCGTTGTATATTCTTGCCTCCTTTGTCAAATATAAGGTGTCCATATGTGTGTGGAATTCTCTCTGGGCTTTCTATTTTGTTCCATTGATCTATATTTCTGTCTTTGTGCCAGTACCATACTGTCTTGATAACTGTGGCTTTGTAGTAGAGCCTGAAGTCAGGTAGGTTTATCCCTCCAGTTCCATTCTTCTTTCACAAGATAGCTTTGGCTATTCGAGGCTTTTTGTATTTCCATACAAATTGTGAAATTATTTGTTCTAGCTCTTTCAAGAATACCGTTGGTAGCTTGATAGGGGTTGCATTGAATCTATAAATTGCTTTGGGTAGTTGCAGAGGAAGGGAAACTTCCAAACTCATTCTATCACCACTATCACCCTAATACCAAAACCTGACAAAGATCCCCAAAATAAAGAAAACTACAGGCCAATATCACTGATGAACTTAGATGCAAAAATCCTTAACAAAAGTCTAGCAATTAGAATCCAACAGCACATTAAAAAGATTATAAAAAAATAAGTAAATAAATAAATAAAAAGATTATACACCACAACCAAGTGGGCTTTATCCCAGGGATGCAAGGATTCTTCAATATCCACAAATCAATCAATGTAATACACCACATTAACAAATTGAAAAATAAAAACCATATGATTATCTCAAAAGATGCAGAGAAAGCCTTTGACAAAATTCAACATCCATTTATGATAAAAACTCTCCAGAAAGCAGGAATAGTAGGAACATACCTCAACATATTAAAAGCTATATATGACAAACGCACAGCAAACATTATCCTCAATTGTGAAAAGTGAAAGCATTTCCTCTAAAGTCAGGAACAAGACAAGGGTGCCCACTTTCACCGTTACTATTCAACATAGTTTTGGAAGTTTGGCCACAGCAATCAGAGCAGAAAAAGAAATAAAAGGAATCCAAATTGGAAAAAAAGTAAAACTCTCACTATTTGCAGATGACATGATCCTCTACATAGGAAACCCTAAAGACTCCACCAGAAAATTACTAGAACTAATCAATGATTATAGTAAAGTTGCAGGATATAAAATCAACACACTGAAATCCCTTGCTTTCCTATACACTAATAATGACAAAACAGAAAAAGAAATTAAGGAAACAATTCCATTCACCATTGCAACAGAAAGAATAAAATACTTAGGAATATATCTATCTAGAGAATCTAAAGACCTATACATAGAAAACTATAAAACACTAGTGAAAGAAATCAAAGAGGACACTAATAGATGGAGAAATATACCATGTTCATGGATTGGAAGAATCAATATAGTGAAAATGAGTATACTACCTAATTGTTATTATTACTTTTTCCTTCTTCTAACCCTGGGATTTTTCACTTCTTCTTTTTCTAGTTGCTTTAGGTGTAAAGTTAGGTCATTTATTTGAGGTTTCTCTTGTTTCTTGAGGTAAGCTTGTATTTCTATGAACCTTCCCCTTCAGATCAGATCAGTCACTCAGTCATGTCCAACTCTTTGCGACCCTATGGATCACAGCACGCCAGGCCTTCCTGTCCATCACCAAAACCTGGAGTCACTGAAACTCATGCCCATGGAGTCAGTGATGCAATCCAGGATCTGATCCTATGTCTTCCCCTTCTCTTCTTGCCCCCAATCCCTCCCAGCATCAGAGACTTTTCCAATGAGTCAAGTATTCGCATGAGGTGGCCAAAGTACTTGAGCTTCAGCTTTAGCATCATTCCTTCCAAAGGAATCCCAGGGCTGATCTCTTTCAGAATGGACTGGTTGGTTTTCCTTGCAGTCCAAGGGACTCTCAAGAGTCTTCTCCAACACCACTGTTCAGAAGTATCAATTCTTCGGCACTCAGGCTTCTTCACAGTTCAACTCTCACATCCATACCTGACCACAGGAAAAACCATAGCCTTGACTAGACGAACCGTTTTTGGTAAAGGAATGTCTCTGCTTTTGAATCTGCTCTCGAGGTTGGTTATAACTTTCCTTTCAAGGAGTAAGTGTCTTTTAATTTGATGGCTGCAGTCACCTTCTGCAGTGATTTTGGAGCCCCCTAAAAATAAAGTCTGACATTGTTTTCACTATTTACCCATCTATTTCCCATGAAGTAGTGGGACTGGAGGTCATGATCTTCGTTTTCTGAATGTTGAGCTTTAAGCCAACTTTTTCACTCTTCACTTTCACTTTCATCAAGAGGCTTTTGAGTTCCTCTTCACTTTCTGCCATAAGGGTTGTATAATCTGCATATCTGAAGTTATTGATATTTCTCCCAGCAATCTTGATTCCAGCTTGTATTTCTTCCAGTCCAGCGTTTCTCATGATGTACTGTGCATAGAAGTTAAATAAACACGGTGACAATATACAGCCTTGATGTACTCCTTTTCCTATTTGGAACCAGTCTGTTGTTCCATGTCCAGATCTAACTGTTGCTTTCTAACCTGCATACAAATTTCTCAAGAGGCAGATCAGGTGGTCGGGTATTCCCATCTCTCTCAGAATTTTCCACTGTTTATTGTGATCCACACAGACAAAGGCTTTGGCATAGTCAATAAAGCAGAAATAGAGGTTTTTCTGAAATTCTCTTGCTTTTTCCATGATCCAGCTGATGTTGGCAGTTTGGTCTCTGTTTCCTCTGCCTTTTCTAAAACCAGCTTGAACATCAGGAGGTTCATGGTTTCCATATTGCTGAAGCGTGGCTTGTAGAATTTTGAGCATTACTGTACTAGCGTGAGATGAGTGCAATTTTGCGGTAGTTTGAGCATTCTTTGGCATTGTCTTTCTTTGAGATTGGAATGAAAACTCAGCTTTTCCAGTCCTGTGGCCACTGCTGAGTTTTCCAAATTTGCTGGCTTATTGAGTGCACCACTTTCACAGCATCATCTTTCAGAATTTGGAATAGCTTAACTGGAATTCCATCACCTCCACTCTCTTTGTTCGTAGTGATGCTTTCTAAGGCCCACTTGACTTCGCATTCCAGGAAGTCTGGCTCTAGGTCAGTGATCACACCATCGTGATTATCTGGGTCGTGAAGATCTTTTTTGTACAGTTCTTATGTGTATTCTTGTCATTTCTTCTTAATATCTTCTGCTTCTGTTATGTCCATACCATTTCTGTCCTTTATTGAACCCATCTTTGCATGAAATGTTCCTTTGGTATCTCTGATTTTCTTGAAGAAATCCCTAGTCTTTCCCATTCTGTTATTTTCCTCTATTTCTTTGCATTGATCGCTGAAGAAGGCTTTCTTTTCTCTTCTTGCTTTTCTTTGGAACTCTGCATTCAGATGTTTATATCTTTCCTTTTCTCCTTTGTTTTTCGCTTCTCTTCTTTTCACAGCTATTTGTATGGGTTGTATTTTCATTTTCATTTGTTTCTATGCATATTTCCATTTCTTTTCTGATTTCTTCTGTTATATGTTGGTCATTCAGAAGCATGTTGCTTACCCTCCATATGTTTCTATTTGTCATGGTTTCTTTCCCCCTGTAGTTGACATCTAATCTTACTGCTTTGTGATCAGAAGAGATGCTTGAAATGATTTTGATTTTTGTTTTCAGTTTACCAAGGCTAGATTTATGGCCCAGTATATGATCTATCCTGGAGAATGTTCCATGTGCACTTGAGAAAAAGGTGAAATTCATTGCTTTGGCGTGAAATGTTCTTTTGAAATCAATTAGGTCTAACTGATCCATTGTATCACTTAAAGTTTGTGTTTCCTTGCTAATTTTCTGTTTGGTTGATCTATCCATAGGTGTGTGTAGGGTCTTAAGATCTCCCACTATTATTGTGTTATTTTTCATTTCCCGTTTCTTACTTGTTAGCATTTGCCTTACGTATTAAGTGCTCCTATGTTGGGTGCATATATATTTATAATTTTTATATCTTCTTCTTGGATTGATCCTTTGACCATTATATAGTGGCCTTTTTTGTCTCTTTTCACACCCTTTATTTCAAAGTCTATTTTATCTGATATGAGTATTGCTACTTCTAATTTCTGTTGCTCACATTTTGCATGAAATACCTTTCCCCAGCCCTTCACTTTCACTCTGTATGTGCTCCTTGGCTTCAGGTGGGTCTCTTTTGCACAGCATACATAGAAGTCTGGTTTTGTAACCTATTTATAATACTTTCTTTGTCACATATCTATCCATTTGTCCATCCCTCTATCCAATCAACAATCAATCTTTTTCCTTGGTGCATTTCAGTATGTGTCTCCTTAAGTATCTCAGCAAGCCTGCCGTTAAGTAGTCAGCCGTGTTTGTGTATAGCAATTTTCTTTGGATATTAACTTTACACACAATGAAATATAGCAATCTTTTCTTTCCTCAGTCATGCTATTTTTTAACTGTAGTATAGTTCATTTGTAATTTTGTGTTAATTTCTGCTTTACAGCAAAATGATTCAGTTATAGATATACATGTATATATGTATATGTTGTGTGTGGATATATATATATATATATATACACATACACACATTCTTTTATTTAATCTCTCTTCTTTTTTGGCTACACTGTGCTACAAGTGGAATTAGTTCCCTGACCAGGGTTTGACCTTGCCTCCCCTGCAGTGGAAATCTGCAGTCTTAACCTCTGGACTGCCAGGGAAGTCTCTGATGCTGAGAAAGATTGAAAGCAGGAGGAGAAGCAGAAAACAGAGGATGAGATCATTGGTTAACATCACCCACTTGGTGGATCTGGGTTAAGCAGGCTCAGGTAGTAGATAATTGAACAGGGAAGCGTGGCATGCCACAGTTCATGGAGTCGCAAAGAGTTGGACATGACTGGGCAACTGAGGTGAAGTGACAGATACATATAAAATCCTTATACAGACTCAAAATGGACATACTATACCAAGAGTGCTTTATAAACACCTTTTAATAATATATTTTAGAAAATAACCATAGATGAATAGCTCTATGTATGGTTAAAATGATACAGGAATATGTACAGTTACAACAATAAGGCCATTTGAGTCAACATGCATGGCCTGAGAGTTGATCATACTAAATGAAGTGAGGCACACAGGGAAACATATATACCAAATAATATCATAATATCCAAATGTGGAATCTAAGATATGACACAAATGAACATATGTGTGAATCAGAAAGACACTCATAGACAGAGAGAATAGACCTACAGCTTCAAGGCAAAGAGAATTGGGGGAGAAATTGGATACTGAATGTAGTCCTCTGTGCTCTACAGTAGGAACTTGTCAATCCAATCCATATAGTTTGTTTTATATCTCTTAACCCCAGTCTCTTACTCCATTTCTCCCCCAATTCTCTCTGCCTTGAAGCTGTAGGTCTATTCTCTCTGTCTATGAGTGTCTTTCTGATTCACACATACGTTCATTTGTGTCATATCTTAGATTCCACATTTGGATATTATGATATTATTTGGTACATATGTTTCCCTGTGTGCCTCACTTCATTTAGTATGATCAACTCTCAGGCCATGCATGTTGACTCAAATGGCCTTATTGTTGTAACTGTACATATTCCTGTATCATTTTAACCATACATAGAGCTATTCATCTATGGTTATTTTCTAAAATATATTATTAAAAGGTGTTTATAAAGCACTCTTGGTATAGTATGTCCATTTTGAGTCTGTATAAGGATTTTATATGTATCTATCACTTCACCTCAGTTGCCCAGTCATGTCCAACTCTTTGCGACTCCATGAACTGTGGCATGCCACGCTTCCCTGTTCAATTATCTACTACCTGAGCCTGCTTAAACCCAGATCCACCGAGTGGGTGATGTTAACCAATGATCTCATCCTCTGTTTTCTGCTTCTCCTCCTGCTTTCAATCTTTCTCAGCATCAGGGGCCTTTCCAATGAGTCAGTTCTTCACATAAGGTAGCCAAAGAATTGACGTTTTAGCATCAGTCCTTCCAGTGAATATCCAAGAGTAATACCCTTAAGGATTGACTGGATTGATTTCCTTGCAATCCAAGAGACTCTCCAGAGTATATGTGGGTATGAACAAATATTTATTGTGCTTATGTTACGTCTTTTGGAGACATAGAATAATACTTATGAATGTAATTCATAAAATGTTGATGTATTCTCTCATATGTATATGTGGGTATGAATAAAAGTTTACTATGCTCTTGATGAAGGTGACAGAGGTGAGGGAAAAAGTTGTCTTAAAACTCAACATTCAGAAAACGAAGATCATGGCATTTGGTCCCATCACTTCATGGGAAATAGATGGGGAGACAGTTGAAACAGCGTCAGACTTTATTTTTTAGGGCTCCAAAATCACTGCAGATGATGACTGCAGCCATGAAATTAAAAGACGCTTACTCCTTGGAAGGAAAGTTATGACTAACCTGGATAGCATATTCAAAAACAGAGACATTCCTTTACCAACAAAGGTCCATCTAGTCAAGGCTATGGTTTTTCCAGTGGTCAAGTGGATGTGAGAGTTGGACTGTGAAGAAAGCTGAGCGCCGAAGAATTGATGCTTTTGAACTGTGGTGTTGGAGAAGACTCTTGAGAGTGCCTTGGACTGCAAGGAGATCCAACCAGTCCATTCTGAAGGAGATGAGCCCTGGGATTTCTTTGGAAGAAATGATGCTAAAACTGAAACTCCAGTACTTTGGCCACCTCACGCAAAGAGTTGACTCATTGGAAAAGACTCTGATGCTGGGAGGGATTGGGGGCAGGATAAAAAGGGAACGAAAGAGGATGAGATGGCTGGATGGCATCACTGACTCAATGGACGTGGGTCTGAGCGAACTCCAGGAGTTGGTGATGCACAGGGAGGCCTGGCGTGCTGCAATTCATGGGTTCAAAAAAGTCGGACACCACTGATCGACTGAACTGAACTGAACGGATGCATATGATGCCCTCTCAAGCAGAAATAGAAAAATGATAACAAATGAAAATATAAAATCCGAATGTATTCACTCATATGTATAAACGTGTATGAAGAAATATTTACTGTGGTTATACTGCCATCTCATGGAGAAATAAAAGAATGCTTATGAATGAAATTTTAAAAATCCAGATCCATTCTTCATATATTGAAAAAGATACTGTATAAGTTTATTAAAAAATTAATACATGCTCTTAATAGAAAATGTAAATTTGCTCGAAAAAAAAAGAAGAAAAAATCACTCATGATCTCATTTAACACTGGCTCAGAATTCTGAGTTCCTGAGCTGGAGAGATAAAATATCAGGGTGTATTAGTTCTTTCACTATAAAATACTTTCTGTTATTTGAATTTTAACATATAACTTGGTTCTGATATGTGGTTCTTGTTTTGTTTACTTATACTGAAGATTTTCCTTTTACAAATACTGAGTAATTTGACCACATCTTTAGAGACTGCTTGCTTTATACGTTTTTTATTCTTTTTTCCGTTTTTGCTATAAATAAAAAATGTTGCATGTCGCGCCTCCAGGAAATAATGCTGTAATGAACATTAGTGTGCATCAATCTTTTGGTTTTAAGGTTTTTTCCAGAAAAAATGCCCAGGAGTAGGTCATAAGGTGACTATATTTTTTAGTTTTTAAAGGAGCTGCCATAGTCTTCATCATAGTGGTCGTACCAATTTACATGCCCACTAACAGTGCAAGATTGTTCCCTTTTTTCCCGCATTCTCCCCAGGAATTATTGCTTGTAGAATTTTTGTTGCTATCTATTCGGACTGGCGTGAAGGAATACCACATTGTAGTTTTGATTTGTATTTCTCTAATGAATAGTGATGATGAACTATGGATGGAGTTTTATGACACTGTACAGGAGACAGGAACCAAGACCATCCCCAAGAAAAAGAAATGCACAAAAGCAAAATGGCTGTCTGAGGAGGACTTACAAATAGTTGTGAAAATAAGAGAAGCCAAAAGCTAGGAGAAAAGGAAAGATATATCCATTTGAATGCAGATTTCCAAAGAATAGCAAGTAGAGATAAGAAAGCCTTGCTCAGTGATCAGTGCAAAGAAATAGAAGGAAATAAAGAATGAAAAAGACTAGAGATCTCTTCAAGAAAATTAGAGATACCAAGGGAACACTTCATGCAAAGATGGGCTCAATAAATGACAGAAATGATATGGACCTAACAGAAGCAGAAGACATTAAGAGGAGAACTGTACCAAAAATATCTTCAAGACCCATTTAATCACACTGGTCTGATCACTCACCTAGAGGCAGACATCCTGGAATGTGAAGTCCAGTGGTCCTTCGGAAGCAACACTATGAACAAAGCTAGTGGAGGTGATGGAATTCCAGTTGAGCTATTTCAAATTATCAAAGATGCTGCTGTGAAAGTTCTGCACTCAATATGCCAGTAAATCTGGAAAACTCATAAGTGGCCACAGGACAAGAAAACATTAGCTTTCCTTCCAATCCCAAAGAAAGGCAATGTCAAAGAATGCTCAAACTACAGAACAATTACACTCATCTCACACACTAGTAAAGTAATGCTCAAAATTATCCAAGCCAGGCTTCAGCAATACATGAAGCATGAACTTCCAGATGTTCAAGGAGGTTTTAGCAAAGGCAGAGGAACAAGAGAACAAATTGCCAACATCTGTCAGATCATGAAAAGCAAGAGAATTCCAGAAAAACACCTATTTATTCTTTATTGACTATGCCAAAGCCTTTGAGTGTGTGAATAACAATAAACTGTAGGAAATTCTCAAAGAGATGGAAATACCAGACCACCTGATCTGCCTCTTGACAAATCTGTATGAAGGTCAGGAAGCAAGAGTTAAAACTGGACATGGAACAGCAAACTGGTTCCAAAGCGGGAAAGGAGTACATCAAGGCTGTATATTCTTGCCATGCTTATTTAACTCATATGCAGAGTACATCATGAGAAACCCTGCACTGGAGGAAGCACAAGCCGGAATCAAGTTTGCTGGGAGAAATATCAATAAACTCAGATACACAGGCGACACCACCATTTCTGCAGGCAGAAAGTGAAGAAGAACTAAAGAGCTTCTTGACAAAAGTGAAAGAGGAGAGAGAAAAAGTTGGCTTAAAGCTCAACATTCAGAAAATGAAGATCATGGCCTCATCACCTTATGGCAAATAGATGGGGAAATGGCAGAAACAGTGGCTGACTTTATTTTGGGGGGCTTGAAAATCACTGCAGGTGATGACTGCAACCATGAAATTAAAAGACATTACTCCTTGAAAGGAAAGTTATGATCAAACTAGGCAACTTATTAAAAAGCAGAGACATTACTTTGCCAATGAAGGTCCATCTAGTCAAGGCTATGTTTTTTCTAGTAGTCCTGTATGGATGTGAGAGTTGGACTGTAAAGAAAGCTGAGCACTAAAGAAGTGATGATTTTGAACTGTGGTGTTGGAGAAGACTCTTGAGAGTCCTGTGGGCTCCAAGGAGATCCAATCAGTCCATCGTAAAGGAGATCAGTCCTGGTGTTCATTGGAAGGACTGATGTTTAAGCTGAAACTCCAATATTTTGGCCACCTGATGTGAAGAGCTGACTCATTTGAAAAGACCCTGATGATGGGAAAGATGGAGGGCAGACAGAGAAGGGGACGACAGTGGATGAGATGGTTGGATGTCTTCACTGCCTCAGTGGACATAAGTTGGAGGACTCCGGGAGTTGGTGATGGACAGCGAGGCCTGGCGTGCTGAAGTCCATGGGGTCGCAAAGAGTCGGACACGACTGAGTGACTAACCTGAACTTAGCCTCTTTACAAGGGTTTTTTCATCATCTGTATAACTTCTTTTGGGAAATGTTTATTTAGATCTGCCTGTTTTTTTACTGAGGTGGTGTGTGTGTGTGTGTGTGTGTGTGTGTGTGTGTGTGTGTGTGTGTTTGATACTGGGCTACATAGCCGTTTGTATGTTTTGGAAAATAATGCCTTGATAAATAATGGGAACTATCTGTGTAGCACAAGAAACTGTCCTCCATGCTCTGTGATGACTTAAATTTAGAAGAAAATTAAATGAAAGATGTTATGTTTATACACTTGTACACCTAGTGTGATTTGCGACAGAAGAATGTAACACAACATTGTTAAGCAACTACATGTGTACATACGTACATACTCTAGGCTCCATTTAAAGGAAGTTCTAAAAGAAGCAGAAGTAATCTACAATAACAGAACTGAGAACAGGGGTTGCATGGGGAAGGACAGTGTGGGGAAGTGTACCAAAGAAATTATCTAGGAAGATGTGGAAAAAAATTTTTTTTTCAGTGAGCATTAGGTATATAATCTAGGTGAAATTGCAGAAATATTTCTGAAATGGAAATTCCAAACAGGGTCTTGCCAAGTGGCTCTATGTATTTATAAATTTACTAGATAATGTCATATTGTCCTTCAGAAAGTTGCATCACACTATGCGCTCACAACACTGCTTAAACACTCCTTTTCCAATTTGTCATCCTCCATTTGGAGGAACAATTTGGTATATTTCAACTTTGTCATTGAACTTTGGCAATTTTCATGTTGAGAAATCATATTCCATTATTATTTTTGTTTGCATTTATTTTAATACCAAGTAGGTTTGATATTTTTTCCTGATTTTTGGTAATTTTCCTTTTTTTTCTGGGTAATTTGTTTTTGTTTTTTTTTTTTTTTTTGTATTCTTGTTTACTTCACAATTCTCTTCTATTGGGTTTTTCATCTTTTCTTATTTTAACTTTGGACTCTGCATAAATGAGGTAAATGAGTCATTTGTCAGCTGTCTTCCAAATATTTCTCAATTGTCATTTTATAATTCCGTGTTTATTTTCTATTCAGTCATGCAGGAGTTTTACTACAAAAAACATTATGTAAATTTTCCCTTTTAAACTTCTGGACAAAGAACATGTAAAATAAGAAATTTTAAAGGTGGCCCAAAACTCTAGGAAGATAGAGGGTGTGGTTAAAAGAATCGGGAGAAGTCAACTCTCTCTGACTTGCTCCCCATACTCCCCTAGAGGTGTCAGGATGAGGCTTTGTGATGTCAAGGCTCACCAGGGCCACCGTTGGCTGTGGAAGTGGCTTGCTGACCTCATAAAGTGTAAGGGTGTGGCCACCTGGGGAAGGATATATATAGGGGTGTTCAGGGGCTCTGAAGTAGACGACTGCAAGTCTTCAAAATTACTAAGGTAACTGGGAAGGCTCTAGAGTGCTGGAGTTTCAGCTTTAGCCTCATTCTTGGACAGCTGACTCTAGATACCCAGGAGGAAAAGATGAAGATCTCCCACCAACTGAGGTCCAAAGGATGTGTCAAGGTAAGCTGAACCCACCTAAGCTCCTCATGTCTTTCTCTGACTTATTTAGTATGATCATCTCTAGATCCACCCATGTTGGAAAGAATAACATTATTTCATTCTTTCTTATGGAAAATATTCCATTGTATGCATAATATATCTGTCTTTATCCACTCACATATTTAAGTGCCTTAAGGTCGTTTGCATGTCTTTGCTACTGTACATTGTGCTACTATAAACACTGTTTTGCGTATCACTTTTCTGATGGGAGTTTTCATCTTAATGGATATATGCCCAGTAGTGTTATTTTTGGATCATATAGTAACTGTATTTTTAGAGTATTAAAAAACTCTATACAAGGGAAGGAGATAATGGGCAGGTGGTTCAAAAGGAAGGAATATATGTATACATATGGCTGATTCATGTTGAGGTTTGAAAGAAAGCAACAAAATTCTGAAAAGCAATTACCCTTAAGAAAAAAAATAATAATAATTATAAAATAACTGCTTAATGTTTTCAATAGTGGCTGCATCAGTTTCTTGATTTTCATGTATAGTAGTGGTAGTGAAAGTCACTCAGTCATGTCCGACTCTTTGCTACCACATGGATTATATAGCCCATGGCCAGAATACTGTAATGGGCAGCCTTTTCCTTCTCCAGGGGATCTTCCCCACGCAGGGGTCGAAACCAGGTCTCCTGCATTGCAGGTGGATTCTTTACCAGCTGAGCCACAAGGGAAGCCTGATTTTTCATGTATGCTGCTGCTGCTGCTAAGCCGCTTCGTTGTGTCTGACTCTGTGAGGCCCCATAGACGGTAGCCCACCAGGCTCCCCCATCCCTGGGATTCTCCAGGCAAGAACACTGGAGTGGGTTCCCATTTCCTCTCCAATGCATGAAAGTAGAAAATGAAAAGGAAGCCGTTAAGTCCTGTCTGACTCTTCGCAACTCCATGCCCTGCAGCCTACCAGGCTCCTCCATCCATGGGATTTTCCAGGCAAGAGTACCGGAGTGTGGTGCCATTATAGGATGTTGTTGATCTCCCTGCAGTACATGGCTGAGTTACATGTTTTTTTCAAAATCTGTTTTGTTTAGTTTTGTTTTAGTACATAGTCTTAGGAGTGGAGCTGCCAGGTCATATGCTCAGTCTCTTGTATTCTTGAAAAGGCAAATTTTAGCAATCAGAATCCAACAACACATTAAAAAGATCATACACCATGACCAAGTAGGCTTTATCCCGGGGATGCAAGGATTCTTTAGTATCCACAAATCAATCAATGTAATACACCACATTAACAAATTGAAAAACAAAAACCATATGATTATCTCAAAAGATGCAGAGAAAGCCTTTGACAAAATTCAACATCCATTTATGATAAAAACTCTCCAGAAAGCAGGAATAGAAGGAACATACCTCAACATAATAAAAGCTATATAAGACAAACCCTTCAGCAAACATTATCCTCAATGGTGAAAAATTGAAAGCATTTCCTCTAAAGTCAGGAACAAGACAAGTGTACCCACTTTCACCATTACTATTCAACATAGTTTTGGAAGTTTTGGCCACAGCAATCAGAGCACAACAAGAAAAAAAAGGAATCCAAATTGGAAACGAAGAAGTAAAACTCTCACTATTTGCAGATGGCATGAACCTCTACATAGAAAACCCTAAAGACTCAACCAGAAAATTACTAGAACTAATCAATGATTATAGTAAAGTTGCAGGATATAAAATCAACACACAGAAATCCCTTGTATTCCTATACACTAATAATGAGAAAACATAAAGAGAAATTAAGGAAACAATTCCATTCACCTTTGCAACAGAAAGAATAAAATATTTAGGAATATAACTACCTAAAGAAACTAAAGACCTATATTAGAAAACTATAAAACACTGGTGAAAGAAATCAAAGAGGACACTAATAGATGGGGGAATATACCATGTTCATGGATTGGAAGAATCAATATAGTGAAAATGAGAACACTACCCAAAGCAATTTATAGATTCAATGCAATCCCTATCAAGCTACCAATGGTATTCTTCACAGAGCTAGAACAAATAATTTCACAATTTGTATGGAAATGCAAAAAAAAAACCTCGAATAGCCAAAGCTATCTTGAGAAAGAAGAATGGAACTGGGGGAATAAACCTGCCTGACTTCAGGCTCTACTACAAAGCCACATTCATCAAGACTGTATGGTACTGACACAAAGACAGAAATATAGATCAATGGAACAAAATAGAAATCCCAGAGATAAATCCACGCACATATGGACACCTTATCTTTGACAAAGGAGGCAAGAATATACAATGGATTAAGGAGAATCTCTTTAACAAGTGCCGCTGGGAAAACTGGTCAACCACTTGTAAAAGAATGAAACTAGAACACTTTCTAACACCATACACAAAAATAAACTCAAAATGGATTAAAGATCTAAATGTAACACCAGAAACTATAAAACTCCTAGAGGAGAACATAGGCAAAACACTCTCCGACATACATCACAGCAGGATCCTCTATGACCCACCCCCCAGAATATTGAAAATCAAAGCAAAAATAAACAAATGAGACCTAATTAAACTCTAAAGCTTCTTCACAACAAAGGAAACTATAAGCAAGGTGAAAAGACAGCCTTCAGAATGGAGAAAATAATAGCAAATGAAGCAACTGACAAACAACTAATCTCAAAAATATACAAGCAACCCTTACAGCTCAATTCCAGAAAAATAAATGGCCCGATGAAAAAATGGGCCAAAGAACTAAATAGACATTTCTCCAAAGAAGACATACAGATGGCTAACAAACACATGAAAAGATGCTCAACATCACTCATTATCAGAGAAATGCAAATCAAAACCACTATGAGATACCATTTCACACCAGTCAGAATGGCTGCGATCCAAACACCTACACGCAATAAATGCTGGAGAGGGTGTGGAGAAAAGGGAACCCTCTTATACTGTTGGTGGGAATGCAAACTAGTACAGCCACTATGGAGAACAGTGTGGAGATTCCTTAAAGAAATGGAAATAGAACTGTCTTATGATCCAGCAATCCCACTGCTTACCATACACACTGAGGAAACCAGAAGGGAAAGAGACATATGTACCCCAATGTTCATAGCAGCACTGTTTATAATAGCCAGGACATGGAAGTAACCTAGATGTCCATCAAAAGAAAGCTGTGGTACATATACACAATGGAGTATTACTCAGCCATTAAAAAGAATACATTTGCACCAGTTCTAATGAGGTGGATGAAACTGGAGCCTATTATACAGAGTCAAGTAAGCCAGAAAGAAAAACACCAATACAGTTTACTAATGCATATATATGGAATTTAGAAAGATGGTAACAGTAATCCTGCATACGATACAGCAAAAGAGACACAGATGTATAGAACCGTCTTTTGGACTCTGTGGGAGAGGGAGTGGGTGGGTTGATTTGCGAGAATGCATTGAAACATGTATAATATCATATATGAAACAAGTCGCCAGTCCAGGTTCAATGCACGATACTGGATGCTTGGGGCTGGTGCACTGGGACGACCCAGAGGGATGGTATGGGGAGGGAGGAGGGAGGAGGGTTCAGGATGGGGAACGCGGGTATACCTGTGGCGGATTCTTTCAATATTTGGCAAAAGTAATACAGTATTGTAAAGTTTAAAAAGAAAATAAAATTTAAAAAATTAAATTAAATTAAAAAAAAAAAATAAAGGGCACTTAGTAGTGACATTTATAATGGCTCCTACCAAATATATCTCACTAGTACCATAAAGATTCCCCTTTAGCAATGTTTCTCTACCATGTCTTCTCTGTATAGTGTTTGATACTTTTTCACTACTCAGAGGTGATACTTCATTACCATAGTTTGATTATTTATAATAATACACTGGGCTTCTCAGGTGGCACTGTTGTTAAGAATCTTCCAGCAAAGGCAGGAGTCAAAGGAGATGTGATTTGGGAAAATGCCCTGGAGGAGGAAATGGCAACTCACTCCAGAATTCTTGCCTGGAAAATTCCAAGGACAGAGGAACTTGTTGGGCTATGGTCTCCAGGATCGCAAAAAGGTGAACCTAAAAGACTTCTTGGTAATTCACTATAATGAGTGTATTTCATATGCTGTTAAAGAAATACTGAGAAATGTATTTACCTGTTGGTATTTTCTTCCAGATACGGTGTGCTATTTGACATTTTTCATCCACACAAAAGAGTTAGAAATTTTTGTTGTTTGTTTTCATTTCTGTATTTCTGTATTTATTTATTTTATTCTTATTGTTTTTTACTTTACACTATTGTAGTGGTTCACCATACATCAACATGCATCCGCCACAGGTATACACGTTTTCCCCATCCTGAACCCCCTCCTACCTCCTTCCCTATACCATCCTTCTGGGTCATCCCAGCGCACCAGCTCCAAGCTTACCGTATCCTGCATGAAACATGGACTGGCGATTCATTTCTAATATGATATTATACATGTTTTAATGCCATTCTCTCAAATCATCCTCCGCTCCCTCTCCCACAGGGTCCAAAAGACTGTTCTATACATCTGTGTCTCTTTAGCTATCTGGCATACAGTGTTGTCATTACCATCTTTCTAAATTCCGTATATATGTGTTAGTATACTGTATTGGTGTTTTTCTTTCTGGCTTACTTCATTCTGCATAATAGGCTCCAGTTTCATTCACCTCATTAGAACTGATTCAGATGCATTTTTTTAATGGCTGAGTAATACTCCATTGTGTATATGTACCACAGATTTCTTATCCATTCATCTGCTGGTGGACATCTATGTTGCTTCCATGTCCTGGCTATTAGAAACTGTGCTGCGATGAACATTGGAGTACACGTGTCTCTTTCCCTTCTGGTTTCCTCTGTGTGTATGCCCAGCAGTGGGATTGCTAGGTCGTATGGCAGTCCTATTTCTAGTTTTTTTTTTTTTAAGGAATCTCCACAGTGTTCTCCATAGTGGCCGTACTAATTTACATTCCCACCAACAGTGTAAAGGGGTTCCCTTTTCTCCATATCCTCTCAAGCATTTACTGCTTGTAGACGTTTGGATCTGGCAGCCATTCTGACTGGTGTGAAGTGGTACCTCATTGTGGTTTTGATTTGCATTTATCCAATAATGAGTGATGCTGAGCATCTTTTCATGTGTTTCATAGCCATCTGTATGTCTTCTTTCGAGAAATACCTATTTAGTTCTTTGGCCCATTTTTTAATTGGGTCATTAATTTTTTTGGAATTGAGCTGTAGGAGTTGCTTGTATATTTTTGAGTTTAGTTTGTCAGTTGCTTCATTTGCTATCATTTTTTTTCCCATTCTGAAGGCTGTGTTTTCACCTGGCTTATAGTTCTTTTGTTGTACAGAAGCTTTAGAGTTTAATTAGGTCCAATTTGTTTATTTTTGCTTTAATTTCCAATATTCTGGGGGGTGGGTCATAGAGGATCCTGCTGTGATGTATGTCAGAGAGTATTTTGCCTATGTTCTCCTCTAAAGACAGATATATTTAAAGCTCAGAAGCCTTTGGAATATTAAGTGAGTCTGTTTCTTTTTTTTTTTTTTCCAAGCAGTTTGAGCTGTATTTAAATGTTGATGTTTTCTTCTTAAGAGTGTCCTGGATTTCTTTTTCACTTATTATTATTATTATTATTTTTTTTTTGATGAGTGACTACTGTCATGTTCAAGGGTAGGTGTCATATCAAGTCCAGCAATAGGACCTTGTGTATATCAGACGTCCATCAGTGATAGTTTAAGGCTGCTGTTACAGAGAAAATCCATGCTGCAAGGCTTTATTATTTGCTCCTTTTTAGGATGGCCTGTGATGTCTGAGAGTTTTTGTCAGGCCTGGAAGTACATTAGAGTAGAATGACCCAAAGGATGCCACCAAACCTAATGTATCCTCACTTTTGGATCTTTGAAGTAAGTGTTCATATTCTCTTTAAGTTGAAGATAAGGATGAGTTGGTTTTACGTGTACAGATTCTTGTTCTGAAACACTGAGATGACTTTATGTATTCAGCGGTACTTGCTTTTCCCTACATATTATTAGAAATTGTTTTGTCTACCACTCTTGCTGCAATAGGTTTATACGGATTTTGTATTTAAGATGTATCTGTGGGAAGAAATTAATATCAAGTTCCAGATGTATCCCTTCCATCCACCAAGGTCCTTGGCTACCATAAGTTTCTTGCCAGTTTGGATGTCCACATCACATTTATGTGGGTGCACACTGCAGTGGATTTCTGTATCCCACCACTCCAATGTATCCCATGATGTTTCTTGAAATGTTCCTTCGTTTAGTGTGATGATCTCTGGATTTCTCTCTATTGGTGAAGAGGGCCTACTTTCAAATCTCAATCCTGATTAAAGCTTCATTCCAGACCTATATCACACTTCTTTATCCATTCCTCTCTCCAAGTACACTATCTTAACTTTCCTTTCTTTGATGTTCTGAAAGATGCAGCAGGATCTAGTTTGGGGTGTGTGGGGTTTGAAATCTGTACATGTCTGAAATACTGCAGGAGAGGATTTGATTTATCATGCTGTCATGACATCTTTATTTATTTATTTTTCTCTCATGGGAGTGCACCTTTCTAGTCATGTCCATAGTGGCTCTTACCAGGTCCATTAAAGCATTACCTTAAAGCATCCACTGTACTACTCCTACTCTGCCATTGATGCCATGTCCAGAATTTGACAGTGGCCCTTTCCATGCTCATGCGGAGGTGATAATGTCCTCGGAGGTTAGATGCCTGTATCTCTTAGAATTCACCCTATGTGTCATGTGCTTTTTTCAAGAAACACAGAACTATGTTTGGCTGTTCATATCCTCTTCCTGTTAGTTTCTCCCAAGTTTACTTTACTTATTTTCCCCTCTGTGAACCCTGAAAATTTGTTAAGGGTGGGTATCAATTAGAACTCAGCACCCTTGCAAATATTGTGGCCATCAGCATGCATTTTAAGGTTGCTGTTAGAGAAAATGTGCACAAGGTGACAGCATTTCTTCATTCCCTCCTCTTTTCCCATGGTAACAGCAGCCTCTGTGTTATTCCCAAGTCTGGTTGTAAATGAGAGTAAAATGAGACACAGGTAGTCACCAAAAGTTTTGGTTGTTTACTCTTTGATCTTTTTTTTAAGCGAAACTATATATTTTTTAAGACTATTAACACTCTTGTAGTTGTTGCTTAGAAACATTTCCACCTTCCTTTCCACAGACACTTGGAGGAATTTAGCTCTAGTTATTGTCAGAGGTATCTTTTGGAATCTATTGAGTACATATCTCTTGATACAGGAGGTCCATGTGGATTATGAATTGCATAGGTATTTGTGGGTATAACTCTATTCCAGCCTTCACCTGTTGGCCTCTCACCCACCAATACCCTTTGCCAACTGTAATTTTCTTACCAGGAGTGTAGGTCCATTTCACTTTTCCTTGGGTACTCATCCCATCAATATGTTTTTTAATCCCTTCTGGAAGGCATATGTTATAATATCTCTTTAATCCGCCTTTCTTTACTTTCTGTGATTCGCCCTAGATTTCTGCATATTCCTGCAAATGTTTTTTTTTTTTTTTTTTGCATTTTCATAATGTCAGACTCATATTTATTGTGTCTCTATGTCCCATATGTTTCTCTTTTAATTTGCAGCCAGCGATTCTCTTTCCTTTCATCTCTTGGGCATTGTGACTGCTGCTCCAGGGTATGTTTGTGGAGGTGGTGGTGTTGTGTGTGTTTTTCACAATCTGTTGATTGCTCAAATACTCTGGGAGTCGAGCTGACATATGACATTCTCTATGTCATTTTGTGATTCCTAGGCACTTTGGCAGCCATGCTTATAAAGTCTCTGACCACTTTCCTCCCACTAATGGCATACAGGGTTCCCCTTTACTAACATTGATCTACTCTTTCTTGTCTGTAGACTTTTGGATAATGACCTTTTTGGTTTCTTATTAGTGATATTGCCTTGCAGTTTAAGTTTTCAATTCACTGATAATAGAGCAAATGAGGCACATTTCCAGAGGCTTCTTTCTAAGCATTGACTAAGTATTTACCTGTTGATGTTTCCTTCCTTACATGTGGTTTGCACCCGTTAGTTTGTTTGTTTGTTGGCATGCCACGCCTGGCCATTTTCTAAGGGTCAATTCAATTCAATCGCTCAGTCGTGTCCAACTCTTTGTGACCCCATGAATAGCAGTACTCCAGGCCTCCCTGTCCATCACCAACTCCCAGAGTTTACTCAGACTCACGTTCATGAAGTCAGTGATGCCATCCAGCCACCTCATCCTCTGTCGTTCCCTTCTTCTCCTGCCCCCAATCCCTCCCAGCATCAGAGTCTTTTCCAATGAGTCAACTCTTTGCGTGTGGTGGCCAAAGTACTGGAGTTTCAACTTTAGCATCATTCCTTCCAAAGAAATCCCAGGACTCATCTTCAGAATGGACTGGTTGGATCTCCTTGCAGTCCAAGGGACTCTCAAGAGTCTTCTCCAACAGCACAGTTCAAAAGCATCAATTCTTCAGTGCTCAGCCTTCTTCACAGTCCAACTCCCACATCCATACACGACCACAGGAAGAACCATAGCCTTGACTAGATGAACCTTTGTTAGCAAAGTAATGTCTCTATATGCTATCTAGGTTGGACATAACATTCCTTCCAAGGAGTAAGCGTCTTTTAATTTCATGGCTGCAGTCACCATCTGCAGTGCTTTTGGATCCCCCCAAAATAAAGTCTGACACTGTTTCCACTGTTTCCCCATCTATTTCCCATGAAGTACATGGGACTGGATGCCATCATCTTCATTTTCTGAATGTTGAGCTTTAAGTCAACTTTTTCACTCTCCACTTTCACTTGCATCAAGAGGCTTTTTAGCTCCTCTTCACTTTCTGCCATAAGGGTGGTATCATCTGCATATCTGAGGTTATTGATAATTCTCCCTGCAATCTTGATTTCAGCTTTTGCTTCTTCCAGTCCAGAGTTTCTCATGATATACACTGCATAGAAGTTAAATAAGCAGGGTAACAATATACAGCCTTGACTTACTCCTTTTGCTATTTGGAACCAGTCTGTTGTTCCATGACGAGTTCTAACTGTTGCTTCCTGACCTGCATACAGATTTTTCAAGAGGCAGGTCAGGTGGTCTGGTATTCCCATCGCTTTCAGAACTTTACAGTTTATTGTGATCCACACAGTCAAAGGCTTTGACATAGTAAAGTAGAAATAAATGTTTTTTTCCTGGAACTCTTTTTTTTTTTTTTTTCATGATCCAGTGTATGTTGCCAACTAGATCTCTGGCTCCTCTGCCTTTTCTAAAACCCGCTTGAACATCAGGAAGTTCACGGTTCACATATTACTGAACCCTGACTTGAAGAATTTTGAGCATTATTTTACTAGCATGTGAGATGAGTGTAATTGTGCGGTAGTTTGAGCATTCTTTAGCATTGCCTTTCTTTGGAATTGGAATGAAAACTGACCTTTTCCAGTCCTTTGGCCAACTGCTGAGTTTTCCAAACTTGCTGGGATATTGAGTGCAACCTTTCACAGCATCATCTTTCAGGATTTGAAATAGCTCAAATGGAATTCCATCACCTCCTCTAGTTGTTCTCATAGTGATGCTTTCTACGGCCCACTTCATTTCACATTCCAGGATATCTGGCTCTTGGTCAGTGATCACACCATCTTTATTATCTGGGTCATGAAGATCTGTTTTTGTACAGTTCTTCCGTGTATTCTTGCCACCTCAATTCTTGTTTATTCAGTGATATTCTAGCAAGTCTCTTCTTTGTCCTGGATTAAGTTTTCTGTTTCTCTGGATAGTTCCCATCAGCAAACAGAATGACTATAATGTTACCTCTCATTAAAAATCTGTCTTTTGGTGTCATGTCCTGCCTATGCTTTTTTTATTTCATATTTGCTTATGGTAGACTTCTGCAGAGTTGTTTGTAGAATTTGTTATCTCCAGGTCTCTCATTTTCCTTTAAATTCACTCTTGTCAAGATCAACAGTGAATTCCAAATGTTTAACTCAATGGTCAATTTTTAGTTGTTATTTTATTTAATTTATTGACAGCCTTTATCAGAGCAGTGCATTTCCTCCTCCCTAAAAAAAAAAAAAAAAAAAAAAAGTTTCATTTGCATTACAGAATGCTTCTCTTTCCTGCTTCTTTTCTACCTACATTCTCCCACATACAATGTGTGACCTCTGTGTCTGGCTTTATTCATATGTCATTTTTTTTTTTTGAAATATTTACTTATTTATCTATGTGGCGTGTGGGATCTTAGTTCCCTGCCCAGGGACGGAACCTGTGCATAGTCTTAAACACTGGATTTCCAGGGAAGTCCCCTAGTTTGTGTATTTTCAAGATTCATCCATTTCTTGGCTGTATAGCAATGCTTTTTTTTTTTTATATGGCTGGATATGGTATATCAATATGGTATACGGCTTACATGAACTCCATTGTGAACAAATACCACAGGTTTTTTATCCATTCATCAATTAATAGATAATATTTGGATGGTGTATTCTTTGTGGCTCTTTTGAGTAATGTTGTTGGGAACACTGTTTTTGAATGGACTTAATAGTTTCAGGGATTTTTTTTTTTTTTTGATATATACAAAAGAGTGAATTTCTGGATCATATGGCTACTATATATTTAATTTTTGAGGTACTGACAAACCAAAGTGGTTGTACAATTTTACAGCAATATATTTTCAACAATATATTTTAGCAGTATATTTTCAACATCTTTTCAGCAATATATGAAGATTCATTTTCTCCACATCCTCTGCCACACTTGTTATTTTTCCTGGTTTTGATTATAGCCAAGCTAATGTGTGTGAAGTAGTATTTCAATGAAACTGATTTACATTTTGCTAAGGGCTTCCCTGGTGGCTCAGAAGGTAAAGTGTGTGCCTGCAATGCAGGAGACCTGGGTTCGATTCCTGGGCCAGGAAGATCCCCTGGAGAAGGAAATGACAATCCACCCCAGCACTCTTGCCTGGAAAATCCCATGGATGGAGGAGCCTGATAGGCGACAGTCCATGGGGTCGCAAAGACTCAGACACGACTGAGCGACTTAATTTCTTTCACTTTCAATCATGTTAAGCAGTATTTTTGGTGAAAATTCTATTCAAATTCTTTTCCTGGTTGTTAAATGTTTTTAATTGTTGTAAAAAAAATCTAACTTAAATTTTTACCATTTTAACCATTTTTACATGCTAAGTATTTCACATACTTTCATCAGCCTTTTTGGAGGCAGAAATGGCAACCCACTCCAGTATTCTTGCCTGGAGAACCCCATGGACAAAGGAGCCTGATGGGCTACAGTCCATGCGAAAGCAAAGACTCATACATGACTGAGCAACTAATACACACACACACACACACACACACACACACACACATACAGTCACAGTGTTGTTTTGTTGTTGTTGTCATTGTTTTCGCTGTGCTATGCAGCTTGAATGACAGTTTCCTGGTTGAGAACCATACCCAGGCCCCTGATAGGAAAGCGTGGAGTCCTAACTTCTGAACTACCATGGAATTCCTTATCATATTGTTATGAAACATATCTTTACACCTTTTCATCTTGCAAAATTGAAACGCTATACCCATCACCTGTCCCATTAAACAACAACTCCTCTTTTCTTCCCTGTTTCCCTAGATCCTGGACTCCATCATTCTACTTTGTTCCTTTCTATTGCTTGACTATGTTATATTTCATATAAGTGGAAATGTATAGTATTTGTCTTTTTTTATGACTGGCTTAATTCCTTTGGCTGGATGTCTTTATTTACTTTTTAAGTGAATTTATTTTTTATTTTATTTTTTAACTTAACAATAATGTATTGGTTTTGCCATATATCAAAATGAATCCACCACAGGTATACATGTGTTCCCAATCCTGAACTCTCCTCCCTCCTCCTTCCCCATACCATCCCTCTGGGTCGTCCCAGTGCACCAGCCCCAAGTATCCAGTATCATGCATCGAACCTGGACTGGCGACTCATTTCATATATGATATTATACATGTTTCAATGCCATTCTCCCAAATCATCCCACCCTCTTCCTCTCCCACAGAGTCCAAAAGACTGTTCTATACATCTTTGTCTCTTTTGCTGTCTCATATACAGGTTTATGGTTACATCTTTTGAAATCCCATATATATGTGTTAGTATACTGTATTGGTGCTTTTTCTTTCTGGCTTACTTCACTCTGTATAATAGGCTCCAGTTTCATCCACCTCATTAGAACTGGTGCAAATGTATTCTTTTTAATACTCCATTGTGTATATATACCACAGCTTTCTTATCCATTCATCTGCTGATGGACATTTAGGTTGCTTCCATGGCCTGGCTATTAGAAATACTGTTGCAATGAGCATTGGGGTACATTTGTCTCTTTCAATTCTGGTTTCCTCAGTGTGTATGCCCAGCAGTGAGATTGCTAGGCCATATGGCATTTCTTTTTCCAGTTTTTTAAGGTATCTCCCCACTCTTCTCCATAGTGGCTGTACTTGTTTGCATTCCCACCAACAGTGTAAGAGAGTTCCCTTTTCTCCACACACTCCCCAGCATTTATTCCTTGTAGACTTGGATGACAGCCATTCTGACTTGTGTGAAAAGGTACCTCATAGTGGTTTTGATTTGCCTTTCTCTGATAATGAGTGATGTTGAGCATCTTTTCATGTGTTTTTAGCCATCTGTATGTCTTCTTTGAAGAAATGTCTATTTAGTTCTTTGGCCCATTTTTTGATTGGGTCATTTATTTTTCTGGAATTGAGCTGTAGGAGTTGCTTGTATATTTTTGAGATTAGTTATTTGTCAGTTGCTTCATCTGCTATTAATTTCTCCCGTTCTGAAGGCTGTCTTTTCACCTTGCTTATAGTTTCCTTTGTTGTGCAGAAGCATTTAAGTTTAATTAGGTCCCATTTGTTTATTTTTGCTTTGATTTCCAATATTCTGGGATGTGGGTCATAGAGGATCCTGCTGTGATGTATGTCGGAGAGTGTTTTGCCTATGTTCTCCTCTAGGTGATGTCTTAAAGAATCATGCATGTTGTGGCATGTGGCAAAATTTCCTTTATATGGATAAATAATATTCCATTGTATGTATATATCACATTTGATGGATGTTTAGATACTTCCAACCCTTAGATGTTGTGATTAGCACTGCTTTGAGCATGGCTGTGCAAATATCTCAAGACCCCATGTTAACTTCTGTTGAATTTACATCCAGAAGTGGAATTGCTGAATCGTGTGGTAGTTCTATTTTTAGTTTACTGAGGAGCCTTTATACTGTTTTCTGTAGCAGTTGCACCATTTTAAAATCTATCCATAACACACAAGGATCTACTTTCTGTACCTGCTTGCCAAGAATTGTCCTTTCCTTTCTTTCCTTTTACCTTTCCTTTCCTTCATATGTAAACACGCACACATGCACACACAATATTTTCCATATCCTTTTCCATTATTATTTATCACAAACAATGTATATATTTCCTTGTGCTATACAGTAGGATCTTGTTTATCTATTCTATATATTAACATTATAGTTTGCATCTGCTCATCACCAGCTCCCAATCTATGCCTCCCCCACCCTTCCCCTCTTGGTAATCACATAGTCTCCTCTCTATGTCTCTCAGTCTGTTTCTGTTTCATAGATAAGTTCATTTGTATCATATTTTGGAGTCCACATATAAGTGATACCATATGATATTTGTCTTTCTCTTTCTGACATCCTAAGTATTCTTTTTAATGCTAGTGTACAGTCAAGTGTTTACTTAATTTCATTTTCAAAACTTTTGTTGATATTGTATAGAAATCTGCTTGATTTTTAAAATATTTATCTTGTATTCTGCAAGGTTTTTATTACTTCTCGTACTTGTGGTTTCTTCAGGATTTTCTATATATAAAAGTATGTTATCTCCAATATACTTTGACTTTTTCCTTTCCATTCTGAAGGCTTTTTTTTTTTTTTAAAACAACAAAAACAATAATTCCTTTTCTTAACTGATTGCTCTGGTTATAGAACTGCCAGTATAATATTGAGCCAAAGTGTGGGATAGACTTCCTTGTGTTGTTCCCATTCTTAGGGGGAAAGCTCTCAGTTTTTCATTATTAAGTATGATGTTAGCTGTGGGTCTTTTACAGGTACCCTTTGATTGAGAAAGTGCTCTTCTGTTCTTAGTTATTATGTGTTTTTAACCCCTATTAGGTGCTAGACTCAGGGAAATGCTTTTTCGGCAGGCAGATATGTTTTTTCTCCTTTATTGTATTAAAATGGCATAATGTCGATTGACTTTCATATAATGAACCAACTTTGCATACCTCCATAAATCCCACGTGATCATGTCATATAGCCTTTTTTATATGTTGTTAGGGTTTTTTTGCCAGTATTTTGTTGAGGACTCTTGCATCTGTATTCATAAGGGACATTGGTTGTGTGTCTGTGTGTGATGTCTCTGTCTGATCTTGGTATTAGAGAAATACTGACCTCATTTTGCCTGCTATATAGGGAAGAGACATGTGGAGTGAAGGATAAAACATTGTTGGATTTAAGTTTAGTCAGGGTTAGAGGGAGAAATTTAGGATGCATCAGTGTGGATTTGAGGTGAGGTTATCAAGAGAGTTCATTCTCAATTTCCTAGGCCTGTGTTAAGTGCTTGACATCGAATTATGCTGTTTGTTAATTATGTAGAGATACTATATACTTTGAATTTGTGCCCTATTTTCTGTATTAATATTTATGAAATTAGTATTTGTGAACCAGTTGTAATGTGCATTTAAGATAAGTTTTTTTTTCAATTTTCCTACAAAGCAAGATGCCATTGAATAGCTGATGCTTTTAAAAAAGAGCTGTTAACCTTAAGTCTTGGAAATAAGCTTGTTTGTTTAAGATACGGAAACACATTTAAAAATTATAAATTTGCCGAAAAAGATGCAGCTGGTGTGTGGTTAACTTAGAATTCCAGTTTAATCTTCTTTGACTCCAAAGTCCATGTTTCTAAACAGTGTAAAATAGTGCTTTTGTAAAAAGATTTGTCTTTTACATGTGATTTGACCTAATGATCAGTGGTGTTTTTTTTTTTTTTTTCCTTTCTTTCTTTTTTTAAATAGAAAAGATTAAAATCAACATGGGACAAAGCTATGATTCTCGAGTCATGTAGACTTGTAGTCATAGGTTTTTCCGCTGCCATTTAGTCTCTTTGATGCTAAATGTCCTTATCTGTAAGATAAGGGTGTTTATAACTCCCCTAGAGTTTTGGAGATAAACAAATAGCACATTGTTCTGTACTTAGCTAATATGTAATATATTTATACTTAGGTGGAAGTTTATTTAAAGGAAGCACTGGGACTTGTGGCCACATCCTCCAAGAATAAAAGAAAAAAAGTACTTAAAATATGGAACGACCATGTATGTGAAAAAGAACAAGAGCCAGAACCACAGAAAAGCGAGGGAGAAACCAAACAAGTAGATGATGAAGATGCTGAACTGATCTTGTTTGGAGTGGAACATGTAAATGAAGATGCTGATGTGATCTTTGTGGGGATGACCTCAAATTCAAAATCAGTTGTTTCAAACATACTGAACAGAGTTACCCCAGGTTCTTGTTCAAGGAGAAAAAAGTATGTTCACTTCAGGAAAGATAATGCTCAGAAATTACAGTGTGTTAGTCATGTGACTCCTGCATCAGAAGCAAAGACTGTCTTGCCTCTTTCTGTCTCTGAATCAAGATCAACATATAGTCCTATTATTATTGAGCCTTTGTCCAAAGCGGACTATAAAAATATTTCACCACAAATAGTGCCTAACAGCTTTTCAGAGTTATGTTCTCCTTTGATTACCTTCACAAGTTCATTGCAGCATCCAGTAGAAACAGCAGTTACTGCAGGAGCTATGGATAAAATTGCTCATATATCAAAGTGACTTTCCACTTCTGAAACAAATAGCAATAAATCCCAAAAGGCCTAAACTCAGTGATGGAATTATAGGAGAACATTCTTTAGCTTTGTCCCCTCCAGGTATTTTTCAAACAGTGACTACTCAGCAAAGCACACCAGACAGTGTTCATACCTCAGTAAGCCATGTTCAGAATGGAGAATCTTGTCCAACACATTTTCCAAAGGACAATGTCCATTGCAAGCCTATAAGTGCTTTAGGGTAAAATGGACTGACAAAAATTGACTTTCCAAGTGTAGCAAGTCAAAACAAGATTGTTGATCCCACAGAAGGCAATCTGATTGTGTTACTCTGTGATTTCTACTATGGACAGCATATAGGAGATAGGCAGCCAGAACCGCAAACTCACACAGCCTTTAAATGCCTCAGCTGCTTGAAAGTTCTAAAAAATGTCAAGTTTATGAATCACATGAAGCACCATTTGGAGCTTGAGAGGCAGAGAGGTGACAGCTGGAAATACCACACCACCTGCCAGCACTGCAACTGCCAGTTTCCTACTCCCTTCCAGCTGCAGTGTCACATTGAAAGTGTCCATAATTCCCAGGAGCCCTCTGCAGTCTGTAAAATCTGTGAATTGTCCTTTGAGACAGATCGGGTTCTCTAACAGCACATGAAAGATAATCATAAGCCTGGAGACATGCCCTATGCATGCCAGGTTTGCAGTTACAGATCATCATTCTTTGCAGATGTGGATGTACATTTCAGAGCTTACCATGGTAACATTAAGAATTTACTTTGCCCCTTTTGTCTACAAATTTTTAAAACTGCAACACCATACATATGTCATTATAGACAGCACTAGGAAAAGTTTTCATCAGTGTTCCAAATGTCAGCTACACTTTTTAACTTTTAAAGAGAAAAGACAGCACAAGACCCAGTGTCATCAAATATATAAGAAGCCTCAGCATCTAGAAGGATTACCTCCTGAAACAAGAGTTTTTATTCAGGTATCACTGGAACCCCTTCAACAAGATTGGTGGAAGTGGCATCCATTACTGTGAACACATCTGATTCTGAACCATCACCCCAAATCTAAAAGTAGGAGGTCAAAAAAAAAAAAAAAACATTAATTCTGCTTTCAATAAGTCTGAAGCAAGTATTTCAGTCAAAGTTAAAAACCCCATTAAAAACAAAAAATTCAAATTATAGAATTATTCAATAATATCAAATATAGGGAAACCAATGTGTAATTTATGTGTTTTTATTTTAAATACATGACGTACAGCTTTGTTTAAATATTGAGATGTTATTTAAAAATATAGTACCTGTTTTTCATATAAGTATTTTAACATGTAAAAATTATGTGTGCGTGTGTGTGTGTGTGTGTGAGTGTGAGAGAGAGAGAACGAGAGAGGTGGAGAAAGGAAAAGTAACAATGTATTTTGGTATTTCATGTTATTTGCAAGTTTGAAAGCTCTGCTGCTGCTGCTACTGCTGCTGCTAAGTTGCTTCAGTCATGTTCGACTCTGTGCGACCCCATAGACAGCAGCCCACCAGGCTACCCTGTCCCTGTTATTCTCCAGGCAAGAACACTGGAGCGGGTTGCCATTTCCTTTTCCAATGTATAAAAATGAAAAGTGAATGTGAAGTCACTCAGTCATGCCCAACTCTTAGCAACCCCATGGACTTCAGCCCACCAGGCTCCTCCATCCGTAGGATTTTTCCTGCAAGAGTACTGGAGTGGGGTGCCATTGCCTTCTTCACTATACATGTAATCTGTAGACTGTTTAGCAATGAAAATTTCAACTCTTTTCATGCCTTGAAGATCTCAGTATTAACTATATAGCCAGATTGGAATGGCTTTGTTATGGTATGGTCCTGTGTGCTGCTGAACTCTGTGAAGTGCCTCTGTTGTGCTGTTCTAAGATAAAATGGTTCCAAAAGCCTGATGTGGAGAAGTTGATGGAGAAACTATGATGTGAGTTTGGACCAGACACGGGATTTAGTTAGTGGAGAGCTGTGGCTTCTTGTCCCAGTTGAGGAAGAGGCATGCATGCACTCCAGGCATGGAGCCAAGGCAGAAGGAACACTGTCTGAGAGTGTCTTTACCTAGCCCAGGGACATCTCAAGGAAGCCAACCATTAAAATGCCTGTTAGGTGAGAGGCACCTGCAAGGATCAAGCAGGACCTGTGTATCATTGACTGCAGTTGGAGAAGCAGAGACAGTTAATAGAATGAGGCCTGGTGCCTGTGGACCTCCTGTTGAGTAATCAAAAGGGGAATTTGATTCATTCCATCTCCTTTCCCATTTGGCTGGCCTTTAGTCAAAGTGAAGTAGCCCTATCAGTCTCCATCACAGTAGTAAAGCAAGTTAAGATTCCCCAAGAAAAAAGCCTTGACATCCAGTTTGATTTGTACTGGACCCATAGTTTTAACTGAAAAGGATCAAACACAGGGAACCTTTTCAGTTTATGAATTGAGCTAAATTTAGTTCTCTTTCCCTTAAGCTACAAAGGAGTTATCTGAGAATAGTAAATGTAGTGGATACAAAGGTGATTAAAGCCTCTATAGAACTTTTCCTTACATTTTCCAGTTACATGTGTCTTACCCTAGTTTAAACATGTGACGATTTCAGTTTTGTATCTTATCTTGCCTTGGGCATGAATGTATTAAAGTTAACAGCTAATTCTTTGTTTAATTTCCCATTTTATCAAACTAATACTTGGTTTCTGTCTTACTTGACACAGTCTGATGTGCAGGAATTTTCTCATTTATTTCAGTAATTATCAGGTCATAGAGTTATCATCCTTCCTCTACTGTATCCAACTACCTAGTCTGTGATTATACTTGTGGAAACCTTTTTTCGTGTGATCTCCAAGGGCTCTTTCACAGACCTGTGGTGTACCCTCTAAGTACTGGTTCCTGTGTTTCAGCACACTTGGCTTCCTCTGTGGGTTCCTGGAGTTGAGTCTCCTCCTGGAGTTGAATGCCATACCTTCTCCACTTCTGGCACAGATACCTAGAATCTCTGTGCACCATTCAAGGAACCTGGAATCTTGGCTGTAGACCTATGCCAGGAGAAATCTCTCTGTTTCCTCTTCCTTTCTCCTCCTCTTTGTCTCTCCCCACTTTTTCCCCCCTGCCCCGACCCACCTCCACAATTCATTTAAATCCTCTAAGCTTTCACAAAATGCTAGAAAGTGATCATCACCAAGGGGTTACCATCCCTCTCAGAACAAAAGTGGAAGGACTACAGATGACTAAGCTGTAGTGAGTCTCTTGTCTCCATTTTAGGTAATTTCCTGAGTGTGAATTCAAACACAAGTAAATTGTATTTATTTACTCAATGCTTGATTGATTGGTTTGCACTTTGAATATTTTACTAGGCCTTTCCAGTTAGTTTGCTTGGGCCAAAGCACTTTGCTAAGTGTCAGCTTAAACCGCTTTTAGGTGTATAAAGAGTGTGTGTGTGTGTGTGTGTGTGTGTGTGTGTGTCTTCTGGTCTCAGGTGAAAACTATGTATAAATGTGCAGACTATTGCATTCTTATCTCCTTTATTCTATTTCTATTGTAAAAATATGAAATGTTTTATTTATATGTTTTTATTGTTGCTTAGGATTATCAACACTGTTACTGTTGTTTGCTCTGTAGTATGCTCCTAAGGAGTACAAGTTGATTTACTGCCAAATGAAAAGTTTCCAGTGATATGGTCCCTGACTACTTCCTCTCTTCCATTCTCTGTCATTCTACTCTACTGTTTTCCCCACTGCTGCCCAGTGTTTGACAACACTGGCCTTGCTTTCCCTAAGCAAATTCCATTTCTTCCCAATCCAAAGACTTTCCAAATTCTCTTCTTCTGGAAATGCTCTTCCCCTAGGCCACCATGGCTTGCTACATCCCTTGTTTGAGCTTCACCAATGCTGTTCAAATCACACAATGAAATCCTCACGCCCCTCCTTTTCCTTCTCCTCCTTAAAGGTACTTTAAGTCTCTACACTCTTCTTCCCTGTCCAGACTAAACTTCCTAGATTTTCACACACAGACACACATACACACAAAACCTGAAAAGAGATAATAACATCAGGGCTTTGCTTCGTAAAATTAACTTGAGCAAGTTTCTGTGCCTGCAGAACAAAGATAGTTAATACTGAGTTGAGTTCTTTCAGGAGCTTCCTCTCTTTTTCTATTGATACCTCTCTATTTTTTTCAAGCAATGACACTTTGTGTTTTTTTACAAATGTATTGAATATCTGTCAAGATGACTATTTTGCTTTGCCTTTGGTGAATTTCCTTGTCTACTTTGCTTGTTCGTTCAGGTAAAATTTATTGTTTTATTAATGTTGCCAAAACATTGTCAGTAAAATTACTATTTATAAAAATAAAATGTTTTTTTAAAAATTATTTCTGCTGTCCATCTTTTTACAAATAACATAGCATTTTTTTGTTTGTTTCTTTTTTTTAAATAATCTTATTGTGTTGTCCAGAAATTCTAAACAGCGATGTGTAAATGGGTTTTCTGGTTCTTAGTACCATCAAAGGCAGTGAGGATATGGCTTAATGAATTTCTGTTTCTCTTTTTAGATTTTAAAGAGAATTGTTTCATTGGATATTTACAACATCTGTTGAGACATTTACTTTTCTTTCTTTCTCCCTTACTTTCCTTTTCTTCCTTTCTTCCCATGGCCGTCTTTCTCTTTCTTTCCTTCCCTTTCTTTTCCCAGGTTTTGGTTTGACTTGACCTTTCCTGAAGCAAAAGTAATTCCACTCAGGGTTGAATATTACCGTCTCAGAATCCCATTCCATGTGTCATTTCTAGTATTGGAATTAACCTCCTCTTCCCCTTATTAGATTGGCTATAGTTGTATCAATGTTTCTGATTTTTTTTTTTTAAGAAGCAGCTTTTGTTTTATTATCCCAGCAAGTTTTATTTTTGTTGTTTTCTATTTTTGTTTCCATTCATATATACCTTCTACTTTGTTTAGGATTTTTTCTTTATAATCATATACTTTAAAAGCTTTCTTTACAAATTTTATGGAAATATATTTGATTTACAATGTTGTGTTTCAGATGTATATCAGAGTGATTTAATTATGCATAAATATATCTATTTTTTAGGTTATTTTTCATTATAGGTTATTACATGAGGCTATTTCTTTTCTTTCTTTCTTTTTTTTTTTTTTCTTTAACTAGATGGTTTAGGGCTTGACCTAACTTTATTTAAATAACCTATTTTGTCTGAATCCCAGATGGTTTTATGTATACATTTTTAAAATTAAAATTTCATTCTCTATGATTTTTGGCACATTAATTACAAAAATTTCACTACCTGCAGGCTGAATGTTTTAATTTATAGTTTACTGAGAATTAAGTTTTCCTTGGAGGTCTGAGGGTATGTGTGTATATACACTGGCATGTCTATATACACATCCTTTTCAGATTACTACATTTTTTAAAGATATATAAATGTATTTTAAAAGATATTTTCTGTTTGTACGGTAAAAACACGAAATGTTTTCATTCTAGAAATTTGCTCCCCAAAGGAATATAGTATAAAAAGTAAAAGTATAAAACTATTCCTTTGAGAATAATCCCTACTAACAGAACCTGGAAAAGTTAAACAAATGATGCATAACGCTTCCTAAAGGTGGTAAGAAAAACGTTATTCAAGGTAAGAGTACTACAGCTGAGGTCTTATAATACGGGAGAGAGATTGATTTTAAGTCTGACTCCAGCAGGGACACAGCTGGGATTTATAGCTAAGGAACAGGGTGGGTCCATGTGATAGCAAAGAGAGACTGGGAGACTGAAAAGCAATGAACAACAACAGAGTGGGTGTCAGTGGATGGAAACTTATTAAGACGACCATAAGTGTGCCGGTGGATTCTGGCTCAACTGAGAGGATCATTGCTGAGGCTAGGCAAGACTGATAAGATATTGAAGTGAGTGATAAAGAATTTGATCTGATCTGAGGGTGGTCAGATCAAGGGTGAAGTATGTTTTCTAAACTGAAGTAGCAGAATCTAGCTTAGATTAGACTAAATGGACAGACACCCCGGTATAAAGACATGAACCAAAGTTGGCAGTGCGTTAATGAACTACTGCTGCATAACAAATTATCCCAAAGCAACAGCTTAAAACAATATTATCTCATACTGCTGCTGAAAGTTGGGAATCCAGGAGTAATTCAGTTGAGTGTTCTGGCTCAGGTTTTCATGAGATTTTTGTCATCTGAAGCCTTGACATGGGCTGGTGGATTTCCTTCCAAGATGGCTTACTCACATAGCTGTTGAAACCAGTTTCCTTGCTGGCTATTGGGAGAAAGCCTCAGTTCTTTCACATGGGCCCCTGGGCTATCTGAGTGTTCTCAAGATATGACTAAGCTGGCTTCTAGAGTGAGTGATCCAAGAGGATGAGCAAGGAGGCTGCAGTGCCTTTTATGACCTACAAAGGCATAGTCAGACACTTCATTTTCATTTCTACAATATTCTAACATTAGAAATGAGCCACTAAGTCCAGCCAACATGTAAAGGGGAGTATAAGGTCCACCCTTGAAGGAAAGGACTTGTGGACATACTTTAAAACCCATGGCCACAAATTGTTTACATACTTGTATGTCCAAAATGCATTTTCCTGCAAATGCTTTCAAATAATTTATCCATTATAGCATTAACTTGAAGTTCAGGACCTTGTCATCTAAGTCAGGTCCAGATATGGACCAGGGTGCACTTGGGCACTATCTCAAGTGTTCAGTCACTCAGTTGTGTGCTACTCTTTGCGACCCGATGGACTGCCGCACGCCAGGGTTTCCTGTCCACCATCAACTCCAGAGGCGTGCTCCAACTCAAGTCCATTGAGTTGGTGATGCCATCCAACCATCTCATCCTCTGCCGTCCCCTTCTCCGGCCTTCAATCTTTCCCACGTCAGGGACTTTTCCAATGCGTCACTTCTTCGCATCAGGTAGCTAAAGTATTGGAGCTGCAGCTTCAGCATCAGTCCTTCCAATGAATATGCAGGAATGCTTTACTTTAGGATTGACTGGTCTGATCTCCTTGCAGTCCATGAGACTCTCAAGTCATCTCTAACACATCAGTTCAAATTATAAAAGTGTAGTTCCTGTAGACCTGATGATCTGTGAGCAAAAGAGATGAGTTGATCTGCTCATTTCACAGCCAACATACAATGCTGGGTCAGGCATAGATAACCTTCATAGACACTCCTGTTCCAGAAAGGGGAGGGGAGATAGGAGTCAACAGTAGCAGTTCTGAAATCCCACAGGTTCTTGTTGGCAGTCCTTTGATTAGGATTTAAGGCCTGGAAACTTCCTAGGCTTCAGTCTCTGAATTTTTAATTCTGCCCTCTGACATGATTCCATTGCATGAAAGGTGGATAGTATATGGTTACAGTGAAACAGTCTCCCTAGCCTACTTTCTGCTTGTCGAAGGTAGAAATCCAGAGGTCTCTTATTTTGTACTATTGCTGGTCCTTTCAGTCCAATCTGAACTTAAATATGTTATTTTAAAAACTTGGTGTGTCTCCTGATAGTCTTACTGGTTTTCATGGCAAAGCACCCCACTCCAAAGCCACCATCACACATGTCTTCATAATAAGGCCTAGTCTGTCTTGGTTTTCTGCTGAGATAGCTGAGGGATAACACCCTGAAACCTGGTAGAAGTCTTATTGTGTGACTGAAATGATCTCTGAGTGACACCCCTAAACTCTTTGGAGGGCATTGGCCTGCCTAAATAATGCCATGAAGCATCCCTTTCCAGCTTTCTGAGGCTTAACAAAGAATTTTACAGTCACACTTATCTTTAGACCACCTTTATTAAAAATAAATAAAGGAATAAGAATTGATGTATAGGTGCTATAAAATTTTATGTTTAGACCACCTTATCTCAATGCCCTGGATAGAACCTTGCTTGAGAGCCATTAATTTTAGCATCCTCTGTCATGTTAAAAGACTAGAAAATTTCCAATTCAGGAAGTTTTGTCTTATTTTTTAATAGTCTTTCTCTTAAATATATATTTTTTTAATTTCCCTTTATATTTTACTATAGGCAGCAAGAAGAAATCAGGAAGCACTTTTGGCTGTTTGGCTGGAAATCTCCTTAGCTAGATATCTCAATTAATTAAGTACAGTTTCTCCTTCCTGGTACATTTTCTGCTTTTCACAAACTGCAGATGTAGTGGACTTTTCTCTGCACACTCCCCGGGCTCTTTTTTCCTGCCACTACTTTCTGCCACACATCCTGGGTGCACCCCTGTGATCCCACTTAGAACGTGTTTGCTCAGTGAGATAAAGGGGATCGAATCCCTGGCTTCAGTGCTTCTGCTGGCCAGAGTTTATGTACCTTTCTCTAAGATCTTCATGTTTTTGCTATCCAACTTCCATCACCTGGCTAGGTCAATTCTGGAAGCTCATACTCACAAGCATACTGGCAGGGACTTCTATGCGCATGTGAGCACACACATGTACGTGTACACAGTAACATCCCTGAGAGGAAACTTGCACACGTGCAGAATTACAAGCTTTCTTCTCTAGGAATATGAATTTTGGTAAGCACCTTTGTACTCACAACGAAAAAGTAACTTTCTTTGTCCTGGTTGTTTCCTTTCACTTGTTAATTAATCATGTCACCTTGCACTTCTAACTCTGTGCTGCTACGGCTGCTAAGTCACTTCAGTCAAGTCTGAGTCTATGTGACCCCATAGATGGCAGCCCACCAGGCTCCCCCGTCCGGGGGATTCTCCAGGCAAGAACACTGGAGTGGGTTGCCATTTCCTTCTCCAACGCATGAAAGTGAAAAGTGAGAGGGAAGTCGCTTAATCATGTCCGACTCTTCGCGACCCCTGCATAGGACTGCAGCCTCTCAGGCTCCTCTGTCTATGGGAATTGCCAGGCAAGAGTACTGGAGTGGGGTACCATTGCCTTCTCCATCTAACTCTGTGACTTATCCTCAAAGGTTACAAAATCTTGGCATTTGCTAGTGACACGGACTGACCTGCAGAGCAGCGAGCGGGTTGGAAGCACTCGCCATGAACAGCTGTATGACATGCGCTTGTGTTCTGCATTCTCCCATCACCTTGGACAGCTTCACAGTACCAGTCACATTGGTCTGATCCATGTGGGGACAGAAAACAAGGACCTTTGGGCTCAGGTGACTCGGAGAAGCTCTCTCTCGTTGTGCACCTATCTAGGTCATTCCTTGTCAATGTTGTGTCCCTCTTGCTAGCCTACAACCCTTTATGGCCAACAACATTCTGAGTGAGGCCTTCTGTTCTTTCTCTCCGTGTAGCTTTCTGTGTGCTCCTGTCTACATGTGCCCCCAAGTGCTAACTCCATGTAGCAGGAAAAGGCCAAAGAGCCTCCAAGAGCCCCAAGAGACTGTGATAGGCCTGGGTCTTATCCAATGTTGTGAGAAAGGTGCACATGGATACAGGGTCTCTTCAGATACAAAGATTGGAACCTGAGGCCATAAAGGTAAGGTGGCATCCCTACACGTCCTCCCTTCTGTTTAACAGTACCCATGAACACGGAGTCCCCGAACAGATGATGCCCTGCAAAACTTTCCCTTTCTGGGCCCACAGCTCATGCCTCCCTTGGGCAGAAAGCAGCTTTTCTAGCTCAAAGGCACCAAGAGGGCTTGAACCACCCAGGCCACAGTGATTTGCTAAATATCAAGACTGTCTTTCAGTTGCTCTCATTAGGCCCAGGTAGGACTCCCTACAGACACGCATCTCTGCTTGCCTACACAGCCCACATGCCAAGGAAGCCAGCCCCAAGTTGGGCCCAGGAGTGTCCAAGACGGTCACCTGGAATGCAGCTTCCCTCTGAGTGTCACCTGGTTTCAGATCCCCTATGACTAAATCAGAGATTTTGCTTCATCGAGACTGCTCAAATTCTCTCAAATGCAGATGCACACTTTTGCCCCTCAGGCCCCCAAAGCCAGTGGCAAGACCCCAGAGGAAAGAAGGAATTCTCATCAGGACTTTCAGCATGCACCATGGGGTATCTTTGGCAGGACGGCTATTGCCTAGACCCTGGACCCTGAAAACCAGCAGGCCCCGAACTGCCCCCAGGGGCTTCCCTGTCTCCCACTCTCCTGAGGTCCTTTGGGACATGCAATTACTCCTTACTCACTCCGTTCCCTCCCTCATAGGCTCATCCGGGCAGAGGGTCAAACACGTACAACCACCTGTGATTTCCTCGCCTTTCTGCACTGCCAGGGAGGCAGGCTGGAAGTGCCTGGAGGCATGCCACGCTCACATCCTGTCTCTCCTAGGATGCCTGTGGGTTTGCAGGTACAGCTTACTTTAGCATGTCTCCCGTTTTGTGTCACAGTGTGTGCCACCCTCAGGGAGGGAGTGTGCTGGCTGAAGGGCTGCTCCTGGGCAGCACTGGCCCAGGACCTTTCCAGTTCTCCCTCTCACATGTGTGGAACAAGTCTCCAGTGCAGCAGGCAATCTTAGCCTCCTCACCATTCTGGGTCTTGCCATAGCCACATCCACCATTTCAACAGGCCAGCAGTGTTCCCCCAGACTCAGGGATCCATAGGCAGTGGTTTCAAAGTCCCACCCCACCTGATATGCCCTGAGTGAACCCTCAGACCATGAATCCCTTTTCCCAGTCCAAACACACACAACAACACAGTAGAAATGGTGAGTGTGTTTTGTGTTTGGTCTAATTGCAGATATCTGGAGCCATGGACGGGAGTTACCACTGGCCATCCTTTCTTCATTCCCATCCTGGACAGGGTCAGTGCAGAGATACGGAACAAACCACCTTCAGACTGGGAACGCCTCGTGCCTCCTCTTCTGGTTACTCAGCACCTCCTTTCCTGTCGCCTTCATCTCTGCATCTGCCCTGGGCTGGATACACAAAAACACACACATAAACACAGCCAACACAAGCACATGTGTGTATACACACATGCTTGGCATGGGGACACAAATGCAAACAGGGAATGCAGGTGTTTCAGGAGCTGAAGACGCCCATGTCCAGCAATGTCAGAGATGGTGTCAGTCGGCATCATGTCCTGCCTTTGGGGCTCCCTGTCCACCTCTTCCCAAATTCATCCAATTTTCCCAAGGCAGCCTGAAGCCACTTCGAGCGCAGCATGTGTGGTGGTGGTGGTGAGATCTGAGTGGTGAATGTGGAAATTCACCCAAGATCCCAAAGTCAGCACACAGGTGCATTGGGACCACTGAGAGGATGCCCTTTCAATGATAGGCCATTGCAGGGTAAGGGGCGGGAGTGAAGGGCCCAGTTAATCTCAAACTCAGTGAGCAGCAGGAGGCTGGAGGATGGCAGGACCCAGGGACGGATGATTCTGACACAGACCCTTAATTCACCCTTCCTCTAGGCCTCTAGAGGAATAGGGTATCACCTAGGTATCACCTAGGACTCTCGAGCTGCAACCATAGCTGACTTGAGGGAGACTTACTTCACTCACAGACACACCGAGTCCCCCATGCCCCCAGTCTCAGCAAGTCACCTGCTACGTGCATAACCCAAATGCCGGCTCTGCAGCCAGCTTGCATGAGCCTGAGCATCCCATTTGGGAAAGGATAGTGTCCCGGCTACGATAAGGCTGTCCCTCAGGGCCTACCTCCAGACCCCCTCACTACATGTGTTTCTGTCAGTTATCTCTGATGGAAGAACCTTCCTCCCTGAGGTAGTACTTCAGGGGATCATCCCACACGTCATTGCTGATGAGCTGCTGGCAACCCGAGCAAGGTCAACCCAGGGCTGACCAGGCCCCGAACCTTCCCATGAGCAGCCAAGAACTCCACCATCAATCATCAACTTTGTGCAGGCCCAAAGCAACCCCACATCAGCAATCCTGTTCGATTCTGGGCCATTGTGGCCTGAAAGCCAGTTGAGAAAATTAAGGCTCCTGGTGTCTAGACTGTGGCTGGGGGATCCCCATTCAAAGTCCCAGAACCAGTGGACTGGAGTGGAATGACATGCCCTGTACCCTGCAGAAAGACAGGGGAGACTGGGGTGGACTCCACAGGTGGAGCATCTACATGCTTGCACACCCACATTCATCACCCTGGGAGCCACGTTTTACCGGTGATGTCAAGGTAATACTCCTTAATGATCATGGTGTTCAAGAAGTAGGAGTTGTCCTGAAAGGAAAAGACCAGCTTGCAGGGGGACTGCAGATGGTTCCGCACCTGCACCTGCCAGGATAGGGAGGAGGGAAAAGGTGCAAACTTCTAGGGGCCTCAGCTTGCCTCCCAGGCAGGCATTAACAGCTTCCACGATGCCTCTCTAAAGTCTCACAGTGCAGCAACATGGCTAACAGGATCCTCCCACTCCCCGCCAGGTCCCATACCCACCCTTCCTCAGTCTCCCTCACTGACGTTCAAGTCTATCATGTAGCGGAGAAAGTCTTGATCTTGGTTGCTGATCATGATGGAAACTTGAGGGTGGCTAATATTCTGCTTTAGGTCAAGAAGCCATTCAGGGAGCTACATGCCAGGCCAAAAAGAGCCAGGAGCATCAGTCCTAGTCTGGGGTGAAACAAGGATACTGGAAAAGGCATCTGCAAGGAGCTGGGTACTGCCTGTTACCTGGCCACCACTGATGTCATCAGGCTTTGCCATACCATCAGACAGGCTCATGGCTCTGGGCCCCTTGTTGTGGTGTGCATCTGAGGTGGTCTGCATTCTCCAAGCAGGGGCTATTTCTGACCACTACTGTTCTCCTCCAGACCTGTGTATGCTGGGTAGTGGCATGTCACTGCTTACATGGTCAGATTTGCAGTCCTGTGACAATCCATGTTTGAAAGCAAAGGGGTTGTGTGTGTGTGTGTGTGTGTGTGTGTGTGTGTGTACGTGTGTATGTATGTGTGTGTGTGTTGTGTGTGTGCATATGAATGACTCACATGTCTCAGCTATATGCCAGGATCACCCGCATTTACAGCAATAACTGTGTGCCGATGCTGCTCTGGTGTACCATCTCTGGTCATTCCTGACTTGGAGGCCTCAGATGCTGCTCCTCCTCAGATGCAGGCCTGAAGGAGACACTCAAAGGTATGGCTGCAACGTGTACATATGTAGCCCTGCCCGGATCCTACTCGGCTGGGCCTTTGGAGCTTGCCAATTGCCCAGGACCACATTTCTTTCAGGGGCCTCCAGTGCCCTTCCTGTGCCCTCGCCCCTCCCCCTCCTCCTGCTCCTGCCCCATCTCCTCCTTCTCATGAGCAGTGGACCCAAAGGAGCAGCAGAAAGGATACAGTTTTGGCTCAGAAGCCAGGGATGCCCTGGATGATGGCACTTCCCCAAGCCAAGTGATGCTTCCTCCTCTGATGGTAGGCCCTGTGGTTTTGCTCACACTCAGAGCTCAGTTCCACCTGCAGGGCGGCCAGTGCCTTCAGGACGTCTAGCACTTGGTGCTCACTCGGGCCTCCCGGCCTGTCCTGGCCTTGCTCCTTTACCGTCTTCTCCTCCAGCTCTTGGGAGGACCACTGTTCCCACTGCTCATCTGCCACAGCTTCCACCTCTTCCATGATGTCTTCTGCAAGCAGCTGGAACTTCCACCCGATACCTGCCACGTCTCCGTCCACCAGGGTCTCGCTGTCTTGCACTGCCTCCACCCTAGAGAGGATGGCTTCTTCACCTGGCGTGACAACTGGTGGTTGCAAGGTTCCAGCTGCACACAGCATCAGGACGGCAGATCCAGGGATGAGGGGTGGGGGTTTCTTCCTGAGTACTGGGGCTCACAGCTAAGAAGGTCGGGGGTTCCAGGACACTCCCGCCTTCCTTTGATTGCCTCTCACGCTCCTCTTGGCCCAAGCTGGGGCAGATGTGAAGGGACACGATATAACAGCACAGACAATGGTGCATAATGGCGGCCCAGGCTGCAGTAAACCTGTGGGACCCACTAGCTCTTTGGGGGTGGGGAGTGAGGGGGATCGTCGGGAGGCGGGGATTGGTGTGTTGGGGATGGCGTGAGGCCAAGGAAAGGGGTGCCGCACAGCCCAGGCCAGGGTGAACGGGCCCTGGGACATCAGCGGAAAACAGGCAGGAGCCTAGGCTGTGAGCCACGCACAGGCTCCTTGCCCAAATCTAGACCAAAGGCGGAGAGGGTAGTGGGCGGCACCCTTATGGACATGCCCCTAGACCGGAGGGCATCTTCCGCGGTTCCTGTGCTCCGGTGCCCCGACGTGGCCAGATTCTGCCCCAGAAATGTAGAGGGTTTTGCATATGGCTGGGGTAGCCCCAGGCGCTGTCATTGACCTGGCTCTGGAAATTCCAACCACGGGTTCATGCTCCGCAATCCAAACAATACACTCCTGTGTCCCCCAGAACCGGCAATAACTGGGAGCTCTCCCCGACTATCCCAAGGATATGCAGGGGTGCCAAATGGCTGGATACTTTTCTTCATGGGACAGGGAGCCTGTTGCTGTCCTGATGCTAGGGGAGTAGGGAAAAAACCCCAAATTTGCTACAGTTGATCTTCACTGTTCAGGGAGACCAGAGCCTTAGGGTGCAGAGCTCACTCTTTGTCTCTCTATCTTTGCTTCCGGCATAGCACTGTTTGGGGCAATCCTTCTCTATGTGTACCAGGGGCTGATGTCTGTGTGTCTCTGTCTCTCTAAGTAGTGTTGTTGCCGTCTGCCACTCTCTGGACAGCAGCTCTCAGAAAAGACGCTTATCCTTTGCAAGCCCTTTGCGTCCTGAGTGAGTTGCAGCAATGGGAGATTAGACGGTTTTAGTCCACACGTTCGGAGAGAGCTTTCTCAACCTTGAGAGCCAACAGTGGGCGGTCACTGCTGAACTGCAGAATTGGACGTGCGACCCTCCCTCCCTCGCTGGACAGATGTGAACACTGCACAGGCCTGAGGTGGCTTGGCCACACTTTGCACAGAGGGAGAAATGGGGCCCGCTCTGCTGGCATGAGGGAACTCCCTGAACCTTGTTCGAATGCCTGCCAGGAAGACTCTAAAGACAGTTCCCCTTAAGTTCCATGACTCACCGGTGTCGGAGACACGCATGTCTGCCATTTACCCTATTGAGGCCCTTTCAAAGTGGCACTGTTCTCCATGTGAGAACACATCCCAGCCTGCCCTGTCACCCAAGCCTGTGGGGCCTGGAGCAGCAAGAGGACCAAGCTAAGCCAGCCATCCTATAGTCCTGATATATGATACATGCATTCTACAAAGAGCTTGAACACGGGCAGGACCCACCTGATTCAGTGCAAGGACTGAGATGTGGGCTCAAGAGTGTTTGTTGGGGGCTTGAACAAAGGCAGGACCCAGCCTGGTTCATTGGAGCGACTGAGATGTGGCCTCAGGAGTGTCTGTCTGGATGAACAAGGGGTGGATCCAGCCGCAATCAGTGCAGGGACCGAGATGTGGGCTCAGGAGTGTTTTTCGGGTGCTTGAACAAGGGCAGGACCCGGCCTGGTTCAGAGAAGGGACCCAGATATGGGCTCAGGAGTATTTCCCACGGATTTCAGCAAGTGCTGGACCTAGCCTAGTTCAGTGTAGGGAACGAGATCAGCCTGAGAGTCAAATGCACGCCAAGGAGTGTTTGTCAGGGTCTTGAACATATGTAGGACCCAGCCTAGTCCAGTTCAGGGGCAAAAAATGGAGTCAGGAGTGTTTGTCTGGGCTTGAATATGGGCAGGACCCAGCCGCTATCAGTGCAGGAACCAAGATGTGGTCTTAGGAGTGTTTGTCGTGGTTGATATGGGCAGGAACCAGCCTGGTTTGGTGCAGGAACCGGGATGTTGGCTCAGCAGTATTTGTCATGGCTTGAACTTTGGAGGGACCCACCCTGGTTCAGGGCAGCGAGTGAGATGCAGGCTCAGTAGTGTTTCCTGGGGGATTGAACAAGGGGAGCACACACCTTAATTCAGGGTCAGGGAGCAATTTGTGGGCTCAGGATTGCTTGCTGGGGCTTAAATAAGACCAGAAACCAGCCTTTGAGTCAGATGCAGGCCCAGAACAGTTGGTCAGGGACTTGAATATGTGCAGTTCCTGGCCTGGTTCAGTGAAGTTTCTGATGTGTGGGCTCAGGAGTGTTTGTCAGGGGTTTCAACAAGGGCAGGACCCAGCCTGCCTCAGTGCAGGGACCAGGATGTGGGTTCAGGAGCATTTGCAGGGGACTTCTGCAAGTGCTGAACCCAGCCTATTTCAGTGCAGGGAACAAGATATTGGCACCGGAGTGTTTGTAAGGGTCTTGAACAAGTGTGTGGATCACAGTAAAGTGTGGGAAATTCTGAAAGAGATGGGAATACCAGACCACCTGATCTGCCTCTTGAGAAATTTGTATGCAGGTCAGGAAGCAAGAGTTAGAACTGGACATGGAACAACAGACTCATTTCAAATAGGAAAAGGAATACCCCAAAGCTGTATATTGTCACACTGTTTATTTAACTTACATGCAGAATACATCATGAGAAACGCTGGACTGGAAGAAACACAAGCTGGAATCAAGATTGCCGGGAGAAATATTAATAACCTCAGATATGCAGATGACACCACACTTATGGCAGAAAGTGAAGAGGAACTGAAAAGCCTCTTGATGAAAGTGAAAGTGGAGAGTGAAAAAATTGGCTTAAAGTTCATCATTCAGAAAATAAAGATCATAGCCTCCAATCCCATAACTTCATGGGAAATAGATGAAGAAATAGTGGAAAAAGAGGCAAACATTATTTTTCTGGGCTCCAAATCACTGCAGATGGTGACTGCAGCCATGAAGTTAAAAGATGCTTACTCCTTGGAAGTAAAGTTATGACCAACCTAGATAGCATATTCAAAATCAGTCTAGTCAAGGCTATGGTTTCTTCTGTAGTCATGTATAGTTGTTAGAGTTGGACTGTGAAGAAGGCTGAGCACCTAAGGATTGATGCTTTTGAACTTTGATGTTGGAGAAGACTCTTGAGAGTCCCTTGGACTGCAAGGAGATCCAACCAGTCCATTCTGAAGGAAATCAGCCCTGGGATTTCTTTGGAAGAATGATGCTAAAGCTGAAACTCCAGTCCTTTGGCCACCTCATGCGAAGAGTTGACTCATTGGAAAAGACTCTGATGCTTGGAGGGATTGGGGGCAGGAGGAGAAGGGGACCACAGAGGATGAGATGGCTGGATGGCATCATTGACTCGATGGACGTGAGTCTCAGTGAACTCCTGGAGTTGGTGTTCGACAGGGAGGCCTGGCGTGCTGAGATTCATGGGGTCGCAAAGAGCCAGACATGACTGAGCGACTGATCTAATCTTAACAAGTGTAGGACTCAGCCAAGTTCAGTGTAGGGAGCGAGATGTGGGCTCAGAAGTGTTTGTCAGGGCTTCAACGTGGGCAGGACCCACCTGCTTCAGTGCAGGGACCGAAATGTGGCTTCAAGAGCATTTATCAAAGTCTTGAACAAGGGCAGGAACCAGGCGGCTTCAAGGCAGGGCGTGAGATGCGGGTACAGGAGTGTTTCCAGGGGGATTGAAAAAGGGGAGGACACACCTTAGTTCAGGGGCAGGCAGCGAGTTGTCAGCTCAGGATGGTTTTGTGGGGGCTTGAACAAAGTAGAAACCATTCTAGTTCAGTGCAGGGATGGAGATGTTGGCTCAGGAGTGTTTGTCAGGGATTTGAATGAGGGCAGGGACCAGCGTACTTTAGTGCAGTGAATGAGATATGGGCTCGTAGTGTTTCCTGGGGTATTGGTCAAGGGGAGGACACACCTTACTTCAGTGGCAGGGAGAGAGTTTTCGGCTCAGGATTGTTTGCCGGGGCTTGAACAAAGGCACGAACTATCCTGGTTCAGTGCAGGAACCAAGATGTTGGCTCAGGAGTAGTTTGTCAGGGTCTTGAACAAGTGCAGGACACAGCCTAGTTCAGTGCAGGGATGGTGGTGGAGGCTCAAGAGTGGTTGTCGGGGAGGTTGAACAAGGGCTTGACCCAGCCTATTTTAGTGCAGGTACTGAGATGTGGGCTTAGGAGTTTTTGTCAGGGATTTCGACAAGGTCTGGACCCAGCCTGGTTCAGTGCAGTTCGTGAGATGAGGGCTTAGTAGTGTTTCTGGGGGTTTGAACAAGGGAAGGACTCACCTTAGTTCAGGGGCAAGGAGCGAGTCGTCGGCTCAGGATTGTTTGTCAGGGCTTGAACAGAGGCAGAAACCATCCTGATTCAGTGCAGGGATGGAGATGTTGACTCAGGAGTTTTTGTCAGGGAGTTGAACATGGGCAGGACCCAGCCTAGTTCAGTGCATGGACTGCGATGCATGCTCAGGACTGTTTGTTGAGGGTTTGAACAAGGGCAGGACCCAGCCTAGTTCAGTGCAGTGACCGAGATGCAGGCTCAGGAGTGTTTGTCGTGGGTTTGAACAAGGGCAGGACCCAGCCTAGTTCAGTGCTGAGACCGAGATGTGGCCTCAGGAGTATGTGTAGGGGGATCGAACAATGACAGGACCTAGACTCGTTCAGTCGGAGAAGTCAATGGCACCCCACTTCAGTACTCTTTCCTGGAAAATCCCATAGATGGAGGAGCCTGGTGGGCTACAGTCCACAGGGTCACTAAGAGTTGGACACGACTGACCGACTTCACTTTCACTCTCATTCTTGGAAAAGGAAATGTCAACCGACTCTAGTGTTCTTGTCTTGAGAATCTCAGGGATGGGGGAGCCTGGTGGGCTGCCATATATGGGGTCGCACAGAGTCGGACACAACTGAAGAGACTTAGCAGTGGTAGCAGCAGACTCGTTCAGTGCAGTGACCGAGATGTTGGCTCAGGAGTGTTTGTCAGGGTCTTGAACAAGTGTAGGACCCAGCCTAGTTCATTGTAGTGAGTGATATGTGGGCTCAGGAGTATTTGTCGTGGCTTGAACATGGGCAAGAACCCATCTGCTTCAGTGCAGGGACTGACATGTGGGTTCCAGAGTATTTGTCAGGGTCTTGAACAAGGGTAGGACCCAGGCGGCTTCAGTGCAGGGAGTGATATGTGGGATCAGGGGTGTTTCCTGGGGGGCAGAGAGTTGAACAAGGGGAGGACACACCTTAGTTCAGGGGCAGGGAGCTAGGTGTCGGCTCAGGATTGTTTGCCAGGGGGCTTGAACATGGACAGTGCATGGACAGAGATGTTGGCTCTGGAATGTTTGTCGGGAGTTTGAACAGGGGCAGGACCCAGCCTAGTTCAGTGCAGGGACTGAGATGCAGGCTCAGGAGTGTTTGTCAGGGTCTTCAACAAGGGCAGGACCCAGACTGCTTTTGTGCAGGGACCGAGATGTGGGTTGAGGAGTATGTGTTGGGGGATCTAACAAGGGCATGATCTAGACTGGTTCAGTGCTGGGGATGTGATATGGACACAAGAGTGTTTGTTGGGGTCTTAAACAAGGGCAGGACCCAGCCTAGTTTAGTGCAGGGACTGAGATGTGCGCTCAGCAGTATGTGTTGGTGGATCTAACAAGGGCATGACCTAGACTGGTTCAGTGCACGAACTAAGACGTAGGTTCAGGAGTATTTATCGGGGTCTCAGAGCAGGGAGTGAGATGAGGGATCAGGAGTGTTTTCTGGGGGATTGAACAAGGGCAGGACAGACCTAATTTCAGGGGCAGGGAGCGAGTTGTGGGCTCACGGTTGTTTGCCGGAGGCTTGAACAAAAGGCAGGACTCAGCCTGCTTCAGTGCGGGGACTGAAATGTGGGCTCAGGTGTATGTGTTGGGGGATCTAACAAGGGCAAGACATAGACTGGATCTTGTGCAGGGCATGAGATTCAAGTGTAGGACCGAGCCTAGTTCAGTGCAGTGACTGAGAGGTTGGCTCAGGAGCATTTGTCGGGGCTTGAACATGGGAAGGACCAACCTGCTTCAGGGCAGGGCCCGAGATGTTGGTTCAGAGGTATGTGTCGGGGGACTAACTAAGGAAGAACCTAGACTGGTTCAGTGCAGTGACCGAGATGTGGACTCATGAGTATTTTCCAGGGGTTTGAGCAACTGTTGGACCCAGCCTAGTTCAGTGCAGTGACAGAGATGTGGGCTCAGGAGTGTTTCTCACGGTTTGAACATGGGAAGGATACAGCCTGCTATTGTGCAGGGACCAAGACTTGGGCTCAGGACTGCACTGGAAAAAGGTGATTCCATTACTAATGAGTGTAATGCCTATGTATAACAATTAGGTGTAACTAGTCCATTGTGCCATTTAGGAGCACCTCAAGATGCAAGGCAAATGCAAGGAAGTAGGAAAGGGGGAATTAACAGTACCACAATTATAATGGGGGACTTTAATACCCCACTCACACCTATGGATACATCAACTGAAAAGAAAATTAGCAAAGAATCATGAGCTATAAATGTACTTGTGTGTATTATCTGCCTTTACACTTACTGTAGTGCCTCTAGTATGGCAGGAGGAGATACTATATAGTTGGCCATATTTAGTAGTGTCAGGAAGTTACCTAGAACAATTGGTAGAGTTGGGAAATTGATAGAAAAGTCCTAATACAAAGATGTACCTTCTAACTAGTGCTATCTTCCTTTTTCTTAAGTGGAGAAGTACTCACCAAGAAAGTGAAATCCCAGATATCAGGTTATATGATCTCATAATTGGAATTTTCCTAAGATAGCAGTCTACATGCATATAAGTGAGTCCTGGCTCGAGCCCCGTTAATTATGCTAAATGTTAGAACATGTCTGATAGAACACATCTCCGACAAGTCTCACACACCCTCCCTAAATTAATATCTCTTGAATTTCTAAGCTATGACTCTCTACTTGGTATAGTATCATAGGCTGAGGCTTTAAGGTTGTAAAAGCTCATAAAGGACAGAGACCACATTAATTTATTACATTTGGAAATATCTCCTCAAGGCCTGCAGCCAGGTCTGGAGCAGCTGCCATCACCCTAAATGTCCAGAAGCTAGATCTGAAATCTGCCCTTCATTCTCCTCTCCAACTTCCTCCATCTTATCACCAACCTGTGGTGTTGTCTGTCCCTTGCCCTGGAAAGATACTTTGTTCTTACAGTCTTCATCATCTTCCGTGGGTGCCTACCCATTGCCTATATTTCATACTGTCTGCTGATTGAATGAACACAATTTATGAATGGAAAGCAGAGGCTGAAGACAGGCCTGCACAGAAGCTTCTGAAGTTACCTAGTGGGAATCTGCATTGACATGTGGCTACGTTGAGTGTTATTAGTGACTTGAATCCTGTTCACTTGGGCATCTGGGAAATGCACATTTTCAGTCTGAAACTGGCACAAAAGGCTTTTTTTTATTATTTCATTTTTGTGTACACCTTCTCTATAGTGTCCTATACCTGGTACTGTTACCTCCAAATATTCCCAGTTGAATGTGTCTTGGGCCTGATATGCACATATTCTGTCTTTTAGGCTTGGCTAAGATGGGAGGTTCAGAGGTCTTGTTGACACAATTTCTCAAATTGGTAGAGGACTTACAATCTACAATCTTTATCCATTACCAGGACATGTCCTTTGAAGGGCTGCAGGTGTTAACAATGAACTTGCCTGGACCCGTGCTTTTGTGGCCCTAATGGTCCTTCATAGAACTGAGGACCATTTGATTATCCTTAGGCACTTCAGTTTGGACTGGATTTTATCCTTTTGTTTGTTTTTTAAGCAGATGTATACTTTGCAAGCTAGAATTGGTCTTGTGGGGTTCTCACAAATTCAGAGGACTGGCAGTAAGACTGGTGGCCATAGATGAGAATTTTTGCCATGGAAAAGGTGACCTCATCACACCTGCAAACCCTCTGTGGGAAAGGCCCAGGTGGCTACAACCATTTACAGGAGACCTTGTGATCCTGTAAGCTCCCCAATGGCTAGTGCAGCCTATTGTCTTGGTTAGGGAAGGTTAACGAAGGCATGATTACCATAATGTGCTTGCTTTGTGTCATCACTAAAGTAATAGGCAGAAATTGTTTTAGATAACATCCATTTGCAATGACCATTCCTCAGGATTGGTGAGGTCCCATCGTCAGGATTCAATTGATGGGTAAGAGAGTTCTTTACCATTTTCATTTTGCTGAGAACCTAAGTAAGTACGGTGAGTATCATTAAGTACTTAGTCCAGTCCGACTTCTGACCCCATGGATTGCAGCATGCCAGGCTTCCCTGTCAATCACCAACTCATAGAGCCTGCTCAAACCCATAACCACTGATTCCATGATGCCACCAAGCATTTCATCTTCTGTCGTCACCCTCTCCTCCAGACTTCAATCTTTCTCAGCATCAGGTTCTTTCCCAATGAGTCAGCCTTTCATTTCAGGTGGCTAAAATATCCAGGATCCAGTTTCAGCATCAGCCCTTACAATCAATATTCTGAACTGATTTCCTTTAGAATTGACTCCTTTCATTTCCTTGCAGTCCAAGGGACTCTCAAGTGTTTTCTCTAACACCACATATCAAGAGCATCGATTCCTTGGAGGTCAAGATTCTTTAGGTCCAATTCTCATCTCTGTACATAGCTTTGATGAGACTGACCTTTGTCTGCTTTATAATGTGCCGTCTAGCCTGGTTGTAACTTTTCTTCTAAGCAGAAAGCATATTTTAATTTCCTGAACAGAGTCACCATCTTCAGTGATTTTGGAACCTGCTCCCCCCAAATAAAGTTTCTCAGTGTTTCCGTTGGTTCCCCATCTTTATGCCATGAAGTGATGGGACTAGATGCCATGAATCTCATTTTGAATGTTGAGTTTTAAGTCACCTGAATCACTCTCCTCTTTTACTTTCCTCAAGATACTCTGTAGTTCTTTCCGTGTTCTGCTACATGAATCATGCCATCTGCATATCTGATGTTATTAATATTTCTCCCAGAAAACTTGATCCCAAACCCTGTTGCATTCAGTCTGGCATTTTGTGTGATGAACTCTTCATGTAAGTTCAATAAAGAGGTTGACAGTACACCTTGAAATATTCCTTTCCCAACTCAGAACCTGTCTGTTGTTCCATTTCCTTTTCTGACTGTTACTTCTTGAACTGCATACAGATTTATCAGGAGGCATATAACATACTCTAGTAGTCCCATGTTTAGAAGAATTTAAAATGTTTTGTTGTGATCTACACAAACAAGACTTTGGCATAGCCAAAAAGGAGTAGATGTTTTCTGGTGTTCTCTTGCTTTTTTGATAACCCAACGTGTGTTGGTAATTTGATCTCAGGTTCTTCTGACCTTTCTAAATCGAGCTTGAACATCTGGAAGCTCATGGTTCACATTCTATTGAAGCCTGGCTTTGGGAATTTTGAGCAATACTTTGCGAATGTGTGAGATGAGTGCAGTTAAGCAGTAGTTTGCACATTCGATGGATTGCCTTTTATTGTGGTTGGAATGAAAACTGAACTTTTCCAGTCATCTGGTCACAGCTGTGTCTTCCAAATCTGCTGGCATATGGAGGGCAGCACACTCACAACATCATCTTTTAGAATGTGAAAGAGCTCAACTGAATTCCATCACCTCCATGAGCTTTGTTTATAGTTATGCTTCTAAAGTCTGACTTGACTTTGCATTCCAGGACGTCTGGCTCTAGGTGAGTGATCACACGATTGTGCTTAACTGGGTCATGAAGATCTTTTGTGCATAGTTCATCTGTGTATTCTTCCCGCCTCTTCTTAATAGCTTCTGCTTCTGTTATCTCCATACCATTTCTGTCCTTTATTGTGCCCCTCTTTGCATGAAATGTGCCCTTGGTATCTCTGATTTTCTTGAAGAGATCTGTAGGCTTTCCCATTCTATTTATTTCCTCTATTAACTGGTTTTGATAACTGAGGAAGGTTTTATCTCTCCTTGCTATTCTTTGGGACTCTGCACTCAAATGGGTATTGTTTTCATTTTCCCGTTTTTGTTTTGCATCTTTGGTCTTTTCAGATCTTTGCAAGGCCTCATCACTTTGTCATTTTGCATTTCTTTTATATGGGAATGGTCTTTATCCCTGATTACTGTACAATGTCACGCCTCCACCCATAGGTCTTCAGGCACTCTGTTTATCAGATAGAATACCCTGAATCTATTTATCACTTCCACTGTATAATCATAAGTGTTTTGGTTTTGCATGTGTAAAATATGCTAATCTCCTATTTCATGCAGAGAAATCTTCACCCAGACTTTTTTCAAAGAAATACAGAGAACCCTTTCTGTTATTCAGGAAATATATGAAATATAGCTGTACTTTTTTGATGTTTTAGCTCAAATATCAATTTCTAATTCATTGAAAATTCTCTATTTCACGTATATAGTTCAGTTCAGTTTAGTTCAGTCACTCAGTCGTGTCTGACTCTTTGCAACCCCATGAATTGCAGTATGCCAGGCCTCCCTGTCCATCACCATCTCCCGGAGTTTATTCTAACTCACTTCCATCGAGTCAGTGATGCTGTCCAACCATCTCATCCTCTGTCATCCCCTTTTCCTTCTGTCCCCAATCTCTCCCATCATCAGAGTCTTTTCCAATGAGTCAACTCTTCCTATGAGGTGGCCAAAGTACTGGAGTTTCAGCTGTAGCATCAGTCCTTCCAAAGAAATCCCAGGGCTGATCTCCTTCCAAATGCACTGGTTGGATCTCCTTGCAGTCCAAGGGACTCTCAGGAGTCTTCTCCAACACCACAGATCAAAAGCGTCAGTTCTTCAGCGCTCAACAATCTTCACAGTCCAACTGTCACATCCATATATGACCACTGGAAAAACCATAGCCTTGACTAGATGAACCTTTCTTGACAAAGTAATATCTCTGCTTTTGCATATGCTATCTAGCTTGGTCATAACTTTTCTTCCAATGAGTAAGTATCTTTTAATTTCATGGCTGCTCATTATCTGCAGTGATTTTGGAGCCCCCAAAAATAAATCTGACATTGTTTCCACTGTTTCACCATCTATTTCTCATGAAGTGATGGGACCAGATGCCATGATCTTTGTTTTGTTAATGTTGAGCTTTAAGCCAACTTTTTCACCCTCCTCTTTCACTTGCTTCTAGAGGCTTTTTTGTTCGTCTTCTCTTTCTGCCATAAGGGTGGTGTCATCTGCATATCTGAGGTTACTGATATTTCTCCCAGCAATCTTGATTCCAGCTTGCACTTCTTCCAGCCAAATGTTTCTCGTGATGTACCCTGCATATAATTTAAATAAGCAGGGTGACAATATATAGGCTTGCGGTCCTCCTTTTCCTAATTGGAACCAGTCTGTTGTTCCATGTTCAGTTCTAACTGTTTCTTCCTGACCTGCATATAAGTTTCATGTGTGCAAATCTAGAAAAAATTTCATAAGTGAATAATCAAGATTTCATATTTCATATGAGAACATTTCTCCCCAAATTGTTATATGTGAAATACACAAAATTCCAAGTCTCATATCAGAAGACCTTCATTCAAGCTTTCTTGATGGAAATATAGAGAATTTCACAGCTCAAGCATAAAAATCTGTGGGAAAATTCTGCATTTCTTGTAGGAGAATGAATGCACTTTTTTCAAATGTTAAATAGACAGTATTCAATATTTCATGAAGGAAAGACAGCACAAAGATTTTCAAATGAGAAATATGAAAAAATTCCATATTTCATGTGAGAAAAACCTGTGACTATATTTTGATATGTGAAATAGCCATTTTTGTATTTCCTGTCAAAGAATCTGCATCCCGATTTTCATATCTCTAACATGAAAAATTCCACATTTTACACAGAAAATATTGTATCTATACTTTCATGTGAGAATTTCACATTTCTAGTTGGAAAAATTGTCCCCAGATTTGTACATGTGACTAATAGAGAAATTTATATTTCACATTCTGAAATATGCATCTAGATTTTCATATGTGAAACTGAGAATTTCATATTTTGTGAAGGACTATGTCATTTCAGATGTCTGTACTTGAAACAGGTAATACCTTCATCAAGAGGAGCCTTAATTCCTACTATTCTTCTGTCATTTGGGTGTTGTCATCTGGATAACTAAGTTATCATATCGCCCACATAAATTTTGTGTCTAGCTTGAGATTCATCTGGGATTTTATTTTTTCATGATGTCCTCTGCACAGAAGTCAAATAACCAGGGCAACACTAGATAGCTTTGACTTATTCCTTTCCCGATTTTGAATCACTTCATTGTCCCGTGTCCAGGTCTAACTGTTGTAAATTTAATAGCGTACACATTTCCCAGGAGACAGGTAAGGGATTATAGTATTCTTTTCTCTAAGAATTTTCCAAAATTACTTTTCTTTTTTAATGGTTTGTGTGCAATTCACAGTGTCCAAGTCATTAGCAGAAACAATTAAGCAGATATAGATGATTATATAGTCCATACATCAATTCATGTGTACCTGTTATGACTGAATCCCTAACTACACATTTCTGTGTTTTTTTGTTTGTTTATTTTTTGGTCATTGTTGCTATTGTCATTTTCTCTCTTTATCAAGTAGTCAAGTACCAAGTAGTCAAGTCAGTATGAACTTGCCAACTTATTCTACAGGAATTAAATTATGCCCACAGCAGTCTCTGACCCTTGAGACTCACTGAATGGAATTAAACTTTGAGATTCAAAATCAGACATCGGTACTCTGGGAAAATGTCAGGAACATTCAAAATATAGCTAGATATATTCAAGTGCTGACTTTTTGAGCCCAGTTATGCTATTATATTTTATGTGGAAAGTTCTGCATTTCTTCATGCTGACGACAATTCATCATTAAGAGAAATTTTCTAGGGGGAAAACAACAACAACAACAAATGTGCTTGATTGCATGTTGGAAGTCAAAGTAATGCCAGTGACATGTGTACGTAAGCAACGTCCCATCAAACAGAGTAATTCATGTCCACTAATGTTTCATGTTTTGCTGTCAAGGAAAAAGAATAATAGAGCTTTCCAGGAAACACTGAGAAGTTCAAAGAAGGCAGAAATGTAGAAGGATATGAAATACACCTCTCTCAATGTATAGATCAGAAATAATACTTCTACATGGTCAACAGTTTTCCCAGAGCATCAGATAAATACTAGCAGAAGACCCTAGTCCCCAGAGTGTCCCATGTGGGTTTCAGACATACCTGGGTGGGAAGGAATTAGGATGGGAGAAGGAGTATAAGAGGAAGCAAAACAAAACCTGAGCCTTGTGGTGGGAGATGGAGAAGCAGGGAAGAGATTTCCAGAATGAGGCAAGCCCCTTCAGTAAAGGGTAAATTGCTTTGGACTAAAAGGAAGCAAGGTAGAACAGCTGATGAAATATTATTTATGTAGAGCAAAAGTTACACAGATAATGTGTGTCGTGGCTCTATATGGCCCAAACTGCAATGCAGCTCAACCAGTGTGCATGGGGTCTGGAAGCTGGACACGGGATTTAGAGAGCCATCCTGGGAGAGGACTGTTGTTGGTTATGTGGAGATGGCCTGACGGAGCACGTATGAGTAGTTGTGTAGCAGAAAATGCCTTTTGAGAAATCACAAACTGCCAAAGAGGCAGGACCTTACTGCTGTGTCACACTCAGGAGGTAGAGATACCTTTGTAGCCACTCCTCTTCCTGCCTGTTAACACCTACTACAAGGCAATAGAGAAAGACCAGTCAGAAGTACTACTCATGCTTCTGCAAAAACACGCTAGATAATGATCCCATTAAGGCCAAATCTCTTCTGCCCGTGGCTGCTGGCTCCTATTCATAATTGGCACCACCAGGGTTCCAGCACTCCAAGCAGCTGTACCACATCCTGTGCTCACCCAGGCAGGCCCCGGTGTGCCACGAGTTTCTCAGGGCAGACTCCTTTGGTGACCACATGTGAGGAAGGACAAAAATTACACCAGAGACCCAGGGATAGAGCCATTAAGCAAGAGGATTGGAAACCTTCCAACCAGTTGTGCACGCTGCAAATTAAATATACATGATTAATGACACAGACCCTGTATCTATGGAATACATCAAAAGATGAGAAGAGGCCAAAGGAAAGAAAATGCCCAGGATCAGGAGTATACTAACACATGTATATGGAATTTAGAAAGATGGTAACGATGACCCTATATGTGAGACAGCAATATAGACATAAATGTACAGAACGGTATTTTGCACTCTGTAACCTAGATAGCATATTCAAAAGCAGAGACACTATTTTTCCAACAAAGGTTCGTCTAGTCAAGGCTATGGCTTTTCCTGTGGTCATGTATGGATGTGATAGTTGGACTGTGAAGAAGGCTGAGCGCCAAAGAATTGATGCTTTTGAACTCTGGTGTTGGGGAAGACTCTTCAGAGTGCCTTGGACTGCAAGGAGATCCAACTAGTCCATTCTGAAGAAGATCAGCCCTGGGATTTCTTTGGAAGGAATGATGCTAAAGCTGAAACTCCAGTTCTTTGGCCACCTCATGTGAAGAATTGACTCATTGGAAAAGGCTTTGATGCTGGCAGGGATTGGGGGCAAGAGGAGAAGGGGACGACAGAGGATGTGATGCCTGGATGGCATCACTGACTAGATGGACATGAGTCTGGGTGAACTCCGGGAGTTGGTGATGGACAGGGAGGCCTGGCGTGCTGCAATTCATGGGGTCACAAAGAGTCGGATACGACTGAGCAGCTGATTTGATCTGATCTGATCTGAAGAGAAGGCGAGGGTGGGATGATTTTAGAGGTTAGCATTGAAAAATGTATATTATGATATGAGAAACAGATCTCCAGTTTGGATTTGATACATGAGAGAAGGTCCTCAGGGCTGGTGCACTGGGATGATCCTGAGGGATGGGATGGGGAGGGATGTGGAAGGAATGTTCATATCAGGAACACATGTAAACACATGGCTGATTCATGCCAGTGTATGGAAAACCAACTACAATATTTTATTTTATTTTATTTTTGCTTCCATGTTCTGGCTATTATAAACAGTGCTGCGATGAACATTGGGGTACACGTGTCTCTTTCCCTTCTGGTTTCCTCAGTGTGTATGCCCAGCAGTGGGATTACTGGATCATAAGACAGTTCTATTTCCAGTTTTTTAAGGAATCTCCACACTGTTCTCCATAGTGGCTGTACTAGTTTGCATTCCCACCAACAGTGTAAGAGGGTTCCCTTTTCTCCACACCCTCTCCAGCATTTATTATTTGTAGACTTTTGGATTGCAGCCATTCTGACTGGTGTGAAATGGTACCTCATAGTGGTTTTGATTTGCATTTCTCTGATAATGAGTGATGTTGAGCATCTTTTCATGTGTTTGTTAGCCATCTGTATGTCTTCCTTGGAGAAATGTCTATTTAGATCTTTGGCCCATTTTTTTGATTGGGTCGTTTATTTTTCTGGAGTTGAGCTGTAGGAGTTGCTTGTATATTTTTGAGATTAGTTGTTTGTCAGTTGCTTCATTTGCTATTATTTTCTCCCATTCTGAAGGCTGTCTTTTCACCTTGCTAATAGTTTCCTTTGATGTGCAGAAGCTTTTAAGTTTAATTAGGTCCCATTTGTTTATTTTTGCTTTGATTTCCAATATTCTGGGAGGTGGGTCATAGAGGATCCTGCTGTGATGTATGTCAGAGAGTGTTTTGCCTATGTTCTCCTCTAGGAGTTTTATAGTTTCTGGTCTTACGTTGAGATCTTTAATCCATTTTGAGTTTATTTTTGTATATGGTGTTACAAAGTGTTCTAGTTTCATTCTTTTACAAGTGGTTGACCAGATTTCCTAGCACCACTTGTTAAAGAGATTGTCTTTAATCCATTGTATATTATTGCCTCCTTTGTCAAAGATAAGGTGTCCATTTGTGCGTGGATTTATCTCTGGGCTTTCTCTTTTGTTCCATTGATCTATATTTCTGTCCTTGTGCCAGTACCATACTGTTTTGATAACTGTGGCTTTGTAGTAGAGCCTGAAGTCAGGTAGGTTGATTCCTCCAGTTTCATTCTTCTTTCTCAAGATCGCTTTGGCTATTCAAGGTTTTTTGTATTTCCATACAAATTGTGAAATTATTTGTTCTAGCTCTGTGAAGAATACCGTTGGTAGCTTGATAGGGATTGCATTGAATCTATAAATTGCTTTGGGTAGTATACTCATTTTCACTATATTGATTCTTCCAATCCATGAACATGGTATATATCTCCATCTATTAGTGTCCTCTTTGATTTCTTTCACCAGTGTTTTATAGTTTTCTATATATAGGTCTTTAGTTTCTTTAGGTAGATATATTCCTAAGTATTTTATTCTTTTCGTTGCAATGGTGAATGGAATTGTTTCCTTAATTTCTCTTTCTGTTTTCTCATTATTAGTGTATAGGAATGCAAGGGATTTCTGTGTGTTGATTTTATATCCTGCAACTTTACTATAATCATTGATTAGTTCTAGTAATTTTCTGGTGGAGTCTTTAGGGTTTTCTATCTAGAGGATCATGTCATCTCCAAATAGTGAGAGTTTTACTTCTTCTTTTCCAATTTGGATTCCTTTTATTTCTTTTTCTGCTCTGATTGCTGTGGCCAAAACTTCCAAAACTATGTTGAATAGTAATGGTGAAAGAGGGCACCCTTGTCTTGTTCCTGACTTTAGAGGAAATGCTTTCAATTTTTCACCATTGAGGATAATGTTCGCTGTGGGTTTGTCATATATAGCTTTTATTATGTTGAGGTATGTTCCTTCTATTCCTGCTTTCTGGAGAGTTTTTATCATAAATGGGTGTTGAATTTTGTCAAAGGCTTTCTCTGCATCTTTTGAGATAATCATATGGTTTTTATTTTTCAATTTGTTAATGTGGTGTATTACATTGATTGATTTGCGGATATTGAAGAATCCTTGCATCCCTGGGATAAAGCCCACTTAGTCATGGTGTATGATCTTTTTAATGTGTTGTTGGATTCTGATTGCTAGAATTTTGTTAAGGATTTTTGCATCTATGTTCATCAGTGATATTGGCCTGTAGTTTTCTTTTTTTGTGGGATCTTTGTCAGGTTTTGGTATTAGGGTGATGGTGGCCTCATAGAATGAGTTTGGAAGTTTACCTTCCTCTGCAATTTTCTGGAAGTGTTTGAGCAGGATAGGTGTTAGCTCTTCTCTAAATTTTTGGTAGAATTCAGCTGTGAAGCCGTCTGGACCTGGGCTTTTCTTTGCTGGAAGATTTTTTATTACAGTTTCAATTTCCGTGCTTGTGATGGGTTTTTTAAGGTTTTCTATTTCTTCCTGGTCGAGTTGTGGAAAGTTGTACTTTTCTAAGAATTTGTCCATTTCTTCCTCGTTGTCCATTTTATTGGCATATAATTGTTGATAATAGTCTCTTATGATCCTTTGTATTTCTGTGTTGTCTGTTGTGATCTCTCCATTTTCGTTTCTAATTTTATTGATTTGATTTTTCTCCCCTTGTTTCTTGATGAGTCTGGCTAATGGTTTGTCAATTTTATTTATCCTTTCAAAGAACCAGCTTTTGGATTTGTTGATTTTTGCTATGGTCTCTTTTGTTTCTTTTGCATTTATTTCTGCTCTAATTTTTAAGATTTCTTTCCTTCTACTAACCCTGGGGTTCTTCATTTCTTCCTTTTCTAGTTGCTTTAGGTGTAGAGTTAGGTTATTTATTTGACTTTTTTCTTGTTTCTTGAGGTGTGCCTGTATTGCTATGAACTTTCCCCTTAGGACTGCTTTTACTGTGTCCCACAGGTTTTGGGTTGTTGTGTTTTCATTTTCAATCGTTTCTATGCAAATTTTGATTTCTTTTTTAATTTCTTCTGTGATTTGTTGGATATTCAGCAGCGTGTTGTTCAGCCTCCATATGTTGGAATTTTTAATAGTTTTTCTCCTGTAATTGAGATCTAATCTTACTGCATTGTGGTCAGAAAAGATGCTTGGAATTATTTCTATTTTTTTGAATTTACCAAGGCTAGCTTTATGGCCCAGGATGTGATCTATCCTGGAGAAGGTTCCATGTGCGCTTGAGAAAAAGGTGAAATTCATTGTTTTGGGATGAAATGTCCTATAGGTATCAATTAGGTCTAACTGGTCTATTGTATCGTTTAAAGTTTGTGTTTCCTTGTTAATTTTCTGTTTAGTTGATCTATCCATAGGTGTGAGTGGGGTATTAAAGTCTCCCACTATTATTGTGTTATTGTTAATTTCTCCTTTCATACTTGTTAGCATTTCTCTTACATACTGCGGTGCTCCTGTGTTGGGTGCATATATATTTATAATTGTTATATCTTCTTCTTGGATTGATCCTTTGATCATTATGTAGTGGCCTTCTTTGTCTCTTTTCACAACCTTTGTTTTAAAGTCTATTTTATCTGATATGAGTATTGCTACTCCTGCTTTCTTTTGGTCCCTATTTGCATGGAAAATCTTTTTCCAGCCCTTCACTTTCAGTCTGTATGTGTCCCCTGTTTTGAGGTGGGTCTCCTGTAGACAACATATGTAGGGGTCTTGTTTTTGTATCCATTCAGCCAGTCTTTGTCTTTTGGTTGGGGCATTCAACCCATTTACGTTTAAGGTAATTACTGATAAGTATGGTCCCGTTGCCATTTACTTTATTGTTTGGGGTTCGAATTTATACACCATTTTTGTGTTTCCTGTCTAGAGAATATCCTTTAGTATTTGTTGTAGAGATGGTTTGGTGGTGCAGAATTCTCTCAGCTTTTGCTTGTCTGAGAAGCTTTTGATTTCTCCTTCATACTTGAATGAAATCCTTGCTGGGTACAATAATTTGGGCTGTAGGTTATTTTCTTTCATCATTTTAAGTATGTCTTGCCATTCCCTTCTGGCTTGAAGAGTTTCTATTGAAAGATCAGCTGTTATCCTTATGGGAATTCCCTTGTGTGTTATTTGTTGTTTTTCCCTTGCTGCTTTTAATATTTGTTCTTTGTGTTTGATCTTTGTTAATTTGATTAATATGTGTCTTGGGGTGTTTCGCCTTGGGTTTATCCTGTTTGGGATTCTCTGGGTTTCTTGGACTTGGGTGATTACTTCCTTCCCCAGTTTAGGGAAGTTTTCAACTATTATCTCCTCAAGTATTTTCTCATGGTCTTTCTTTTTGTCTTCTTCTTCTGGAACCCCTATGATTCGAATGTTGTAGCGTTTAATATTGTCCTGGAGGTCTCTGAGATTGTCCTCATTTCTTTTAATTCGTTTTTCTTTTATTCTCTCTGATTCATTTATTTCTACCATTCTATCTTCTAATTCACTAATCCTATCTTCTGCCTCTGTTATTCTACTATTTGTTGCCTCCAGAGTGTTTTTAATTTCAATTATTGCATTATTCATTATATATTGACTCTTTTTTATTTCTTCTAGGTCCTTGTTAAACCTTTGTTGCATCTTCTCAATCCTTGTCTCCACGCTATTTATCTGTGATTCCATTTTAATTTCAAGATTTTGGATCAATTTCACTATCATTATTCGGAATTCTTTATCAGTAGATTCCCTATCTCTTCCTCTTTTGTTTGGTTTGGTGGGCATTTATCCTGTTCCTTTATCTGCGGGCTATTCCTCTGTCTCTTCATCTTGTTTAAATTGCTGAGTTTGGGGTGTCCTTTCTGTATTCTGGCAGTTTGTGGAGTTCCCTTTATTGTGGCTTTTCCTCACTGTGTGTGGGTTTGTACAGGTGGCTTGTCAAGGTTTCCTGGTTAGGGAAGCTTGTGTCGGTGTTCTGATGGGTGGAGCTGTATTTCTTCTCTTTGTTCAGTCGCGCTGTGGGGAGGGAGGGAGGGATGCTGCAAACAAATAACACTGGCGTGCGCTCGCAGTGCCTCAGCCACACTGGGTCTGCCCCCGCTCTCGGCGCGTGTAGCCTCCCTGCCCACACTGCTCGGGCTCTAGGTTGTTCCGCTGGGAACAATCCGAGGCTGGCCCTGGGCTGCATGTACCTCCCACGTCCAAGCCGCTCAGGTTCAGGCGCTTGGGCAGTCCTCAGAGGCGCAGACTCAGTTGGGCCTGATTTTTGTGCTCTTCCCAGGTACGAGCAGCTCAAGTGATGAGGTGTTTGGCGAGCGCCAATACTGCGACTTATCGCCTCCCAGCCACTCGGTTATCTGGGTATAAAACCGGCGCACCTTCTCAGTCAGATGTTAACCGTCCAGACCCCCAAGAAGTTTTAGTTAGCAAAGAAGCCTGCTTACAGTTTTATAGATAATGTCTCTCTGGGGCTGCGATTGCGCCCTTCCGGCTCTGGCTGCCTGTCACTGGAGGGGGAAGGTCTGCAGCCAGCTATCTCTGTTCAGTTCTTTGTTCCCTGCGCGGGCCTGGCGGTGTCTTAGGTTGGGGCTGGCTTTTCGCGTGGTAGATATCCCACAGTCTGGTTTGCTAGCCCAGATTATTTCGCTCAGATAGTGCTCAGGGTATTCAGGCCAGATTCTTACTCTAAGCGATGCAGCCCGCGCTGCGCCTCCCTGCCCAGCCCCCGCTTGCTAATGGTGCGTGCAGGCGTCTGCGCTGCTTCCCTGCTGGGCGAGTTACTGTAGGACTCGCAATCTTCGAGTTTTAATTGTTTATTTATTTTTTCTCCCCGTTATGTTGCCCTCTGTGCTTCCAAAGCTCGGCACAGATTCGGCAGTGAGAAGGTTTCCTGGTGTTTGGAAACTTCTCTCTTTTTAAGACTCCCTTCCCGGGACGGAACTCCGTCCCTCCCTCTTTTGTCTCTTTTTTTGTCTTTTATATTTTTTCCTACCTCCTTTCGAAGAGTTGGATTGCTTTTCTGGGTGCCGGATGTCCTCTGCCGGCATTCAGAAGTTGTTTTGTGGAATTTACTCGACGTTTAAATGCTCTTTTGATGAATTTGTGGGGGAGAAAGTGTTCTCCCCGTCCTACTCCTCCATCATCTTAGACTAGTCTCCAATATTTTAAAGTAATTAGGCCCCAATTAATATAAATGAAATTTAAAAATATATATATACTTTAAAAAAAGCCTGCTGGGTTTCTCCAGTGATCCTGTGGGTTTAGAATTTCCCTGCCAATGCAGGGGACGTGGGTTCGATCCTTGGTCTGAAGATATGGCACATGCTACCAAAGTAGATAACCCTTTTTGCCCCAACTACCTAATCTGGGCGTCCTAGGGCTTCTGTTTGCAATAGAAGGGAGTACCATGAGTCACTAGCTAACTGCAATGAAGAGTAGTCCCCAACTACTGTAACTTGAGAAACTTTGTGCACAGCAATGAAGAAAGTGCAGCCATAAATAAATAAATAATTTCTAAAAAATATAAATAAATTCTAGATTTTTAAATTTCTTTCATATAATATGAATTTCCTGTATTTCATTGAATATCCAGATGTTGGATTGACTGCTTGAAATATGGAATTCCTATCTTTCAAATATTAAAATCAAGGGCACTATTCCTAAATGAAATATAAATTCTCTATATTTCACATATAAGAATTTTGGTGTAGATTTTCCTATATGAGTCTCTAAATTTCACATAGGAAAACATAGGTGTCAATTCTATTTGAAAGTTGCTATTCTCTATAATTCACTTTTGAAATTCAGGATGATTATGCTTCCTACTGCACATGTGGAATTCCTTAATTTTGTATGAAAATTTGAATGTAGATTTTCATAGATAAACAATGCAAATTTCTGCATTTCAAATTTTTACCACTGAAGCTATCATGGAACTTTAATAGTTTAGGAAACCATCCAAGATTTTCTAAAATTACCACCCAAAAGAGATGCCCTTTTCATGATAGCTGACTGTGATGTAAAACAGGAAGTCAGGAGATACATGGGTAACAGGCAAGTTTGGACTTGGGTATAAAATGATGCAGAACAAAGGCTAAATGCAGTTTTTCAAATACAAAGGTTAAACATAGAAAGACGACAGTGTTCCTGGTCTCCAAAATCATTGGGGACAGTGATTACAGCCACGAAAATAGGACACTCTAGCTCCACGGAAGAAAACCTATGATAAACCTAGAACAATGTGCTGAGAAGCAGAGACATCATTTTGTTGACAAAGGTCCGTTTAGTCAAAGCTGGTTTTTCCTTCCCCCCACCCCCAGGCAAAGCTAGTTTTTCCTCCCCCCGCCCCCTCAGGGGATATGTATGGATGTCCATCTTGTGTGAGCCTACAAAGCATGGCTTAGTTCCACTGAGTTAGACAAGCCGGGGTTCATGTGATAGATTGGTTAAGTTTCTGCGATGGTGGTTTCAGTGTTTCTGCCCCCTAATGCCCTCTCTCAGCACCTACCATCTTACTGGGATTTCTCTTACCTTGGATGTGCAGTATCTCTTCACTCCTGCTACTGCAAAGTACAGCCGCTGCTCCTTACCTTGGACGTGGGATATCTCCTCCTGACTGCTGGCTGTTCCAGTGCCACAGAGCCACAGCTCGCTGCTCTAGTGAATTAGGAAAACTCAGTAATGGCCACAGGAATGGAATGTCAGTTTGCATTCCAATCCCAAAGAGAGGTAATGCCAAAGAATACTCAAACTACAACACAATTGCCTTCATCTCATGCACTAGTAAAGTAATACTCAAAATTCTCCAAGGTAGGCTTCAACAATATGTGAACTGTGAACTTCCAGATGTTCAAGCTGGTTTTGGAAAAGACAGAGGAACTAGAGATTAAATTGCAAACATCTGCTGGATCTCTGAAAAAGCAAGAGAGTTTCAGAAAAACATCAATTTCTGCTTTATTGACTATGCCAAAGACTTTGACTCTATGGATCACAACAAACTGAAAAATTCTACAAGAAATGGGAGTATCAGACCACCTGGGCTGTCTCTTGATAAATCTGGATGCAGGTCAGTAAGAAACAGTTAGAACAAGGCATAGAAGAGCAGGCTGGTTCAAATAGGAAATGGAGTAGGTCAAGGCTGTATTGTCACCCTGCTTATTTAATTTATATGCATAATACATCATGAGAAACACTGGGTTGTATGAAGTACAAGCTGGAATCAAGCTTGCACCAAGAAATATCAATAAATATAAACATGCAGATGACACCACCCTTATGACAGAAAAAACGGAAGATCTAAAAGTCTCTTGATGAAAGTGAAAAAGAGAGAAAAAATGACTTAAAATTCAACATTCAGAAAACTAAGATCATGGTATCTGGTCCCATCACTTCATGCCAAATAGATAGGGGAACAATGTTAGACCTTATTTATTTTATTGGTGGATGGTGGGTCCAAATCACTGCAGATGGTGACTGTATCCATGAAATTAAAAGATGCTTCCTCTTTGAAAGAAAATTTATGAGCAACCTACACTGTCTATTAAAAAGCAGAGACATTACTTTGCCAACAAATGTCTGTCTAGTCAAGGCTACTGTTTCTCCAGTAGTCATATATGAATGTGACAGTTGGACTATATAGAAAGCTGAGAAGAATAAATGATGCTTTTGAACTGTGATTTTGGAGAAGACTCTTGAGAAACCCTTGGACTGCAGGAGATCCAATCATTCCATCTTAAGGAGTTCAGTCCCTGGATGTTCCTTTGAAAAACTGCTGTTGAAGCTGAAATTCCAATACTTTGCCCAACTGATAAGAAGAGCTGACTCATGGGAAAAGACCCTGATGCTGGGAAAGATTGAGGGAAGGAGGACAAGGGGATGACAGAGGATGAAATGGTTGGATGGCATAGCAGACTCAATGGGCATGAGTTTGTGTAGACTCTGGGAGTTGGTGATGGACAGGGAGACCTGGACTCCTGTGGTCCATGTGGTCACAAAGAGTTGGATATGATTGCGAGAATGAACTGAACTGATCTGAGCCGATGTATGGATGTGAGAGTTCGACTATAAAGAAGCCTGAGTATCAAAACTGAGGTTTGAACCCTGTCCTGAAGGCAACTACTGAGAGTCCCTTGAACAGCAGGAGTTCAACCCAGTCAATCCTAAAAGAAACTAACTGTAAATGTTCATTGGAAGGTCTGATGCTGAAGCTCAAGCTCCAATATTTTGGCTAAAGGACTCATGAGAAAAGACTGCCACTCTAACTTGTCATGAAACATTATTGGCTCTAATGTGGGAAAGACTGAGTGAAGGAGAAGAAGGCAACAGAAGTTGAGTTGCTTGGACGTCCATCCTGGAATCTCTTGACTCAACAAAGGTGAGTCTGAGCAAAGTGTTGGAAACAGGGAAGGGTTGGGAAGGCTGCAGTGATGCTGTCCACGGTGTTACAGTGTTGGAACTGGCCAGTCAACTGAAAACCAGCAAAAACTCTGTCTCATATATGTCAATCAGGAGGAGATTTTTGTACCTGAAATATGGAATTTTCTATATCCCCTTAGAAAAATTAAATGCTTCTTTATGAATTACGAATATCTCTCCATTTCATTTATGAAAGTCTGGGTGGATATTTCACTTCTTAATCTATGAGAGATTCAATTATTCAGGAAGCAAATTTTAATACAACGATGTTTACATGTAATACAGAGTATTGTACATTTCAAATGTGAAAATGAGGGTATACACGTCCTTATGGGACATGCCATTAGAAAATCTGGGTGTCCATTTTCCTATATTAAAGATGAAATTCTCCGTATTTCCAGGACCAAAAACTGAGCACAGTTTTTGTTACATGAAATATGCAATTGTTTCTATTTCCCTTTTGAAAATATAGCTTTGAACTTGGCAGTATGATAGATGAAATCTGTGGAATTCATGCACTAAAAGGTGGGTCCTTGATAATTTAACATGAATTATGGAATGCACGTTATTTCATGTATAAAAATCAAGGCACATACTTTCTTGCATGAAATATGGTATTCTCAACTGAATGTTAAAGTTTAATACCAAACAAAATTCTGTAAAATAATTGTCCATCAGTTAAAAATATATACTAACAAAGTTGCTTAAAACATAGTATTCCTTATATTTTTTATTTCACCATCTAGATTAGATGTTTCTAACTGAAATAGGAAATTCTCTATATCTCATGTATGTAAATCTGCAAGCAGGGTCTCCAATATGCGGTAGTGAATTCTCTATATTTGACGTAAGAAAAACTGCTGAGGAATCTTGGACATGGCAAAGTCGGATTTTTGTTCCTTTCACATGTGGAAACCAGGCCACAATTTGTCTTATAAGATATGAACTGTACATATTTCAGATATGAAAATTTGAATGAAGCAATTTTACATGAAATATACATTTAGTCAAAGCCTTTGTTTATCCAGAAGTCATGTATGGAGGTGAGAGATGAACTATAATGTAAGGTGAGCAGGAAAATTAATGCTTTTGAACTGTGGTGTTGGAGAAGGCTCTTGAGAGTCTCTTGGATGGCTAGGAGAAATCCAACCAGTCCATCCTAAAGGACATCAATCCTGAATATTCTTTGCAAGGACTGGGGCTAAAGGTGAAACTCCAATACTTTGGTCACACGATGTGAAGAACTGACACATTGGAAAGGATCATGATGCTGGGAAAGGTTCAAGGCAGGAGGAGGAGGGACAACACAGGATGAGAAGATTGGATGGAATCACTGAATCAATGGATATGAGACTGAGTAAACTTAGTGAGATGGTGACCAACAGGGATTCCTGGCAAGCTCCAGTTTATGTGGAGCTTGTTCAAATCAACAAAGATCTGAACATGATTGAGCCACAAAACTGAACCAAACATGGCCCTGTCCATCAGAACAAGAATCAGATTCCCCCTCAGTTAGTCTTTCCCATAAAGAAGTTTCCACAAGCCTCTTATTCTTATTCATCAGAGGGTAAAGAGAATGAAAATCATAATCACAGAAAACTATCCAAACTGATCACATGGTCCATAGCCTTGTCTAACTCAATGAAACTATGAGTCATGGGTGTAGGGCCACCCAAGATGGACGGGTCATGGTGAAGCGTTCTGACAAAACGAGGTCCTTGGAGAAAGAAATGGAAAACCTCTTCAGTATCTCTGCTTTGAGAAAGCCGTTAGCAGGATGCTATGGCAAAATATACCATACAGAAAGAAGAACTCCCAAGGGTGGCAGGTGCCTGATATGCTACAGGAGATCAGTTGAGAAGAAACTACAGAAAGAAAATTCTTGTTCCATGAAGGCATGGAACCAGAGAAAAAACAGCACCCAGTTGTAGATATGACTGGTGATGGAATGAAGTCAGATGCTATAAGGAGTAATGCTGCCATATAACCCAGCAATCCCACTGCTGTGCACACACACTGAGGAAACCAGAATTGAAAGAGCCACGTGTACCCCAATGTTCATCACAGCACTGATTCTAATAGCCAGGACATGGAAGCAACCTAGATGACCATCAGCAGATGAATGGGTAAGAAAGCTGTGGTACAAATACACAATGGAGTATTACTCAGCCATTAAAAAGAATTCATTTGAATCAGTTCTAATGAGGTGGATGGAACTGGAGCCTATTATACAGAGTGACATAAGCCAGACAGAAAAACTCCAATACAATATACTAATGCATATATATGGAACTTAGAAAGATGGTAATGATAACCCTGTATGTGAGAGAGCAAAAGAGACACAAATGTGTAGAACAGCCTTTTGGGCCCTGTGGGAGAGGGAGGGGGGGGGATGATTTGGGAGAATGGCATTGAAACATATATAATATCATATAAGAAAAGAACTGCCAGTCAAGGTTCGATGCAGGATGCAGGATACATGAAGCTTGGGGCTGGAGTACTGGGATGACCCAGAAGAACGGTATGGGGAGGGAGGTGGGAGGGGGATTCAGGATGGGGAACATGTGTACACCCGTGGCGGATTCATGTTGATGTATGGCAAAACCAGTACAATATTGTCAAGTAATTAGCCTCTAAATAAAATAAATATATTTAAATTTAAAAAAGAGTAATGTTGCATAGGAACCTGGAAGGTTATGTCCATGAATTACGGAGAATTGCAAGGGGTCAAACAGGGGGTGCCAAGAGTGAGCATCAACATTTTAGGAATCAGTGAATTAAAATGGACTGGAATGGGTGAATTTGACTCAAATGACCACTATGTCTACTACTGTGGGCATGAAGCTCTTAGAAAAAATGGAGTAGTGGCCATAGTCAACAAAGAGTCTGAAATGTAGTACTTGGAGGCAATCTCAAAAATGATAGAATGATCCCTGTTCATTTTCAAAATGAAATTCTATGCCACTAATTCTATGCCACTATAAGTAATAGTAATGTTGAAGGAAATGAAGTAATAGCTTTTTCTATGAAGACCTACAAGAACTTATAGAACATACATGCATAAAATATGTCCTTTTCATCACAGGGGAATGGAATTCAAAATAGGAAGTCAAGAGACACCAGGAGTAGCACGCAAATATGGCCCTGGAGGACAAAATGAAACCACTGAAAAGAAACAGAGTTTTGCCTAGGGAACACACGGCTCATACAAAGCACTCACTTCCAAGAACACCAGAGAAGACTCTACACAAGGACATTACCAGATGCTCATACTGAAATCAGATTGATTCTTTTATTTGTGGCCAAACATGGAGTAACTATATACACTCAGCAAAACAAGACTGGGATCTATTGTAACTCAGATCATGACCTCCTTGTTGCCAATTTCAGGCTTAAATTGAAAAAAAAAGTGGGGAAACCACTAGAATTTTCAGGTAGAACCTAAATCATAACCCTTTTGATTACACAGTGAAAGTGACAAATAGATTCAAGAGATTAGATCTGATAGAAAGGGTTTCTGAGTAACTATGGACAGAGGTTTGTGAAAGTGTACAAAAGGCAGTGATCAAGACCATCCTCAAGAAAAAAAAAAAAAAAAAAAACTGCAAAAAGCCAAAATGGGTGTCTGAATATACCTTACAAGTTACTGAGAAAAGAAGAGAAGCGAAAGCAAAGGAGAAAGACAAAGATATATCCATGTGAATGCAGAATTACAAAGAAGAGGAAGGAGAGATAAGAAAGCTGACTTTAGTGAAGAATGCAAAGAAACAGAGGAAAATAATGTAATGGCAAAGACAAGATATGTTCAAGAAAATTAGAGATACCACGGGAACATTCCATGCAAAGATGGTCGAAATAAAGAACAGAAGTGGTACTGACTTAACAGAAGCAGAATGTATCAAGAAGAGGTGTAAATAATACACAGAAGAACTATACAAAAAGGATCTTCAATATCCAGATATCCACGATGATCACTCACCTAGAGCCAGACATCTTGGAATGTGAAATCAAGCCATCCTTATGAATCATCACTATGGAGAAAACTAGTGGAGCTGATGGAATTCCAGTAGACCTATTTCACAGACTAACCGATGATTCTATGAAAGTGCTACATTCAATATGCCAGGACATTTGAAAAACTCACCAGTTGAAACAGGACTGGAAAATATCTGTTTTCAGTCCAATCCTAAAGAAAGGCATTACCAAAGAATGTCCACTATCACACATTTTCCCCCATGTCAAATGGGAGAGAAGTAATGCTCAAAATTCTCCAATCTGGGCTTCAGCAGTTCCTGAACAATGAGCTTCCACATGTTCTAGCTGAATTTAGAAAAGTGTGAGGAACAAAAGATCAAATTGCCAACAACCATGGGGTCATCAAAAAGGTAAGATACAAAAAAAAAGACCTGTTTCATTCTTTATACAGAAGCCTTTGACTGAGGGGATCAGAAAAAATTGTTAAATACATGCAAAGTGCTGGGAAAACCGACCACCTGACCTGCCTCCTGAGAAATCTGTATCCAGGTGAAGAAGCAACAGGCTATGGAGCAACAGGGTGCTTTCAAATAAGGAAAGGATTATACCAAGGCTGTATATTGTCACCCTGCTTATTTAATTTCAATGCAATGTGCAACATGAGAAATGCCAGGCTGTATGAAGCACAGGCTTTAAATAATACTGCTGGGAGAAATATCAATAAACTCAGAGAAGTAGACGACATCAGCCTTATGGCAGAAAATGAAGAAGAACTAAAGAGCTTCTTGATGAAAATGAAAGAGAAGAGTGAAAAATCTGGCTTAAAATCTCAATATTCAAAGAACTAAGATCATGACTTCTGATACAATCACTGATTAGTAAAGGGATGGAGAAACAATGGAAAGAGCAAAAGACATTATTTTGGTGGGTCCAAAATTGCTTCAGATGTTGACTTCATCATGAAATTAAAACATCCTCCTTGGAAGAAAGCTATGACCAAACTAGACAGCATACTGAAAAGCAGAGACATTGCTTTGCCAACAAAGGCTCACATAGTCAAAGATACAGCTTTTCTAGCAGTCATGTATGGATGTGAGATTTGGAGTCTAAAGATAGCTGAAGGTGGAAGAATCGATGCTTTTAATCTGTGCTTTTGGTGGAGATTCTTAAGGGTCTCTTGGCCTTAAGGTGGCTAAAGGAAATCGTTTCTGATTATTCATTGGAAGGACTGATTTTGAAGGTGAAACTCCAATAATTTGGCCACCTGATTCAAATAAATGACGCATTTGAAAAGACCCTGACGCTTGGAAAGATTGAAGGCAGGAGAAGAAGAGGATGACAGAAGATGAGGTGGTTGGATGGAATCACCTACTCAATGGACACGAGTTTGGGTATGCTCAAGGAATTGTTGATGGACAGGGAAGCATGGCGTGCTGCAGTCCGTGGGGTCGCAGAGTTGGACAAGATCCAGAAACTGAACTGAACTAAACACAAATGTAGAATCACCTATATTTTTACATGCCAATATAACGATGCTGGATTTACCACATGATATATTGCATTTCTTTTTCACTTCATGAAAATATGGAAGCTGTTCTTCTTACATGAAAGGTGGAATTCTCTCCACCTCATGCATGAAAATCTGGGCGGTGGTTCTCTACCATTAAATGTGGACATATGTATATTTCACATATGAAAACCATGGCACTGAAGATTTGAATCTTCGATCTGAAGATAAGAAGAACCCGTATGAAATTTCAATTCTATTTCACAAATGAAAATCTGGACACCACTGTTTCTTCATAGAGAGTGTTTGCATTTCTCAAACATATATCAAAACAAAGAGTTTGTTTGATGAAATATGTAATGTTCTGTATCAGCTGTATCACAACTTAGGTGCAAATTTTCCATCTAGAATTTTGGACTTCTACGGGAGAAAGTCAAGTGGAACTCAAAAGCCTCTTGATGAAAGTGAAAGAGGAGAGTGAAAATGTTGCCTTAAAGCTCAACATTCAGAAAACTAAAACCATAGCATCTGGCCCCATCAGTTCATGGGAAATAGATGGGGAAACAGTGGAAACAGTGTCAGACTTTATTTTGAGGGGCTCCAAAATCACTGTAGATGGTGATTTCAGCCATGAAATTAAAAGACGCTTACTCCTTGGAAGAAAAGTTATGACCAACCTAGATAGCATATTGAAAAGCAGAGACATTACTTTGTCAACAAAGTTCCATCTAGTCAAGGCTATGGTTTTTCCAGTAGTCATGTACGGATGTCAGAGTTGGACTGTGAAGAAAGCTGAGTCCTGAAGAATTGATGCTTTTGAACTGTGGTGTTGGAGAAGACTCTTGAGAGTGCCTTGGACTGCAAGGAGATCCAACCAGTCCATTCAAAAGGAGATCAGTCCTGTTTACTTTGGAAGGAACGATGCTAAAGCTGAAACTCCAGTGCTTTGCCCACCTCTTGTGAAGAGTTGGTTGACTCATTGGAAAAGACTCTTATGCTGGGAGGGATTGAGGGCTGGAGGATAAGGGGAAGACAGAGGATGAGATGGCTGGATGGCATCACCCACTCAATGGACTTGAGTTTGAGTGAACTCCAGGAGTTGGTGATGGACAGGGAGGCCTGGCGTGCTGCAATTCATGGGGTCGCAAAGAGTCAGACACAACTGAGTGACTGAACTGAACTGAACTGATATAGTATTTGAGATCAGAATGGAGATTTTACCATAAAAACCTGGAAATCTCTATATTTCATACAAAGAACGGGTTCTGCAGCTACAGAAACACCTATGTTTCCTGTTTACCTGTTTCCTGTGTCTTGAATATTAATTTGTGTCTGTATATGTGAGATTGTTGACTCTTTTCTGTATATTTTTCTGCGTGGTTGTGTGTTCTTCCACAGTTGATGAAGAGATGAAGCTGACAGATCACAAGATGTGTAAGAAGAAGAAGGATCTCTCTTCATTTCCAAGACAAACCATTCAACAGCACAGTAAACCAAGTCTGTGTCCTGACCAGTTATGCTGAAGTAGCTGAAGTGGAACATTTGTATGAAGACTTGAAAGACCATCTAGAACTAATATCCAAAAAAAGACATCATTTTCCCCATAGAGGAATGGAATGCAAATGTAGAAAATCAAGAGATACCTGGAATAACAGACAAATTTGGCATTGGAGTGCAAAAGGAATCCAGTCAAAGTCTAACAGAGTTCTGCCAAGAGACCACACAACATATAGCACGCACCCTGGTCCACCAACACAAGAGAAGACTCTACTCATGGATTCACCGTAAGTTCAGGACTGACATCACATTGCAGCCAAAATGGAGAAGCAATATGTAGTCAGCAAAAACAGGATGGTGACCTGACTATGGCTCAAATCATGAATTCCTTATTGCCAAATTCAGACTTAAAATTTTAAAGTAGAGAAAAACATTAGACTATTCAGGTATAACCTACGTCAAATCCCTTAAGAAAGGCTTCCTCAGTGATCAATGCAAAGACATAGAGAAAAATAATAGAATGGGTATGACTTGAAGTCTCTCTAAAAAATTAGAGATGCCAAGGAAATATTTCATGCAAAGTTGGTCAAAATAAAAGACAGAAACTTCACAGACCTAATGGAAGCAGAAGATATTAAGAAGAGGTGGCAAGAATACACAGATCAGATCAGTCGCTCAGTCGTGTCCCCATGAATCACAGCACCCCATGCATGCCAGGCCTCCCTGTCCGCACCAAATCCCGGAGTTCACTCAGACTCACGTCCATCGAGTCAGTAACGCCATCCAGCCATCTCATCCTCTGTCGTCCCCTTGTTCTCCTGCCCCCAATCCCTCCCAGCATCAGAGTCTTTTCCAATGAGTCAACTCTTCACATGAGGTGCCCAGAGTACTGGAGTTTCAGCTTTAGCATCATTCCTTCCAAAGAAATCCCAGGGCTGATCTTCAGAATGGACTGGTTGGATCTCCTTGCAGTCCTAGGGACTCTCAAGAGTCTTCTCCAACACCACAGTTCAAAAGCATCAATTCTTCAGCGCTCACAGAAGAACTGCACAAAGAAAGTACTCATGAACCAGATAGCCAAAATGACCACGCACCTAGAGCCAGACATCTTAGAATGTGAAGTCAAGGAGTCCTTATGAAGCATCCTTATGAACAACGCTTGTGGAATTGATGGAATTCTACTTGAGTTATTTCATAGCTATGGGAATGCTTCATTCAATATGCCAGCAAATTTGGAAAACTCAACAGTGGACACAGAACTGGGAAAGTTCATCCAATTCCATAGACAGGCAATTCCAAAAACTGTTCACACAACCATACAATTGTCCTCATCTAAAACGGAAGCAAAGTAATGTTCAAAATTCTCCAAGCCAGGCTTCAACAGTACATGAACCATGAAATCCCCGATGTTCAAGCTGGATTTAATAAAGGCAGAGGAACTAATGATCAAATATCCAACATGTGTGGGGTTATCAAAGTGACAAGAGAGCTCCAAAGGTGGGGAAAATCTATTTCTTCTTCATTGTTTATACCAAAGCTTTTGACTGTGTGGATCAAAACAAACTGGAAAATTCTTAAACTGATAGGAATACCGGATCACCTTACCTGCCTCCAGGAAATCTGTTTCAGCTCAAGAAGCAACAGTTAGAACTGAATGTAAAACAACTGAATGCTTCTCAAAAGGAAAAGGGTATGACAAGGCTGCATACTGTCACCCTGCTTATTTAAATTGTATGTAATGTTCACTTCAATAGTTCAGTGGTGTCCAACTCTTTGTGACCCCATGAACCACAGCATGCCAGGCCTCCTTGTCCGTGACCAGCTCCTTGAGTTTACCCACTCATGTCAATTGTGTTGGAGATGCTATCTAACCATCTCATCCTCTGCCATCCCTTTATCTTCCTGCCCTCAATATTTTGAAGTATCAGAAGCTTTTCCATGAGTCAATTGTTTGCATCAGGTGGCCAAAGTATTTCAGTTTCAGCTTCAACATCAATCCTTCCAATGAAAGCCCAGGACTGATCTCCTTTAGGATGTACTCATTGGACCTCCTTGCAGTCCAAGGCACTTTCAAGACTCTCCTCTAACATCACATTTCAAAAGTATCAATTCTTGGTTCTTAACTTTCTTTATAGTCCAAATAACACATCCATACATGACTACAGGAAAAACCATAGCCTTGACTAGACAGACCTTTGTTGGCAAACTAATGTTTCTGCTTTTTAATATGTTGTCTAGGTTGGTGATAACTTTCCTTCCAAAGAGTAAGCATTTTTAATTTAATGGCTTCAATCATCATCTGAAGTGATTTGGAGACGCACCACCAAAAATAAATAAATAAATAAAAATTAAAATAATGTCAGGCACTCTTTCCACCATTTCCCATTCTATTTGGCATGAAGTGATGGGGCCAGAGTCCATGATCTTAGTTTTTGTAAATGCTGGGGTTTAAGCCAAATTGTTCACTCTCCTCATCACTTTAATCAAGAAGCTCTTTAGTTGTTCGTCACTTTCTGCCCTATGTGTGGTGTTGTCTTCGTATCTGACATTATTGATATTCCTTCCAGCAATCTTGCTTCCAGCTTGTGTTTCTTTCAGCCTAGCTTTTCTCATGATGTACTCTACATTTAAGTTAAATAAGTAGGGTGACAATATACAGCCTTGGCATACTCCTTTTCCTATTTGGAACCAAAATGCTGTTCCATCTCCAGCTCCAGCTGTTGCTTCCAGACCTGCATACAAGTTTCTTAGGAGTCAGGTCAGGTGGTCTGGTATTCCCATCTCTTTCAGAATTTTCCATAGTTTATTGTGATCCACACAGTCAAAGGCTTTGGCATAGTCAAACAAGCAGAAATAGATATTTTTCTGGAACTCTCTTGCTTTTTTGATGATAGTAGCTGCTGCTACTGCTGTTAAATCACTTCAGTCGTGTCTGACTCTGTGTGACCACATAGACGGCAGCCCACCAGGGTCCCCCATCGCTGGGATTCTCCAGGAAAGAACACTGGAGTGGTTTGCCATTTCCTTCTCCAATACCTGAAAGTGAAAAATGAAGTCGCTCAGTCGTGTCTGACCCTCGGTGGCCCCATGGACTGCAGCCTTCCAGGCTCCTCCATTCATGGGATTTTCCAGGCAGGAATACTGAGGTGGGGGTGCCATTGCCTTGATGTTGGCAATTTGATGTCTGGTTCGTCTGCCTTTTCTAAAACCACTTTAAACATCTAGGACTTCATGGTCACACATATCGAACTCTGACTTAGAGAATTTTGAGCATTATTTACTAGTGTGTGAGGTGAGCGCAATTGTGCGATAGTTTGAGCATTCTTTGGCATTGGCTTTCTTTGGGATTGGAATGAAAGCTGACTGTTTCCAGTCCGGTGACCACCGCTGAATTTTCCAAATTTGCTAACATATTGAGTGCAAAACTTTCACAGCATCATCTTTTAGGATTTCTCATAGCTGAACTGGAATTCCATCACCTCCACTGGCTTTGTTAATAGTGATGTTTCCTAAGGCCCACTTGACTTCTCATTCCAGGATGTCTGGCTCTAGGTGAGACTAAGTGATAACACCATTGTGATTATCTAGGTCATGAAAATGGTTTTTGTATAGTTCTTCTGTGTATTCTTGAGACCTCTTAATATCTTCTGCTTCTGATAGGTCCATACCATTTCTGTTCTTTATTGAGGCCATTTTGGCAAGAAATGTTCCCTTGGTATGTCTAATTTTTTGAATAGACTCTAGTCTTTCCCATTCTATTGTTCTCCTCTATTTCTTTGCATTGATTGCTAAGGAAGACTTTCTAACACTCCATGATATTATTTGTAACTCTGCATTCAAATAGATAAATCTTTCCTTTTCTCCTTTGCTTTTGTCTTGTCTTCTTTAACAGTTCTTTGTAAGGCCTCCTCAGACAGCTGCTTTGCTTTTTTTTTTTTTTTCCTTTTTCTTTGTGCTGGGGATGGTCTTGATTTCTGTTCCCTGTACAATGTCACAAACCTCCGTCCATAGTTCTTATGTCGTGTACAACATGCTAAATGCCAGGCTTGAAGAAGCACAAGCATGAATCAAGAATGCTGGGAGAAATATCAACAGCCTCAGATACTTAGACGAAATCACTCTTATGGCAAAAAGTGAAGAAATGTAAAGAAGCTCTTGATGAAAATGAAAAAGAGTGGAAAATGTGGTTTAATACTCAACATTCAAAAAGTAAGATCATGATAACTGGTCTCATCATTGCTTAGCAAATGGATGGAGAAACAATGAAAATACCAAAAGACTTTATTTTGGGGGGCTCCAAAATTATTGGAGATTGTGACTGCGGCCATGAAATTAAACGGTACTTACTGTTTGGATGAAAAGCCGGGAACTACCTAGACAACATATTCAAAAACAGAGACATTGTTTGCCAGCAAAGGTCCACCTGGTCAAAGCTATGATTTTTCCAGAGGTCATGACTGGAAAGACAGCTGAGCATGGAGGAATTGATGCTTTTATTTATTTATTTATTTATTTTTTCGGTGAACAAGGCCCACACTTTATTTTCCAAAGTAGTTTTTATACCTTAAGTTATGCATAGAGGATAATGGGGGAAAGGGTAGAGTCATACAGTAAGCCAGGCTTTCTTCCTGCAAACTTATCATATGCAAAAGTTTAGGTGATTTGCATCATCTTCTGGCCCAGAGGACTGTTAACATTTTAAGATCATTTCTTCAGAAAACTTATTTTTCTCTGAAGGTGATTAGTCAGGTGCCACCATCCAAAAGCATTAGATAAAGTTGCATTCCTATAGGGTAAAGGTGTGGTGGGCTACAACAAGAAAAATAATTAACTCAAGGGTCCAAGGTTACAAACATTAAAGCTACTACTTACACCAATTATATTAATAAATACACTGCCAGGGACACAGCAGGTAAGGGATATGGAAACTTAGCAACAAACATTGGCCTAACAAGTGAAAAACCCTTCACCAATACAATTTCTTTCTTTCTTTTTTTTCGTTTTTTTGAAAAATTTTTTTTATTTTTTAAACTTTACATAATTGTATTAGTTTTGCCAAATATCAAAATGAATCCGACACAGGTATACATGTGTTCCCCATCCTGAACCCTCCTCCCTCCCCATACCATCCCTCTGGGTCATCCCAGTGCACCAGCCCCAAGCATCCAGTATCGTGCATCGAAGCTGGACTGGCAACTCGTTTCATATGAAAGGAATTGATGCTTTTAAAATGTGGTGTTGGTGAAGACTCTTGAGAGTCACTTCCACTGCAAGGATGTTAAAGTAAATCAGTCCTGAATATACATTGGAAGCACTAATCCTGAAGCTGAAACTTCAATAGTCTGGCCCTTGATGTGAAGAATGGACTCATTGGACAAGACCCTGATGCTGGGAATCATTGAAGGCAATAAGAGAAGAGGATGACAGAGGATTAGATGGTTAGATGGCATCATCAACTTGATGGACATGAGTTTACAGAGGTTCTGGGTGTTGGTGATAGACACGGACACGTGACATGCTGCAGTACATGGGGTCATTAAAGTTGAACACGACTGAGAGACTGAACTGAACTGATCTCAAATGTAGAAGTACCTATATTTTTACATGCAAATATAGTGATGCTTGTTTTCCTCCATGATATATCACAGTTTTTATCTCACTTTATGAAAATCTTGAACCTCTTTTTCTTATGTGAAATTTGGACTTGTCCATCGATCATATCTATCTAGATGGTGGTTTTCTACCATTAAATGTGAAGTTCTGGATATTTCACATAGGACAATCTTGGCAGTGGTTTCTGAAGATATGGAAAACCCTTATGAAAATGGAATTATCTCTATTGTACAAATGAAAATCTGGGCACCCCTTTTTTTAAGTGAAGTAAGGAGTTTGCTGTATTTCTAATAATATATACCAAAACAAAGGATTGATTCCATGAAGTGGGGAATGGTTTGAATGTACTGCATGAAAACCTAGGTGCTAAGTCTCCATCATGGACTTGGACTTCTCTATACTTCATATTTCAGCTTAGAATGGAGATTTTCCTATAAGAAAATGGAAATAGCTGTATTTCATATGAAGCACTGGAAACATCTATATTCACTGTTTGCTTATGTTTCCACGTGCCTTAAACATTTGTGTGCCTACCCACATGAGCTTGTTGCCCAGGTTTGTGTGATTTTCTGTGTGGATTGTGTCCAACCACAGCTGACAGAAATGAATGTTACAGACCGTGAGATATGGAGCAAGCAGAAGGCTGCACCAGGCATCCACAGAGTGTGGGAGACTGGCCCATGCATCTCTGAGGTCGTCCTGTTCAAGACAGGAATGAGGAAAGAATGGCCAGTGACAACACAGAACAGTGTGTTCACAAATTTGGGTTTACATCAAGAGACATAAAGAAGCTCACAGTGTCTGCTGTGTTGATGTGTGTGTGTACATAAAATGTATGTGGAAGGCTTGAGGACTCATCCAGTGTAAATCCAGTGGTGTGGGGCTTTTAAAGCATAACCTGTGGACCTTTCAGTCTATGATAACTGGGCTGGCCTGTCGAAATGGTGGATATGGCTATAACTGGATCTAAGTCTGTGAAGAGGTGAAGGTCCTTCAGAAAAGAGTAGAGACTGGAAGGAGGAGGAACAGAAAGATAAGATACTGCACTGGAGAAGTTTTCAATATTAGAGGAAGGCTCTGGGATAGTGCTGCCTTGGGTCAGCCCATCAAAAAGCACATTCTCTCTTTACACGTCACAAATAATATCATCATGTGAGACAAATGACATGATAAGGTAGGATTCTTCATTGTGAAAAGACAGACATCCTAGAAGAGAGGAGGTGACCTTCGCTCTGTCCATGGGCTTCTAGCCTATCTGACAGTGCAGAAAGGTGAAGAAATTTCAGAGGTGGGATGTAGACATTTTGCCCTTTGCCGGTTTGTGCCCAAGAGTAAGTGAGGATGGCGAAGTAGAAGGGTGTGAATTCATCTTTTCCTGTGAGAGATCCAAAATTACAGCTTTCTGCTGAATGATCATTGACAGGAGAATGTTGGGTCCCACCAAAAAGAACAACAACAACAACAACAACAACAACAACAAAAAGACATGTCCGTGGCAAAGGAAAAGACCCAACAAGATTGTAGAAGGGGTGAATTTCCATTTAAAATCAATACTTACCAGCCACACTGAGAGTGCTCAATAAAATATTTTGTGCACCTATACCCAAGGAACGCACAAAGACAGAGTCAGAACTGCTTTTGAGTGATTGAGTGTCTCTTGCAGAAGCATGGGTCAGCAATGGCCTAACATGGAAGAGAGGCTCTGTCTGCTACAGACCTTGTTCATGCAGTTTGTGATATAAGCCCTCTCAGAGGAGGTAACCTTTCAACCCACCAAAAAGTGGCCTAGTGCACAATCCACAAATTGCAGGATAATTATTCTAAAGAATTTCTTGTACAGGTAAGGAAGTTTTAGGACCACTAGAGATTTCTCAACCTGCGGATCTGGCAAAGGGATTGAGGACCCTCAGGGAATTTGACTTTGGAGGCCAGTTGATTTAATTATAGAACTTCCACAGGACTGAAACAGACTGTTGGAGGGCACAAACAAAACCTTGTGTCCACCAGGAGCCAAGAGTAAGGGCAGTGTCCCCACAAAAGACTGAGTCAGACTTGCTTGCGAGTGTCTAGGAGTCTCCAGCAGAGGCATGGTCCAAGAATGGGATGCAGCAAGGTGGTGGGCATTGAATACAAGAGTGCCTGCTCAAGTCCTTTTGAAGAAAGGACTACTACCGATTAGTTTCATTACTCATACCATAATTAGGCCTGAACAGGGCCTAGGTTCACTCACAGTCTGTCTCTCCCATCAGGAAGTTTTCACAAGCCTTCTTATCCTTATCCATCAGAGGGCAGACAGAATGAAAACCACAATCACAGAAAACTAACCAAATTGATCAAATGGATCACAGCCTTGTCTACCTCAATGAAACTATGAGACATGCCACGTAGGGCCACCCAGGATGGATTGGACATGGTGGAGAATTCTGGCAAAATGTGGTTCATTGGAGAAGGGAAATGGAAAAGCACTTCAGTATTCTTGCTTTGAAAACCCCATGAACAATATGATAAGCCAAAAAGATAGGACACTGAAAGGTAAACTCTCCAGGTTTGTCGGTGTCCTCTATGCTTCTGGAAATCACTAAAAAAGAAGAGATGGAGCCAAAGGAAAAACAACACATAATTGTGGATATGACTATGGATAAAAGTACAGTTTGATGCTGTAATGAACGATATTTCATAGGAACCTAGAATGCTAGGTCTATGAAGGAAGGTAAATTGGAGTGGTCAAACAGAAGATGACACGTGTGAACATCAGACTTTCAGGATTCAATGAATTAAAATTCACTGCAATGGATGAATATAATTCAGAGGACCATTCAAAAGCCCGACAGTTTATACAAGTGCACATTTATATAAACACAGGCATTGAGATAAAGCCTTATATTCCTCTTAATTATTTCAGAGTAGAAAGTGAAACTATGAAGGTGAAGATGTAAATTTAATATTGAAATAAGAGAAATATAGGAATTTGTTGGCATCACCAACATAAATTTTAATCTACAATATCCTGCATGATCAGGTTCCTACTTGGGATATCAGTTGTAATTAGTAATTATATGAAAGAAATTATATGTAATTATATGAAAGATGGCTGATGAGTTGACCTTGAAAGAGAAGTAGTAAATGCATCAGTATTGTTTGCACTGGGAACCATGCCTCCCAGTTGCAGTTTAGGGAAAATATCTTCATGGGCTGACATATTGCTGTATCTAACTGTAAAGGTACAAGGCTGATCATCAGTCAAAATCATGTATCTGCAAAAGAGATATGATGTGGTACTGAGAAACAGAAATAGTCATAGTAACAAAATTCTCCCTGTGACCATTTGCTTGATTGTAGTTGCTCTGTGAATGCTGATGTAAAAAGATCAACAGATTTTAAACATCAGTTTGATCTATCACACTTTGCTCTTTCAGTCTAACTGACATTGATGATGAAGAAAAAAATCACTTTGAGTTGGGACACTTGCACTAGCAACTATGTGGCTTGTAGAAGAATTTCGTATGAAAGACACACTTAGAATTGTGAAGGCTGAAAATACACACTCTCCTCTAGTTTCGGGAAGAATCCAGGAGATATGATCATCCACATTACTCCTTCCTTTAGCATGCTTCATCTTGTAATCTCAAACTAATGAAGGTACTGGAGAGATATTTTTAGTGCCAACTCTTCTTTCCATTCTTAGTAAAACTTGGGGGTAGTATCGCTTAACATTTGGATTATGAGATAACTTCAACTAAAACCAAAGAAGAACATTATTAGTGACCTTTCAAACCAAGGTAAAATAGAGAAACAGCCAGACTCAAAATATCGTTCCTTTAAACATACAAAGATAATAGCCTCAAATAATACACCTCCACTAATAGTTTTAAATATTTAAATATTTGAATTATTTCCTCATGTAACAATATATTATATATCCACACCATATACTCCTTTAAGTGCTTCAGGATTTCTCTCTGGTTCCAAGTTGCTAGGGGAACTTAAAACTTAAATTTGTTACACTTAAAATGTCTTAATATCCAGCTCTTCTCAACTTGAGAAGAATAGAAAAATATTTCAGCAGCATATTATCTCAATTTTAAAGTCAGTTTTAGCTACCTTTGTTAACACAGTTAAATTGTCACTATATTTTAAAAATATATATTTCCTATAATAATTGAAATTTATGGAGTGCCTTACTCAAAACAGAGACTTCTTTTTCTCCTGCCAGACGGTCAGCTAGTGAAGCAGATCTTTGAAAAAGCCATCACATTTTACAGGTGCTTGGAGTTTTGGAACCCTGGTGGTGTCAGTTTTTCTGAGAAACCAGCAATCACAGGCAGAAATGATATGGCGCTAATGCGATCATCTTCTAGCTTGTGGTGGCAGAAGCATGGGTGGTAGTTCTGGCTAGTCTTTTCTATCATCTGATAGTAGGTCTTAGTATGTGGCAAGAGGGGAAAATTCAATACTCTCACCACCTCGCTGGGTGACTTGAGCCCTAAGGTCCTGCTTCTTTGTCAGTTTGGGAATTTTCAAAAGCCATTCCTTTCTACACACCTTGTCATCACAGATCCAACATTCCATCTCCACATAGTCAAAAACCAACCCTCCCAGGTAGGCTTTCTAACGTCATGTTTCATCTTCCAGGCCCTATGCACACTACTTGACCTGCATTGCAGTTTGGGGGATGCAGGACCACACAACACATTCTCTATTTGATTCTTACTCTAGACAAACTAAATGTCATCATCTTCTTCACCTTGCTTCCTTTCAATCAAAAGAAATTTAAGTTTAGTGAGGTGACTTATCTGAATCCTCAATCTATTCCTTGCTTCTCCAAATCCTAACCCAGGACACATATTTGTTTCTATTTGTCTCGTCCTCCTTCTCCCATCTTCCCTCCGTTCTTTTCAGTTATGTCTACTTTTCATATAGTCTCTCTTAAGCGAGATCGTCTGCTAATATTCATTTGATGTTCTGGAGGAACTGTTGCCTTTATAGAAGGGTTATTTGTGATGCTTCCATGGAGAGAGTTGCACTCAATGTGCTCTTTTATTTTCTGTCAAATCAGAAGTTTTGATTTCCTTTCTAGGCAAATTAGGTAATTCTTTTAGACATGCTGGTGAAACAACAAATTTGCTTGACATAAATTAATCTGTCTGATGGGAAGCTACATACATACTCACATAATTGGTACTTCACTAACATGAACATTCCAATAAGCACATTTATTTTTCCTAAAATTTCTGCTAATGAGAAATTCTCATCAACATGAGGAAACATAGTTTTTTCCAGATAAGTGATGGTACAGGAATTTTTCTCAAAATCAGTCAGTTCCTGAAAATATCTAGCTATTTATCAAAATGTCCTGACGTTTTCCCAGAGCACAGATTCATTCTGTCCTGGAAACTTAGTTGTTTTACAGAGGTGTCAAAGGCCAGAGACTGGCATGATAATAATTTAATTCTTGTATAAGAAGGTGGCAAATGCCCAGGAACGTAAAAATATGTAGATGATAGCTTGAAAAAGAGAGACTGAGGAAAAAAAAAAAAAAAAAATATATATATATATATATATATATAAGAGAACAGGCAGGTATAGTTAGTCGTACTCATGTAATATTAATAGGTAAACCTTAAATTGAGTTTGGATCATAGAAAAAAGCAAGGGGGCTTCATAAAGTCATCTACATCTACTTTATTATCTCTTACTGGCTTAGACTGTGTGTGAAAATGAGGTCATTCAGTCGTGTCTGACTCTTTGTGACCCCATGGACTGTAGCCTACCATTTCCTTCTCCTGGGGATCTTCCAAACCCAGGTACCAAACTGGTTCTGCCCCATTGCAGGCAGATGCTTTATCATCTGATACACCAGGGAAGACCTTTGACTGTGAGGGTCACAACAAATTGTGGAAAATTCTTAAGGAGATAAGAATACCAGACTACTGTCCCTGTTTCCACAGAAGGCTGGAGGCAAGTCAAGACACAGGAGTTGGAATTGGACAAAGAACAATGAACTGGTACAAAATAGGGAAGGAAATGCTGTGCTATGCTAAGTCACTTCAGTCGTGTCCGACTCTATGTGACCCCATAGACGGCAGCCCACCAGGCTTCCCCATCCCTGGGATTCTCCAGGCAAGAACACTGGAGTGGGTTGCCACTTCCTTCTCCAGGAAATGGAGAAGGAAATACATCAAGGCTATATATTTTCATCCCGCTTATTTGACTTATGTGCAGAGTACTTCATGGAAAGTAACTTGCTGAAAGAATCTGAAGTGGGAAACAAAATTACTGTGAGAAGTATGAATAACCTTAGTTTTAAGATGACAACATATAAATGGCTGAAAAACACTAGGAACTAAAGGTGAAAGGAGAAATTGAGAAAGCTGAATTAAAACTCAATACAAAAGCAGACACAAAACATAAGATCATGGAATTTGGCCCCATCATTTTGAGATATTTTAATGAGATACAATTGAATTAGTGACAGGTTTCACTTTCTTGATCTCTGATATGACTGCATGATGGGACTGAAGCCATGAAACAAAAAGGCACTTGCCCATTGGATGAAAAGCTATGACCAATCTCAAAACCATATTACAAAGCTGAGAGATTATTGAAAAAGGCCTGAATGGTCAAAGTTGATTTTCAGGAGTAATGTATGGAGGAGTGAGCAGGAACACAAGAACTGACTGCCAAAATATAGATGCTTTACAACAGGAGGGCTAGAGAAGACATGTTGAGAATGGAGTTCAAACTAATAAAGTGTGAAGGAAATGATTTCAGATTATTCTCAGAAGGACTGATGCTGCACATGAAGAGCCAATATATCAGCCTCTTGAAGCCAAGAGCAAAATCACTGGGAAGAAACTGATGCTGGGAAAGATTGAGCACAGGAGAAGAAGGAAACGACAGAGGGTGAGATGGCTGAAAAGCATTGTTGACTCAAAGGTCATGGGTTTGAATACAACTCTGGGAGATTTGAATGGCAGGTGAGCCCTGGGTTCTTGCTGTACATGGAGTCACAAGAGTCTGACAAGTCTGAGTGACTGAACAACATCAAAAAGTTAGAACTGGCAATGCTTGGGACATGGTTCAGATTGCATGTTAAGTCTGTCATTGTAATTGGAATGATAAGTGAGATTTGGGACATTTAGAAAGAACACAGCTCTTGTCAGTTTCCTTGTTTTCCTCCCTCATATTGTACTTCCCACAATGTCTTTTTAAAGCTTCCCAGAGAAGGAGAACACCGGCGGTGTCATATGATATCCTGAGATGGAAACTTTATCCCACCTGCCACTTGGATCTATAAGCTTGGCCTTAGGCAGAAGCAGACATTGTCTGTAAATACCTGGTAGAGCTGTCCATCTTCTGATGTGTTAACAGGAATGGTATGTGATCTTAAGGGTTATCTCTAAGTTAAGCACACTTATAGCTTCTCAATCAACCTCTCTTATCCTGGGAGAAGCATCTTTGAGTTGTTTATCCTAGTTGCCCTTAGGAATGCTTACAAGGGGTTCCGTTACTGAGCATGGAAGTATGTAGGAGACTGGATCCATTTTTGACTTTTACGCTTGGCTTCTGTGTAAATAGACCATTCCTCTTAATGTCAGTTTTTGACTTCAGATAAAGGTTGAGGATTGTGGAAATGTGTGAATGCGTGTGAATGTCCCATAAAACTGAGGACATGGAGTACACAGTTTTCCTCTTTGAATCAGATCTCAAGGCTTCTGGCTTAATAGATTTGTACTATCAGTGCATCTCAAATATTCATAAAATGTTTATATGATGACTGCCACACAGATTTGAAGCTGGAACTCCTGTATTGTCATCATCTTAGTAGTGTAGTTGGGCTTGGACATTTAAGGTATTATGTAAGAAGTATGTGGGCTATGTTATAACTTCCTTCTATTTTAACTGTCTGTCAGAAGTTCCCCTCTTGGGAAGGGGGAAATCAATGTCAACCATGTGGGAATAGAATTATAGATTTCATCCTTAGGTTCTTTGATGCCTAAGAGTATTCTTTGTTATTGGTGAGTGTCCAGCCTCCTGTAGGAAGGTAGTATCCTATTATAGGAAGGCCTGGTTGAAACTTCAGGCATCTACTGAGCCTTCTCTGGTACTGCCATATTAGCAGGTTTGTGTTTTGTTATTGCCAGACATAATAAACATCTAAGGTCCCATTAAATTTTTGCTAGGTGATTGGGAGAGTACCATAGTTTGTACAAAAGTTAGGATGGAGTAGCTTGGTTATTACTGAAATGCTTTCAACTTCTGAAACTCAGCCAGTTGTCTTGAGCTTTTTGGCATTTATTATTATTATTATGTTTATTTTTTACTTTACAATATTGTATTGGTTTTACCATACATCAACATGTGTCTGCCAAGGGTGTACATGTGTTCCCCATCCTGAACCCTCCTTCTAGTTCCCTCCCCATACCATCCCAGTGGTCATCCCAGTGCACCAGCCCCAAGCTTCCTGTATCCTGCATCAAACCTGGACTGGCAATTCATTTCTTATATATATTATACATGTTTCAATTTGAATCCATTCTAATGAGGTGGATGAAACTGGAGCCTATTATACAGAGTGAATTAAGCCAGAAAGAAGGACACCAACACAGTATGCTTCTAAGTCACTTCAGTCATGTCCGACTCTGTGTGACCCCATAGACAGCAGCCCACCAGGCTCTGCCATCCCTGAGATTCTTCAGGCAAGAATCCTGGATGGATTGCCATTTCCTTCTCCAATGCATGAAGGTGAAAAGTGAAAGTGAAGTCTCTCCATCGTGTCTAATTCTTAGCGATCCCATAAACTACAGCCTACCAGGCTCCTCCCTCCATGGGATTTTCCAGGCAAGAGTACTGGAGTGGGGTGCCATTGCCTCTCCACAGTATACTAAGGCATATATATGGAATTTAGAAAGATGGTAATGACAACCCTGTATGTGAGACAGGAAAAGAGACACAAATGTATAGAACAGTCTTTTGGACTCTGTGGGAGAGGGAGGGGAGGGATGATTTGAGTGGGCATTTTAATTTGTGCCTCTTTATATTTTTGAATTAGCCATTTCTTCAGCCGAAATCTCTAACATAAAAGTCCAAAGGAGAACCTAGACATACACTCACAAACACATTTTTAATCTGATGTGCACACACACACACAAGCACAGTCTCAGTCTTATATACTCAAAACACAATTATGAAAGGAAAATAAAACCAAAGGACTCACAGAAGGAAACCTACGAACTGCACAGAGTTCTCTGATATTTGTTTTTAGGCTTAAGGTTGGAAGTTATTTTGTAGTTGAATGATTTCAGTCTAGTGACATTTTAAGTCAGAATGCTTTGCTATACATAACGTTGTTCTGGATCCCATGGGATCTTAGAATATTTTGCATGTAAAACTTCTGTGATTTGCTAAAATGGAAATAATGCAGGGTAACAATGTGGAAGTCATTTTGACCTCGTTAGGCCCTGCAGTTACAATTTTGCTTGTTATATTTTAAGCATCCAATTTCATCCTCTAACCTTCTCCATCCAATATTTCTACTTTTTGCCTCAATTTGCCGTATGTACCTCACTTACATTTTTGTTTTTACTTTTACAATTTTCAGTTCAGTTCAGTTCAGTTAAGTCTCTCAGTCATGTCCGATTCTGCAACCCCATAAATCGCAGCAGGCCAGGACTCCCTGTCCATCACCAACTTCCAGAACTCATTCAAACTCACATCCACCGAGTTGGTGATGCCATCCAGCCATCTCATCCTCTGTCGTTCCCTTTTCCTCCTGCCCTAAATCCCTCCCGGCATCAGAGTCTTTTCCAATGAGTCAACCCTTCCCATGAGGTGGCTAAAGTACTGGAGTTTCAGCGTTAGCATCATTCCTTCCAAAGAACACACAGGGCTGATCTCTTTTAGGATGGACTGGTTGGATCTCCTTGCAGTCCAAGGGACTCTCAAGAGTCTTCTCCAACACCACAGTTCAAAAACATCAATTCTTTGGCTCTCAGCTTTCTTCACAGTCCAGCTCTCATTTCCATACATGGCCACTGGAAAAACCATAGCCTTGACTAGATGGACTTTTGTTGGCAAAGTAATGTCTCTATTTTTCAATATGCTCTCTGGGTTGGTCCAAACTTTCCTTCCAAAGAGTAAGTGTCTTTTAATTTCATGACTGCAGTCACCATCTGCAGTGATTTTGGAGCCCCCAAAAATAAAGTCTGACACTGTTTCCACTGAAACCATTTCCATTGTTTTACAATGAAAGTCTGAATCTGTTTCCATTGTTTTACAATTTTAGGCACCAATTATAAGGTAAATGCATAAAGGAAAGAAAATTTGAATTCATGTACAATGTTTCCCTAATGTATTGAGCTATTTTCTTTATTCTTTTGAGAATTAAAGGCACCAATATGTTGAAGCCATCTGGGAATTGATCATCAAGGTAAAGGATCATTTACCAGGCTTCTTTTGATCAGACAATTGAAGTACAGTTTACTAATATGCTCTCATGAAGGAACAAAAACAGCAGCTTTTCAACATGATATGTTGAATATCCTTATCCATGCCTCTTCCAAGTTATGACAGAGGATGACATGAATTAATCCTGTTCTTTTTGAGAAGGACCTGCCACTCAAAGCAGAGCATGAAAAGAAGATAAAAGGGACTGAGAAGGATTAGTCAGTACAAGGCAATGAAATGGAAGATGGAATTGCCTTTAAGGTGATATTGTACAAAGCATGCAAATTTGACTACATAGTAAGACACCTGAAATTTAAAACAAGGCTATTGGACTTTGGTCTCGAAATGATTACTAAGGACACCAATTTCAATAACTCTTACAATGGCTCCAAAATGCTCACCTCTCTAAAGCATAGTATTCTCTCTTACATTTAGCAAAACATTTCAGTGAAAGAAAAAGAGTGTGATTTTTCTACCACTCCCTTAACTACACAGATATTTGACAGATTTCACTGTCCGTTAGCTGCAAGAATGAGAACGTTGAACTTAGCTTGGTGTTGTCCTATGGGGGTTACCATACCAAAACAGGGACATGACTTGATGTTCCCACTGCCATCTGAAGGAATGACCACAAATTTGAGATTGCCAATATTTCTAGGTAGTCTTCATGACAGTGTGGATAGTCCAACAAGCAGGGACTCTGTTCAGAGTATTTCAAACTGAAATATATTTAGGATCCACCATTGATTTTGATCCTTGCTTACTCCATGACTTTTCTAGATTATTAAAATAAATGATTCCTTTTCTTCTTCTCCTCCACCCCTTTGGATACATGTCTCTGTAACTACTACTGCATTTTAGGGAACTGTGGCCTGAAACAACATGCTTAGAATGGGTTATTGTAGACTGTAAATTTCATAAAAGCAGCAATCATTTTATACTTTGAATTCCCACATTTAACATTCATGTAAATACAATAAATAGGTATCAACTTGTAATAATTTCTCAGCAAATAGGAAAGGTGAATTATGATAAGTGCACGTTATAGGATGCTGTTAAGTAATGTGTAGAGCATTGATTGGTTATTACATTTCTTTATTGATAATTTAGTAAGTGCTTAAAATGTGTCATTTGCAGGCTCTAAGTTTCACCTGATGTGAAAGATACATTAAAAAATGAGAGTAGACATAAAACACATTGAAGACATGATATCTGCGCTCACCTTGGTAGGAGGGCAAACAGAAGTTCCTTCCAACCCCAAGAAAGAATTGAGGCAAAAATCTGAGAAGGGTCTTAGCATGACTGAAAATAGTTTGTGTGATTGTAGCTCCAGAAGAGAAAGATAATGAAATTACTAAGGAAAATATATAATGTCTTCAAAGAACTTGTTGACCATGCTGATGTGCTGCAAACACCATCAGGAATGTATCTGTCTCTGTGGGGACAGATAAGCAACATTGAAACATGTCTTAGGAAATATAGAGTGGATCTTGGTGTCAGGAAATAAAGGCATGCCTTAAGGACAGTAGAGCAGAAATAACCCTACAGCATACCACCTGTAAACTATATATCTTGTGCTTACCATGGGACAATCACTGATTATGTCATGTTATCTTTGGTACACAGTCATGGTATAATGGTGATCATGATTTTGGACATGCGACCCTGTCTATATTTCAAGGATGAAATGACTTTCTATAATGAAGAAAATCTGCTGTCTAACCTTTTAAGACTCTACCAGTAACTAATAGAATATAAGGTAACTGTGAACACACTAAGGTACATCCTGTGTATTTCCATTTTTCTGATTTTATTTGCATCTCTTCCTTCACCCATGCCATCCTAATTGAGCCACCCATTCATTTCAGCAGGGATGATTTCAGAAATCACTTTACATCCATTATCTATTTTCCCTTGGTTCTCTCTCTCTCTTTTTTTTTTTGCTTACAAACATTAGATCAGGTGTCATTTACCTAGGATGCATAACAAATTTTGTCTTGAACTGTAGAGTTTATAAAACCATGCAGTAAAATAGCCAGCCATTTGAACTAAAGCATAATTTTACTCTTCATTGTTTGAAAATAGAAAATGAAACTATGAAGATGAATATGTAAATTTATTGTTGAAATGCAAGAATTTTAGGTATTTGTTGACATCTCCCAATATAAAGTTCAATCTTCTTTAGGCTCCATAATCTGACACTTATTTGATAGGTCAGTTTTAATTAGCATAGTTTTCATCTGATGATGATTGTTGATCAGTTGACTTGAAAGAGAGGAGGCAGATGTATAAGCGATCATTGACATTGAGGACCATGAGTTGCCTGTCTCTTGCAGGATAGGAAAAGGGCTGTCATGTGCTGACATATTGCTATATGTGACTGGAAATTTAGAAGATTCCACCATCAGTCTGGAATAACTGATTTGTAATGGAGACACAATGTGGTTCTGAGAAGTAGATGCAGTTGTAGTAGCGAAGTCCTCAACGTGGCCATTTACCTGAGTGTAGCTGCTATGTGAGTGCCAATTAAAAATGCTCAGTGTTTTAAAAACAGCAGGTTGATCTACTACAATCTGGTCTGTTTGTCTAAGTGATATTGGTGATGGGGAAGCTAAGTCACATGGACTTACAGCGCTTGTATTATCAAATATCTGGCTGCTATGAGGCTTTAGTATGTATGGCACATTTAAAGTTCTGGAGGCTGAAAATGCACTCTCTCCACTCGTTTCTCGAAGAAAGTCAGAGTTATGATCATCTTTGTTGACCCTTGCTTTAACATACGTCTTGTTGTCTTGAACTAATGAAGATATTAGAGACACATTATTAATTCCAAGTCTTCTTTGCATTCTTACTAAAAGTTGGGGATGGCCTGTTTGGAATTTGATTTATAGTAGGTTTGTAACTAAAATCAAAGAAAAACTTATTTAGTTTCTTTATAAACCAAGGTAAAACTGACAATCAAAGCTAAGCTATAAAAAATTATTCCTTTAATGACACCAATTAAATAGCATCAAATAAAACACCTCCATTAGTAGTTTTAACAGGTAATATGTTAAAAGCAATTATGCTCAACTAAAAATATGTTGTATATATACAGTAAATACCACTTTAAGTGGCTTCAGGACTTGTATCTGGTTTCACATTGCTAGGAAAGTTTTTTAAACATCCAATATTTTAACCTCCAGCTGTTCTCAACTTCAAAACAAAAATTTTTTTAAAAATTTACTATCTCAATTTCTTTCTTTCTTTTTTTTTTTTTTTTACATTTCACGTGTTTCAATGCCATTCTCCCAAAACTTCCCACCCTCTCCCTCTCCCACAGAGTCCATAAGACTGCTCCATACATCAGTGTCTCTTTTGCTGTCTCGTATACAGGGTTATCATTACCATCTTTCTAAATTCCATATATATGCGTTAGTATACTGTATTTATGTTTTTCCTTCTAGCTTACTTCACTCTGTATAATAGGCTCCAGTTTCATCCACCCCATTAGAACTGACTCAAATGTATTCTTTTTAATGGCTGAGTAATACTCCATTGTGTATATGTACCACAGCTTTCTTATCCATTCATCTGCTGATGGACATCTAGGTTGCTTCCATGTCCTGGCTATTAGAAACAGTGCTGAGATGAACACTGGGGTACACGTGTCTCTTTCCCTTCTGGTTTCCTCAGTGTGTATGCCAAGCAATGGGATTGCTGGATCATAAGGCAGTTCTATTTCCAGTTTTTTAAGGAATCTCCACACTGTTCTCCATAGTGGCTGTACTAGTTTGCATTCCCACCAACAGTGTAAGAGGGTTCCCTTTTCTCCACACCCTCTCCAGCATTTATTATTTGTAGACTTTTGGATCGCAGCCATTCTGACTGGCGTGAAATGGTACCTCATAGTGGTTTTGATTTGCAATTCTCTGATAAGGAGTGATGTTGAGCATCTTTTCATGTGTTTGTTAGCCATCTGTATGTCTTCTTTGGAAATGTCTATTTAGATCTTTGGCCCATTTTTTGATTGGGTCATTTATTTTTCTGGAGTTGAGCTGTAGGAGTTGCTTGTATATTTTTGAGATTAGTTGTTTGTCGGTTACTACATTTGCTATTATTTTCTCCCATTCTGAAGGCTGTCTTTTCACCTTGCTAATAGTTTCCTTTGATGTGCAGAAGCTTTTAAGTTTAATTAGGTCCCATTTGTTTATTTTTGCTTTTATTTCCAATATTCTGGGAGGTGGGTCATAGAGGATCCTGCTGTGATGTATGTCAGAGAGTGTTTGCCTATGTTCTCCTCTAGGAGTTTTATAGTTTCTGGTCTTACGTTGAGATCTTTAATCCATTTTGAGTTTATTTTTGTATATGGTGTTAGAAAGTGTTCTAGTTTCATTCTTTTACAAGTGGTTGATCAGATTTCTCAGCACCACTTGTTAAAGAGATTGTCTTTAATCCATTGTATATTCTTGCCTCCTTTGTCAAAGATAAGCTGTCCATATGTGCGTGGATTTATCTCTGGGTTTCTATTTTGTTCCATTGATCTATATTTCTGTCTTTGTGCCAGTACCATACTGTCTTGATAACTTTGGCTTTGTAGTAGAGCCTGAAGTCAGGTAGGTTGATTCCTCCAATTCCATTTTTCTTTCTCAAGATCGCTTTGGCTATTCAAGGTTTTTTGTATTTCCATACAAATTGTGAAATTATTTGTTCTAGCTCTGTGAAGAATAATGTTGGTAGCTTGATAGGGATTGCACTGAATCTATAAATTGCTTTGGGTAGTATACTCATTTTCACTATATTGATTCTTCCAATCCATGAACATGGTATATATCTCCATCTATTAGTGTCCTCTTTGATTTCTTTCACCAGTGTTTTATAGTTTTCTATATATAGGTCTTTAGTTTCTTTAGGTAGATATATTCCTAAGTATTTTATTCTTTTCATTGCAATGGTGAATGGAATTGTTTCCTTAATTTCTCTTTCTGTTTTCTCATTATTAGTGTATAGGAATGCAAGGGATTTCTGTGTGTTGATTTTATATCCTGCAACTTTACTATAATCATTGATTAGTTCTAGTAATTTTCTGGTGGAGTCTTTAGGGTTTTCTATGTAGAGGATCATGTCATCTGCAAATAGTGAGAGTTTTACTTCTTCTTTTCCAATTTGGATTCCTTTTATGTCTTTTTCTGCTCTGATTGCTGTGGCTAAAACTTCCAAAACTATGTTGAATAGTAATGTTGAAAGTGGGCACCCTTGTCTTGTCCCTGACTTTAGAGGAAATGCTTTCAATTTTTCACCATTGAAGATAATGTTCGCTGTGGGTTTGTCATATATAGCTTTTATTATGTTGAGGTATGTTCCTTCTATTCCTGCTTTCTGGAGAGTTTTTATCATAAATGGGTGTTGAATTTTGTCAAAGGCTTTCTCTGCATCTATTGAGATAATCATATGGTTTTTATTTTTCAATTTGTTAATGTGGTGTATTACATTGATTGATTTGCGGATATTGAAGAATCCTTGCATCCCTGGGATAAAGCCCACTTGGTCATGGTGTATGATCCTTTTAATGTGTTGTTGGATTCTGATTGCTAGAATTTTGTTTAGGATTTTTGCATCTATGTTCATCAGTGATATTGGCCTGTAGTTTTCTTTTTTTGTGGCATCTTTGTCAGGTTTTGGTATTAGGGTGATGGTAGCCTCATAGAATGAGTTTGGAAGTTTACCTTCCTCTGCAATTTTCTGGAAGAGTTTGAGCAGGATAGGTTTTAGCTCTTCTCTAAATTTTTGGTAGAATTCAGCTGTGAAGCCGTCTGGACCTGGGCTTTTGTTTGCTGGAAGATTTTTTTTATTACAGTTTCCATTTCCGTGCTTGTGATGGGTCTGTTAAGGTTTTCTATTTCTTCCTGGTCGAGTTGTGGAAAGTTGTACTTTTCTAAGAATTTGTCCATTTCTTCCTCGTTGTCCATTTTATTGGCATATAATTGTTGATAATAGTCTCTTATGATCCTTTGTATTTCTGTGTTGTCTGTAGTGATCTCTCCATTTTCATTTCTAATTTTATTGATTTGATTTTTCTCCCTTTGTTTCTTGATGAGTCTGGCTAATGGTTTGTCAATTTTATTTATCCTTTCAAAGAACCAGCTTTTGGATTTGTTGATTTTTGCTATGGTCTCTTTTGTTTCTTTTGCATTTATTTCTGCTCTAATTTTTAAGATTTCTTTCCTTCTACTAACCCTGGGGTTCTTCATTTCTTCCTTTTCTAGTTGCTTTAGGTGTAGAGTTAGGTTATTTATTTGACTTTTTTCTTGTTTCTTGAGGTGTGCCTGTATTGCTATGAACTTTCCCCTTAAGACTGCTTTTACTGTGTCCCACAGGTTTTGGGTTGTTGTGTTTTCATTGTCATTCGTTTCTATGCAAATTTTGATTTCTTTTTTGATTTCTTCTGTGATTTGTTGGTTATTCAGCAGGGTGTTGTTCATCCTCCATATGTTGGAATTTTTAATAGTTTTTCTCCTGTAATTGAGATCTAATCTTACTGCATTGTGGTCAGAAAAGATGCTTGGAATGATTTCTATTTTTTTGAATTTACCAAGCCTAGCTTTATGGCCCAGGATGTGATCTATCCTGGAGAAGGTTCCATGTGCGCTTGAGAAAAAGGTAAAATTCATTGTTTTGGGATGAAATGTCCTATAGGTATCAATTAGGTCTAACTGGTCTATTGTATCGTTTAAAGTTTGTGTTTCCTTGTTAATTTTCTGTTTAGTTGATCTATCCATAGGTGTGAGTGGGGTATTAAAGTCTCCCACTATTATTGTGTTATTGTTAATTTCTCCTTTCATACTTGTTAGCATTTGTCTTACATACTGCGGTGCTCCCGTGTTGGGTGCATATATATTTATAATTGTTATATCTCCTTCTTGGATTGATCCTTTGATCATTATGTAGTGACCTTCTTTGTCTCTTTTCACAGCCTTTGTTTTAAAGTCTATTTTATCTGATATGAGTATTGCTACTCCTGCTTTCTTTTGGTCCCTATTTGCATGGAAAAACTTTTTCCAGCCCTTCACTTTCAGTCTGTATGTGTCCCCTGTTTTGAGGTGGGTCTTCTGTAGACAACATATGTAGGGGTCTTGTTTTTGTATCCATTCAGCCAGTCTTTGTCTTTTGGTTGGGGCATTCAACCCATTTACGTTTAAGGTAATTACTGATAAGTATGATCCCGTTGCCATTTACTTTATTGTTTGGGGTTTGAATTTATACACCATTTTTGTGTTTCCTGTCTAGAGAATATCCTTTAGTATTTGTTGTAGAGATGGTTTGGTGGTGCAGAATTCTCTCAGCTTTTGCTTGTCTGAGAAGCTTTTGATTTCTCCTTCATACTTGAATAAAATCCTTGCTGGGTACAATAATCTGGGTTGTAGGTTATTTTCTTTCATCATTTTAAGTATGTCTTGCCATTCCCTCCTGGCTTGAAGAGTTTCTATTGAAAGATCAGCTGTTATCCTTATGGGATTTCCCTTGTGTGTTATTTGTTGTTTTTCCCTTGCTGCTTTTAATATTTGTTCTTTGTGTTTGATCTTTGTTAATTTGATTAATATGTGTCTTGGGATGTTTCGCCTTGGGTTTATCCTGTTTGGGATTCTCTGGGTTTCTTGGACTTGGGTGATTACTTCCTTCCCCAGTTTAGGGAAGTTTTCAACTATTATCTCCTCAAGTATTTTCTCATGGTCTTTCTTTTTGTCTTCTTCTTCTGGAACCCCTATGATTCGAATGTTGTAGCGTTTAATATTGTCCTGGAGGTCTCTGAGATTGTCCTCATTTCTTTTAATTCGTTTTTCTTTTATTCTCTCTGATTCATTTATTTCTACCATTCTATCTTCTAATTCACTAATCCTATCTTCTGCCTTTGTTATTCTACTATTTGGTGCCTCCAGAGTGTTTTTAATTTCATTTATTGCATTATTCATTATATATTGACTCTTTTTTATTTCTTCTAGGTCCTTGTTAAACCTTTGTTGCATCTTCTCAATCCTTGTCTCCAAGCTATTTATCTGTGATTCCACTTTAATTTCAAGATTTTGGATCAATTTCACTATCATTATTCGGAATTCTTTATCAGGTAGATTCCCTATCTCTTCCTCTTTTGTTTGGTTTGGTGGGCATTTATCCTGTTCCTTTATCTGCTGGCTATTCCTCTGTCTCTTCATCTTGTTTAAATTGCTGAGTTTGGGGTGTCCTTTCTGTATTCTGGCAGTTTGTGGAGTTCTCTTTATTGTGGCTTTTCCTCGCTGTGTGTGGGTTTGTACAGGTGGCTTGTCAAGGTTTCCTGGTTAGGGAAGCTTGTGTCGGTGTTCTGATGGGTGGAGCTGTATTTCTTCTCTTTGTTCAGTCGCGCTGTGGGGAGGGAGGGAGGGATGCTGCAAACAAATAACACTGGCGTGCGCTCGCAGTGCCTCAGCCACACTGGGTCTGCCCCCGCTCTCGGCGCGTGTAGCCTCCCTGCCCACACTGCTCGGGCTCTAGGTTGTTCCTCCGGGAACAATCCGAGGCTGGCCCTGAGTTGCATGTACCTCCCTGGTCCAAGCCGCTCAGGTTAAGGCGCTCGGGTAGTCCTCAGAGGCGCAGACTCAGTTGGGCCTGAGTTTTGTGCTCTTCCCAGGTTCGAGCAGCTCAAGTGATGAGGTGTTTGGCGAGCACCAATGCTGCGACTTATCGCCTCCCCGCCACTCGGTTATCTGGGCGTAAAACCGGCGCACCTTCTCAGGCAGATGTTAACCGTCCAGACCCCCAAGAAGGTTTAGTTAGCAAAGAAGCCTGCTTACAGTTTTATAGATAATGTCTCTCTGGGGCTGCGATTGCCCCCTTCCGGCTCTGGCTGCCTGTCACTGGAGGGGGAAGGTCTGCAGCCGGCTATCTCTGTTCAATTCTTTGTTCCGTGCACGGGCCTGGCGGTGTCTTAAGTTGGGGCTGGCTTTTCGCGTGGTAGATATCCCACAGTCTGGTTTGCTAGCCCAGATTATTTCGCTCAGATAGTGCTCAGGGTATTCAGGCCAGATTCTTACTCTAAGCGATGCAGCCCGCGCTGCGCCTCCCTGCCCAGCCCCCACTTGCTAATGGCGCGTGCAGGCGTCTACGCTGCTCCTCCGCTGGGGGAGTTACTGTAGGACTCGCAATCTTCGAGTTTTAATTGTTTATTTGTTTTTTCTTCCTGTTATGTTGCCCTCTGTGCTTCCAAAGCTCGGCACAGATTCGGCAGTCAGAAGGTTTCCTGGTGTTTGGAAACTTCTCTCTTTTTAAGACTCCCTTCCCGGGACGGAACTCCGTCCCTCCCTCTTTTGTCTCTTTTTTTGTCTTTTATATTTTTTCCTACCTCCTTTCGAAGAGTTGGATTGCTTTTCTGGGTGCCTGATGTCCTCTGCCGGCATTCAGAAGTTGTTTTGTGGAATTTACTCGACGTTTAAATGCTCTTTTGATGAATTTGTGGGGGAGAAAGTGTTCTCCCTGTCCTACTCCTCCGCCATCTTGGCTCCTCCTCCCTATCTCAATTTCAAATTCGTTTTAGCTACATATGTGAACATGCTTTCTAGGTCACATGATTTAATCTTATGTATTGCTAATAAGTGAAATTTTTGGAATACCTTGCTCAAAAGAGAGATGTTTTCTTCCAGAAAGTCCGCTTGTGAAGCAGATCTTTGAAAAGTTTGTTGCTTTTTATTAAACCCATAAAGGTTAACCTGTCAAACTAAACTTTTCATACTGTTGGTTTCAAATATTCTGAAAGGCTCCTTTCTTTTCAAGACCTTTTTCAAAAGTTCTTCACTGATCACTATACATACACCACTCTCATCCTACCTAATAGATTCCAGCTGATAATTTGCAACTATACTCCAAAGTTTTGCGGAAATGTGAAAGAAAATCATTCAGCTCATCTGTTTCAGAGACAGAATTTGTGTAGCATAGCCTTTTTATCACAAGATCCTCAGACAAAGCCTGAAAAGCATATTCTTCAATCATAGATCTCAAAACTGAGTCCCTAGTAAGTGTATAATCATACAAAGAAGATCTAACGGAGGTTTCTGAACCAATTGATTCATCCTTAGGAGTCCCATCTTGAATTTCTGAAGAAATATGTGCCATCTCAAAGAAAGTCTTTCTTCAGATATTTTTCTCATTTGTCTGATTTTACACACTGCAACTTCAAATGCTGCTTGGCTGGCCTACAGACCTCTCTAGACCATCACAGAGGTCCTCAAAGTCACCTAGCAGTTGAAGGGTAACTGTGACATCACAAAGTCACTGGTCTTCGAGCAATTGAAGGATAATGTTCAACCAGTGCTTACTTCAGCATCAACTTAAAATACACACTGCTTACAGAAATACTAACCAAAGCCATGAAGGCTGCAAAACCTCATTCCTAAAGAATTTTTACACAGAAAAATCATATCAATAAATCTACTTGAAATCTGAACTAAAAGCGATTTATCATCCTTCTAGACACACATTCTTAATATTCATTACTGTTACCCATGCAAACTTGGATCTACTCGCTACTGTGAAGTAAAATCAATCAACTGACTGAGTTACAGTGAAAGCATGTGTTTATTGTAGGACTGAGCAAGGTTTCCTAGCAGTCTTTGGTGCTTCAAAGACCCAAATTCACAAATACTTTCAGGGGAAGGATTTTAATGACTGATCACACACCTGTGATCAGTTTTGGGGCATTGTACTAATGGCCTGTTACTGAGGATATTGGGAGTCAACATCATCGACCGTCTGCTTCCAACTACTCTGTGGTCTATGTACGTACATTTCAGCCTGGTTGGAGCTTTAACATCTCTAAAACTGTTCACAGTGTATTGCTCAGAATGTTATCTATGGCCTTTGAGGAGGAACTAAAGACCTTTCTGCTACGTCTGCTACATCACCTCAGTCGTGTCCGACTCTGTGTGACCCCATAGACGGCAGCCCACCAGGCTCCCCTGTCTCTGGGATTCTCCAGGGAAGAACACTGGAATGGGTTGCCATTTCCTTCTCCAATGCATGAAAGTTAAAAGTGAAAGTATCATTACTATCTTCTGTTGCTTGATTATTTTCCTTAATTTCTGGCTTTTCTAGCTTCTCTGATTAAAATTACTCTTGGAAAATGAGGAGGTCTACAGGCTTCCCAGCTCTTGAACTGTTTGAGTCAGCAACAACTTTGGCTATTTCCTGTTGACCTGGAGCATGGAGTTGGAAATAATTCTGAGATCTAAGGTTGGTATCAACATTTTCTGCAATGGAAACATATCTATTTTATATAGATATTTGTATATCTATATACATAAATATGCATATAAATAGGTATATCTGCTGTCATTTCAGACGTGTCCAACTCTGTGTGACCCCACAGACGGCAGCCCACCAGGCTCATCTGTCCCAGGATTCTCCAGGCAAGAACATTCGAGTGGGTTGCTATGTCCTTCTCCAATGCATGAAAGTGAAAAGTGAAAGGGAAGTCACTCAGTTGTACCGATCTATTTGTGACACCATGGATTGCAGCCTACCAGGCTCCTCCATCCATGGGATTGGCCAGGCAAGAGTAATGGAGTGGGGTGCCGTCACCTTCTCATATATATATACATATATATATATATATATATATATATATGTATATATATATATGTATATATATAGAAATACATATATATTTCTATATCTGAGTATTTTTTCATTAAACCTGGGCAAACTTTTGAAAATTGGTAGGTATTTATTAAAAGGAGAGAGGGGAGTGGTATAAAAGAGTCCTTATATGTTAGATGTAGCCAATAAAACATATTTTGAAGTATTTCCACTTACATATATTCAATAACTGAGTAGAGTCTTGAGTCATTCTGCATTTGGGTTTTAATTTTTCCATGTTGTTATACCTAATGGGAATTAAAAGTCAATGTAATTTTTTTATACCCAAACTCATACACACATGAGTATGTATGTGGATATGTCAAAATAAAATTTTAGGCAACATTATTCAGGTGGCCAAACACTTTGCTTGCTCCCAAGATCTTAAATGAACTGTTTGGGAAGCCCAACATTGCTTAATAAATTACTGGCTGAATGCTTTAGATACTGTTGCTGAAAGGCTCTCCTTTAATCTAGTTCGTCTTCCACTATTGTTTCTGTAATAAGAGATGGCGTTCTTACATATGAGGAAACCTTGAGGCCATACAATTGTTACTCTCGTTTGCTTAGAGATATTGTTTGAAGAAAGCTGTTGTTCTCCCCACATTGGATACAATTTTAAACATTCAAGTCTGTAATAACATAGGAACATGTTGGAACCACATGCACAATGGTCAACTAGCTGGATTTAGGATAACAGCTACCCACTTAATGGCTAAAAGAGATGCCAAGGGCATTGTGCATAGATCATAGACAGGCTCTTCTGACTAGCTGAACACTGAAATTATATGAGGTGTACATCAAAATTACTTCTCCATAATTCAGTATGTAAAGTTTTCTTTCATCACTTTCAACTTCTGGTAACAAATATTTCAATAGAAATCACTGATGATCAAAATTTATCTTGCTTCATGCCACCGGGGTTCAGCTTCCTGCCCCCATCCACATCATTTATCTTGTTCCTTGTCCTCCTTTGTATTTTTGAGGTAGCCACATTAGATAAAATCTAACAAGATAACAAAAACAGTCTCAATATATTATGTTAATGGAAAAATATATTATAGGCTGTGTATTTTGCAATATTTTACCCAGTTGTCACAGAAGTATGGCACAAATGCTCTAACAGGCAACTTAAAACCAGCAGTATAATATATAATAAGTAACTATCATAGAATATTCTCAGAAAACAATTTCTTATTCAAAACATTGAGGGAAAACAAAGGTACAAGAATACAGTAATTCTCAGTGTTCATAGGAAAACATAGGGTAAACAGTACATTTGAATTCTCTGCTGCTGCTGCTAAGTTGCTTCACTTGTGTCTGACTCTGTGTGACCCCAGAGATGGCAACCCACCAGGCTCACCAATCCCTGGGATTATCCAGGCAAGAACACTGGAGTGGGTTGCCATTTCCTTCTCAGTATTACACAAAGTAAGATCATGACATCCGGTCCCACACTTTCATGGGAAATGGAAGTGGAAAAGACAGAAGCAGTGACAGATTAGCTCTTTTGGCTCTAAATTCACTGCAGATGGTGATGGAAGCTATAAAATTAGAAGACAATTTCTTCCTGGAAGAAAAGCTGTCACAAATTTAGAAAGCATGTTAAAAAGTGAAGACATGACTTGATCAATGCAGGCACTTTGAGTCACATCTATGGTCTTTCCAGTAGACATGTACAGATGTGAGAACACCAAACTGCTCTGCTAGGAATGACTTGTGTGTATCCATTGAATTGCAAGGACATAAATCCAATCAAACATAAAGGAAATCAACTCTGAAGAAGAATTAGAATCACTGATGCTGAAGATGAGTCTTCAAAGCTTTGGCCACCTGAGCAAAGAAATGACTCAGTGGAAAAAAAAAAAACAAAAACCTGATTCTTAGGAAACAATGAAATCAGGAGGATACATGGGTGAGAACAAAGGAGAAGGTTGTATAGCTTCACCCATTCAATGAGTATGATTTCAGGCAGACCCTGGGTGATGCAGAGGGCAGAAAGCCCTTGTGTGCAGTCCAAGGGGTCACAGAGAGTAAGACATGGCTTTGTGACTGAATAACAACAAGATTTCAGTTAATAAAATGGATCTTCCAGGGTCATGGTGGAGGTCTCATAATGTTAGAGGAATAGGAGGCACAGTCCACTTTCTCCTCCACAAATCCATCAAAGGATCGACTGCACATGGACCACCTTCCAGAAATCAACTTGAACGATGTTGATGGTCCCTAGAAACCAAGAAATGAAAACCCATCTCTTAAAAAGGAGGTAGGACAAAATAAGAGATGGACATGAAGAAAAGGTTTTAGGGAATGAGACTCCCCTTGGAGAGGGAATCGTAAAGGAGGAAAATTAAAACAAGATAGGAAACCCTCTCTCAAAAGTGTCAGTGGGAGGAAAAAGAAAAAAAGAAAAAAACAGAACCAGGGGAAAAAGAGCAAAAACACAGATTACGCCAATAAATGCAATTACTAGCCAAAAAGTCACTCAGATTCTTCTGTCCACAGTCATACATGAGGTCTGGGAGGAGACCTGTGGTGTATCAAACACAGTATTGTTAGAACCAGGATTTAGTGCCCTGAGGACAATCTGATGGAGCTAATGTGACAAAGAACATAAACCATGGGAAAACTAGAGACAGCCATTTTAGAAAGGACTTTTCCTACAAGAAGGCTCTAAGTCCACATAGTGAACCATGGCACACTCACAGACCAGAAAACTACAAAATACCAAAGAAGACCAAGCCAGCTTCCATTGAAGACCCTTTCCTCAATGGAGGTAGAGAGGAATGTATACGACTGCCAGAGGCAGAAGCAAATAGGTTACTAGTAACTTGGTCCTACAGACATCCCCTACCAAGCTCTAAGCTGGTTGAAATTTGCTAATGATGAATTCCTGAGTTCATGGACAGTTCACATAGGCCGGGATCATGACAGCCTGGGGTCAGCTATCCGGAAGAGACACATGGAACACCTGAGGCTGTGGGCTCTGGCACAGGTAGCAAACTGTGTGGTTGAGACCAGAGAGCTGCATAAGGCATGGGCCACCTAGGACTGTGTCTTGTCCTCCAACCAGCCACCTGAGATTTTTGACTTGTGAAGAGCAAAAAGCACCGAGCCAATCATGGTCATTGCCCTTGCTGAGCACCTAAGTGCCTGACTGGCTGGGAAGTGCATGAAACACACGACCCACTTGGGACCATGCCCTCACGTATCAACAGGGAGGCTGAGCAGTGTGGACCCAGGAAGAACATGTCACATTTGTCAGTGGCAAGCCCAATGTGGTCAATCCACCTCAAGCACCCACATATCCCAGAGGTATTTGTTTTCAGTGTCCCACCTCACCGCCAAAACACCGAGCAAGTGAGATCAAATAAGAGGCTACCACACCCTCGTTTCATGTTGAAAGCCAGATATGGAGAGGCTTTCAAATAAAAGAAGGAAATATAAACAAAGGAGCATAAACCAACCCAGAAGTGATAGGTTCAACAGCATAAATCTTCAATTAATGCCAATTAATTCAATTAATGTTCAACTGAGGTACAATAGTAGAATTTGACAACAAGTACAAGCTTCAACTAGGGACCATCTGACACTGTACTGACACCAAAAAGCAAAATTTTTTTTTTAATTCTGAGATCTATTTCTATATGATTTCTTTAACTTTTAACAATGCTAGGCCTTTTTAATACCCTAAACTTTTATTTCTGTTAACTATTATTACCTTTCAAATAAAAACAACACGTCTGTGTTTTAAACACTTGTTATATATATAAGAATGAATTCGACCTCCGTTTTCTTTTCTTGTACTATTTAAATGAGTCTAATTTTTATTCTTGGTTCTTAACTTTTGCTTTCCAAAAATGGTTATCAATGTTGTAACTTTAGGAATACAATTTTTAGGATCAGATTTCACTTATGAGGGCATCAGATTTCAGACACGCTGAAACCATAATCTCAAAAACCTAGCCAATCTTGTCACATGGACTGCAGCCTTGTCTAACTCAATGAAAGTAAGCCATGCCCTGTGGTGCCACCCAGGATGGGCGAGTAATGGTGGAGAGTTCTGACAGAATGTGGTCTATGGAGAAGGGAATGGCAAACTACATCAGTATTCTTGTCTTGAGAACACCATGAACAGTATGAAACACATGATAGGATACTGAAAGAGGAAATCCCCGGGTCGGTTGGTAGGTATCCAATATGCTACTGGAGATCAGTGGAGACATAACTGCAGAAAGAAAGAAGGGATGAAGACAAAGCAAAACTAATATCCAGATATGGGTGTGACTGGTAATAGAGGCAAGGTCTGATGCTGTAAAGAGCAATATTACATAGGAAATTGGAATGTCAGTTCCATGAATCAAGGCAAACTGGAAGTGATCAAACCGGAGATGATAAAAGTGAACGTCAACATTCTAGGTATCAGCGAACTAAAAGGGACTGGAATGGGTGAATTTAACTCAGATGACCATTATATCTACTACTGTGAACGGGAATACCTTAGAAGAAATGGAGGAGCCAGCATGGTCAACAAAAGAGTCTTACATGCAGTACTTAGATGCAATCTCAAAGATGAAAGAATGATCCCTGTTCGTTTCCAAGGCAAACCATTCAATATCACGGTAATCCAAGACTTTGCCCCAATGAGAAATGCTGAAGAAGCTGAAGTTGAATGGTACTGTGAAGACCTGCAAGACGTTTTAGAACTAATATCCAAAAAAGATGTCCTTTTCATTAAAGGGGACTGGAATGTAAAGGTAGGAAGTCAAGAAATACTTGGAGTAACAGGCAAATTTGGCCTTGGAATACTGAATGAAGCAGGGCAAAGGCTAATAGAGTTTTTCCAAGAGAACACACTGGTCATAGCAAACACCCTCTTCCAACAACACAAGAGAAGATGGTCAACACCAAAATCACCAAAATCAGATTAATTCTACCTTTGCAGCCAAAGATGGAGAAACTTTATAAAGTCAGCAAAAACAAGAATGGGAGCTGACTGTAGCTCAGATCATGAACTCCTTTATTGCCAAATTCAGACTTGAATTAAAGAAAGTAGGGAAAACCACTAGACAATTCAGGTATGACCTGTCAAATCCCTTATCATTATACAGTGAAATATAGATTTAAGGGACTAGATCTAATAGACAAAGTTCCTGATGACCAATGGATGGGTATTTATGACACTGTACAGGAGACAGGGACTAAGACCATCCGTGTAGACACGAAATGCAAAAATGCAAAATGGCTGCCTGAGGGGGCCTTACAAATAGCTGTGAAAAAAAGAGAAGCAAAAAGCAAAGCAAAGAAAAGATATATGTATCTGAAAGCAGAGATCCAAAAGAATAGCAAACAGAGATAAGAAAGCCTTCCTCAGAGATCAATTCAAAGAAATAGAAGAAAACAACATAATGGGAAAGACTAGAGTTCTCTTCAAGAAAATTAGATACAAAGGGAATATTTCATGCAAAGATGGGTTCAATAAAGGGAAGAAATGGTAAGGATCAAACAGAAGCAGAAGACATTATGGAGAGGTGGCAAGAATAAACAGGGAAATTGTACAAAAATGACTTTCAAGACCCAGATAATCACAATGGTGTGATCACTCACCTAGAGCCAAACATCCTGGAATGTGAAATCGAGAGGGCCTTAGAAAGCCTCACTATGAACAAAGCTAGTGGAGGTGATAGAATTCCAGTTGAACTATCTCAAATGTTGAAAGATAATGCTGTGAAAGTGCTGCACTCAATATGCCAGCAAATGTGGAAAACTCAGCAGTGGCCACAGGACTGGAAAAGGTCAGTTTCCACTCCAATTCCAAAGAAAGGCAATGACAATGAATGCTCGAACTTCTTCACAGTTGCACTTATTTCACACGCTAGTAAAGCAATGCTCAAATTTCTCCAAGCTAGGCTTCAGCAATACGTGAACTGTGAACTTCCAGATGTTCAAGCTGGTTTTAGGAAAGGCAGAGGAACCAGAGATCGCATTGCCAATATCCGATGGATCATCAAAAAAGCAAGAGAGTTCCAGATAAACACCTATTTCTGCTTTATTGACTATGCCAAATCCTTTGACTGTGTGAATCACAATAAACCGTGGAAGATTCTGAAAGAGACGGGTATACCAGACCACCTGACCTGCCTTGGAGGAACCTATATGCAGGTCAGGAAGCAACAGTTAGACCTAGGCATGGAACAACAGACTGGTTTTGTATATGAAAAGGAGGACATCAGGCTTTGTATTATCACCTGCTTATTTAACTTGTAGGCAGAGTACATCATGAGAAACGCTGGGCTGAAAGAAGCACAAGCTGGAATTCAGATTACCGGGAGAAATATCAATAACCTCAGATTTGCAGATGACACCAACCTTATTGCAGAACGTGAAGAGGAACTAAAAAGTCTCTTGATGAAAGTCAAAGAGAAGACTGGAAAATTTGGCTTAAAGCTCAACATTCTGAAAACGAAGACCATGGCATCTGGTCCCATCACTTCATGGGAAATAGATGGGGAAACAGTGGAAAGATTGTCAGACTTTACTTTTTTGCGGCTCCAAAACCACTGCAGATGGTGATTGCAGCCTTGAAATTTAAACACGCTTACCCCTTGGAAGGAAAGTTATGCCCAACCTAGATAGCATATTAAAAATCAGTGGCATTACATTGCTAACAAAGTTTGTCTAGTCAAGGATCTGGTTTTTCTAGTGATCATGTATGAATGTGAGAGTTGGACTGTGAAGAAAGCTGAGTGCTGAAGAATTGATGCTTTTGAACTGCGGTGATGGATAAAATTTTTGAGAGTCCCTTGTACTGCAAGGAAATCCAGCCTGTCCATCCTAAAGGAGATCAGTCCTGGGTGTTCATTGGAAGGACTGATGCTAAAGCTGAAATTCCAATACTTTGCTCACTCATGCAAAGTGTTGACTCATTGAGAAAGACCCAGATGCTCGGAGGGAATGGGGTCAAGACGAGAATGGGACTACAGAGGATGGAAGGCTGGATGGCATCACCGAATCAATAGACATGAGCGTGAGTGAACTCAGTGAACAGGTAGCCCTGGTGTGCTGCGATTCATGGGGTTGCAAAGAGTCGGTGATGAAGGACCAACTGAACTTAACTGAGAAAGGAGGATATAAATGAAACAGAGTGTGGTGCGGGGAAAAAAAATGAAAGAAAGAAGGAAAGCAGGAAAAGGTCTGATGTAGCAATGATAGATGCCCCACAATGAGAAATGTAGGTGTCTAGATGGAGAACACCAAAACTAAAAGGGTTGGGGTACATGGAAAATCTTGAGGAAATAAAAGTTGGAATCACCCTTAAATGAGTCAAGACGCAAGAATTGGATCGGGCATGGACAAATTGACCACTTCAAAAGTGAAAGAAGAGTGACAAATCTCTTTACTGTCACTTGCTTACGTGAATCATATGCAGAATATACTATTTAAATACCAGTTGAGTGAATCAAAAGCTGGCATCAAAGTGGCTGGGAGAAACAGCAAAACACTCACATATATAGATGTTAACGCAAAAAACAAAGAGAAAGTGAAGAGGAAATAAAGAGCCTTTTCATGAGGGTGAATGATTAGAGTGAAAAACCATGCTGAAAACTCTACATTCATAAAAACAAAGATAAGGGCATCTGGTACAATCACTACTTGCAAAATAGAAGGGGTAAACATGTGGAAACAGTGACAAGCTTAATTTTCTTGAGCTTCAAAATTACTAGGAATGGTGACTGCAGTTATCAAATTAAATGTCACTTGCTTTTGGATGTAAAAGTTATGACAAACCTAAGCATTGCATTATAAAGAAAACACACCACTTTACTAAATTGTCAGTAAATAAAAAATGTCAATTATGGTAAGAGTGGAGACTCTCGGATGTTTTTGAGTAACTTATATGGCCTTTGATTGCTAATTTATTTAGCATCTTTTCATTGTTAATTCAGTAAGTACTTAAAATACATCATTTGGCAGGCACTATGTCTTAGCTGATGTGCAAGATACATAAGGAAACTTGTGTAGACATGAAACACATAGAAGAATTGAATATCTGTGATTAACTTGGTAGGAAGGAAGACAGTTTCTTTCCAATCCCAAACAATGCTTAGGAAAAATTGTGAAAAGTGGCTTATTATGACTGAAAATATTTTGCCTAATGTATCTCTAGAAATTCAATAAAAACATAGATAATGAAGCTACGAAGGGAAACACAACATATGTCTTCCAAGAACTGATTACCGTGCTGAGATGCTGCATTCGCCACAAGGATTTAAGTCTGTCTTTGGAGGAGCAGGAAAGCAACATCAAAATATCCACTAAGAAATATAGGTGGTGTCTTGGTGGGAGAAAATAAAGGCATAATATAAAGAGAGTAGAGCAAGAATGACCTTTTATAATACTACTTGTAAAATGCCTAACTTTTGCTGACTTTGGTGTAATCTTTGAATATATCAGTCATGTTATGATAGTGATCGTGATTTCTGAGTAGGCTGCATCTATACTGTCAAGTATGAAACATATATTTATATATATTTTCAATGAATAAAACCTGCTGTTTAAACTCTTAGCTTTCTTCCCAATAATGGACATAAAATAATAAAACTGAAAAAGCACTAAAGTATATACTGTTCATTTGCTTTCTCTAAATGGGATTTGTATTGTTCCTTCTCCCATATCATCCTATCAGCCTTTGGCTGATCTCCACATTTCCTTGCCCCAGCCATTTATGAGATAACTATTCCAAACAACCTCGGAGAAGAACAGGCCCACTTAAGACAGTGGCTTTCCAAATATATGCCTATATATATATATTTACTCTTGTCTTGGGTTAGTGCAGCAGCTCACTAATCTGACTGCTGCCCTTTCTCACCTTATTAAAGGTGATCTCTTCCTGTAAAGTGCTGGTCTCATTCTTTTTCTGAACCTTGCCTTCTCTGACTCCCTTATGCTACAGACAAACTGAGTGGTTGACAGGTACATAAGATGCATGACCTACCCTGGAGGTGCCTTTCCTGCCATCCAGATGCCTGAGCAGTTTGGAACAGGGAAGGAAACAATGCACATAGCCAATGGAGTTCAGTGCCCTTGAAGATCACCTAGGAGCCTGAGTGGCTTAGACTTGGGATGTGCATGAAACACAGGGAACACTTTGGGCAGTGCCATCGCAGATTACCCAGGAACCTGAGCTGGGTGGACTGAGGAAGTACATGTCACCTATGACAGTGGCAAGCCCACTGTGCTCCATCCACCTTAAGCACCCTCACCCACATATTCTACAGGTGTTTTTTTTTTTTTTTTTCAGTGTGCTCCTCCTCATCATTGTACCACTGATACAAATAAGGGCCTGCTGTCCCCTTGTGTTATGGTGCAAACTAGTCTTGTGTAAGCATGTCACAGAAGAGAATTGCAAAATGAGGAAGTAAAAATAAGCAAAGAAGGGTGAACTAGCCCAGAAGTGACAGAAGCTACAGATTGAAACTCTGAAGCTAATGTAGAAACTGTGCAATTCAAGGACAGCAATAGTATTGGACAACAAGTAGAAGCAGGAAAAACAGATTGTCTGACACTGATCTGGCACCACTAAACTCACAACAATTTCTCTAGAGAAATTGGTAGATTATTCTTTACTGTTTTCATGTTTTTTAATTAAACACTCTTTTGTTCCTTATCATTCCCTTTAATTTCATTTCTATATACCACAATATAAATGTTTGATAATTATTTTGACTTCTAAATTTTCTCCAGTAATCATAGGAGTTTAAATCCTATTCTAGGTTCTTAATCTTTGATTTTGAAACTTTTTATTAATAAATGTTTATCCTTTAGGAATTCTGTATTTGGAATCTATTTTCACTTATTAATTTAATTCCCAGTTGATTGCACTCTTGCCTTTTTACTCTCCCTTTACTCCTCCTAGAAACCTTTATCTCCCTCCTCAGTTTGCTCTGATCCATATAACTCTGTCAATTCCTTTAACTGTTTTTGATTATGGAAAATTGCTTCACCATCAACCTTGGGTTTTCTCCTCTGTTCTGAGGATGCAGAATTCTTAATGTGACTGTAACTCAGCACCAAAACGCAGAGGCCATGAAGTTAATCCAGAGCTTTAGATCATTGTTGAACTCCTGACACCAATGAACTTTAAAAAAGAAGCAAAGTCAAAAGGTTCCATGCCTACATGGAAATGAAGCCCCAAGCTGAAACCAGCAATTTCAGTGCAAGACAACTCACACCTATTCTCCAGCAAAGCAGCAACACAAAAATGAACATTATAAAAGGTACTACCTGAAGCTGTACCAAACCCACAGACACCACAATGCACATTACAGGACAATTCATTGCATTTCATAGAGAAGTGATCCAGCACCACCTGACAGACCACAGGCACACAATATCCCAAACATTAAAGCTTGAAAACGTACAGGTTCAGTCCCACCCACAAAGATCAGATTCCACCACAAACTGGATCCAAAATGCTGTGGCCTGCAGAAAGGGGACCAAAACCACTGCAATCTAAACCAAATGAAGCTTTTAAGTTTAATAAGGTCCCATTTGCTTATTTTTGCTTTTATTTCCAATATTCCGGGAGGTGGGTCATAGAGGATCCTGCCGTGATGTATGTCGGAGAATGTTTTGCCTATGTTCTCCTCTAGGAGTTTTATAGTTTCTGGTCTTACGTTTAGATCTTTAATCCATTTTGAGGGGCCTAATTAAACTTAAAATATTCTGCACAACAAAGGAAACTATAAGCAAGGTGAAAAGACAGCCTTCAGAATGGGAGAAAATAATAGCAAATGAAGCAACTGACAAACAACTAATCTCAAAAATATACAAGCAACTCCTACAGCTAATTCCAGAAAAATAAACGGCCCAATCAAAAAATGGCCCAAAGAACTAAATAGACATTTCTCCAAAGAAGACATACAAATGGCTAACAAACACATGAAAAGATGCTCAACATCACTCATTATCCGAAAAATGCAAATCAAAACCATAATGAGGTACCATTTCATGCCAGTCAGAATGGCTGTGATCCAAAAGTCTACAAGCAATAAATGCTGGAGAGGGTGTAGAGAAAAGGGAACCCCCTTACACTGTTGGTGGGAATGCAAACTAGTACAGCCACTGTGGAGAACAGTGTGGAGATTCCTTAAAAAGCTGGAAATAGAACTGCCTTATGATCCAGCAATCCCACTGCTAGGCATACACACCCAGGAAACCAGAATTGAAAGAGACACGTGTACCCCAATGTTCATAGCAACACTGTTTATAATAGCCAGGACACAGAAGCAACCTAGATGCCCATCAGCAGATGAATGGTAAGCAAGCTGTGGTACATATACACAATGGAGTATTACTCAGCCATTAAAAAGTACATTTTTTTTCTCAGTTTTCTGAATGTTGAGCTTTATTTATTTTTTTTAAACTTTACAATATTGTATTAGTTTTGCCAAATATCAAAATGAATCCACCACAGGTATACCTGAGTTCCCCATCCTGAACCCTCCTCCCTCCTTCCTCCCCTACCCTCCCTCTGGGTCGTCCCAGTGCACCAGCCCCAAGCATCCAGTACCATGCATCGAACCTGGACTGGCGACTCGTTTCATACATGATATTATACAGGTTTCAATGCCATTTTCCCAAATCATCCCACCCACTCCCTCTCCCACAGAGTCCAAAAGACTGTTCTATACATCTGTGTCTCTTTTGCTGTCTCGTACACAGGGTTATTGTTACCATCTTTCTAAATTCCATATATATGTGTTAGCATACTCTATTGGTGTTTTTCTTTCTGGCTTACTTCACTCTGTATAATAGGTTCCAGTTTCATCCATAATCAGTTCTAATGAGATGGAAAATACATGGGGAAACAGTGGAAACAGTGTCAGACTTTATTTTTTGGAGGGCTGCAAAATCAATACAGTTGGTGATTTGCAGCCATGAAATTAAAAGACGCTTACTCCTTGGAAGGAAAATTGTGCACCACCTAGATAACATATTCAAAAGCAGAGACATTACTTTGCCAACAAATGTCCGACTAGTCAAGGCTATGGTTTTTAAAGTGGTCATGTATGGATGTGAGAGTTGGGCTGTGAACAAAGCTGAGCACCAAAAAATCGATGTTTTTCAACTGTGGTGTTCAAATGACTCTTGAGACTCCCTTGGACTGCAATGAGGTCCAACCAGTTCATTCTAAAGGAGATCAGTCTTGGGTGTTCATTGAAAGGACTGATGCTAAAGCTGAAATTCCAATACTTTGGCCACCTCGTGCGAAGAGTTGACTCATTGGAAAAGACTCTGATGCTGGGAGGGATTAGGGGCAGGAGGAGTAGGTGATAACAGAGGATGACATGGCTGGATGGCATCACTGACTCGATGGACATGAGTTTGAGTGAACTCCAGGAGTTGGTGATGGATAGGGAGGCCTGAAATGCTGTGATTCATGGGGTCAGACACAACTGACTGAACTGAACCGAACTGAGAAAGGAGGGAATAAAGAAAACACAGTGGCATGTGTAAATATATATTTTTTTAAAGAAGGAAAAATTAAAAGCTCTGATAATTCTTAGACAGTATTAAATGCCATACTGTGAGGATATCCACATGGGAAAGACCACAAAAAAAGAAAAAAAGAAAGAAAGAAAGGAAAGGAAAAAAGAAAAAAAAAAAAAAGGTGTTGGGGTGCTTGAGAAAATTCTTCAAGAGATAAAAGTTGAAAACCTCCATTAAATGGGCAAGGAAATAGCTCCTTGAGTCCCATAACAGCATGTCCCAACAAACAGGATGAACCCAAAGTGAAATATCCCACAACAATATTTTAACCAAACACTGAAAATTTAAACACACAAAAAAACAAACATTAAGAGCAGCGAGAGTAAAGACATAAATATACTGTCAGATTCCCATAAAGACAGCAGCTGAACTTTCAATAGAAACTCTTCAGGCCAGTAGAGCATGGTAGAACATTCTCAAAATTATGAACAAGCCAAAACCAACACCAACACGGATCTTATTCAGATATGAAGGAGAAATCAAATGGTTTAAGCAAAAGTTTTAAGCAGTCATTAACATGAAACTGCTAAACTCTTAATGATGTGGTGAAACTGGGACACTGAGTTCATATGTCATCAGATTTGCAAAACTCATCAGTGGACATGAGTTTGGAAAAAGACAGTTTTCATTCACACCAAAGGTAGGTAAGGCCAAAGAATGTTTAAACAAGCATGCGCGGTTGCTCCTTTCACATGTTAGCTGGGTAAAACTCAAAATTCTACAGCAGTACATAAACTAAGAACTTTCAAGGGGAAAGCTCGACTTGGAAACAATACATGAACCAGAGAACAATTTGGAAACATTCATTGGATCCTAGAGGGAACCAGGAATTTCAGAAAATCATTTACTTCTGCTTCAGTGACTCCACTAAAGACATTGACTGTGTATATCACAGTAAACTGTGAACAGTTTGAAAGAGACAGGAATCATGGACCTTCTAACCTGTCACATGAGAAATGTGTATGCCGTTCAAGATGTAAGAGTTGGAACAAGACATGGAAAAATTGATCAGTATAAACCTGGGAAAGGTGAGTGACAAGACTGCATATTATCAGTCTTCTTATGTGAAATATATGCAGACTATACTATTCAAAAGGCCAGGCTGGGTGGATAATAAACTAGAATCAATGTTTCTGGGATAAACTTCAACAACCTTAGACAGACAGATAGAAACACTGTAAAAAGAGAAAGTGAAGAGGAGCTAAAGAGGGTCTTGATAAGGATGAGTGAGGAGTGTAGAAACCTCGCTGAGAACTCAATAGTCAAATGAACAACACAAGGTGTCTGGTCCCATCACGACTTGGCAAATAGAAGGGGAAAACATGGAATAAGTGATAAACTTAATTTTCTTGGGCTCCAAAATCACTGCGAATGGTGACTGCAGGCATGAAATGAAGAGATATTTTCTTCCTGGAGAAAAAACTATGGAAAAACCTTGACCTTGTATTAAAAAGAAGAAAGATGAGCTTATTAACAAAGGTCTCCTCAGTCACAAACCCCTATCGTTTATCCATTAGTCATGTAAAGGTGTGAGAATTGGAATCTAAAGAAGGCTGAGAGCTCGAGAACTGATGCCTTCAAACAGTGATGTTGGAGAAAACTCTTAGGGGTCCCTTGAACTGCAAACAGATCCCGCCAATCAATCCACAAGGAAACCAACCCTGGATATACATCTGAAGCACTCATACTGAAGCTGAAAGTCGAGGATTTTGCTAAACTAATTCAAAGAACCAACTCTGGAAAACACCATGACACTGGGAAAGACTGAGGACAGGAGGAGAAGGTGCTGATAGAGGATGAGATGTTTGGACGGCATCACCAGTTCAATGGACATGTGTTTGAGCAAACTATGGGAAACACTGAAAGAGAGGGAGGCCTGCTGTGATACAGTCACAAAGGGTTGGACATGACTCAATGAATGAACAACAGCAATTAAAACATCTAGAACTACTTCTAGGCTAACAGAGTTTGGCCAGGAGAATGCACTGGTCATAGCAAACACCCTCTTTCAACAACACAAGTGAAGACTCTAACATGAACATCACCAGATGGTCAACACCAAAATCAAATTGATTCTATTCTTCCCAGTCAGAGATGCAGAAGCTCTATACAGTCAGCAAAAACAAGATCAGGAGCTGACTGTGGCTCAGATCATGAACTCCTTATTACCTAATTCAGACTTAAATTCAAGAAAGTAGGGAAAACCAAACTCTGATAGCCTTTTCCCTGCTTTATTCTGTATTAAAGGCTAAATTTGCCTGTTATCACAGGTGTTTCTTGACTTCCTACTTTTGCATTCCAGTCCCTTATAATGAAAAGAATTTCTTTTCGGTTGTTAGTTCTAAAAGGTCTTGTGGTTCTTCATAGAACCATTCAACTTCAGCGTCTTCAGCATTTCTGGCTGGTGCATAGGCTTGGGTTACTGTGATTTTGAATGGTTTGCCTTGGACAAACAGAAATCATTCTGTCGTTTTTGAGATTGCATCCAAGTACTGCATTTTGGACTCTTTTGTTGACCATGATGGCTACTCCATTTCTTCTAAGGGATTCCTGCCCACAGTAGTAGATATCATGGTCATCTGAGTTACATTCACCCATTCCAGTCCATTTTAATTTGCTGATTCCTAGAATGTCGATGATCACTCTTGCCATCTCCTGTTTAACAACTTCCAATTTGCCTTCATTCATGGACCCATATTCCAGGTTTCTATGCAATATTGCTCTTTGATGCATCGGACCTTGCTTCTGTCACCAGTCACATGCACAACTGGGTATTGTTTTTGCATTGGCTCCATGTCTTCATTCTTTCTGGAGTTCTTTCTCCACTCATCTCCAATAGCATATTGGGCACCTACTGACCTGAATAGTACAGGTTTAAAAGAAACTGGTCCTAAGGGCTTATTTACAAACAATGGGATAACCAATTCAACTTCTTCTTCTTTTTTTTTTATTAATCTGTTCGGTTTTTTTTTCCCCCAGTATATAAAATTGGTTTAGTCACTCTGTTATTCCAGCAATTTGACTGCTTCACATAGTTTGAGACATTTATTAACAGATATTCCTGTTGTAAATACCCAAATTCCTCCTTTTTTAGTATGTTTAGTAGCAATGGCATCTTATTCATTCTCATTTCAGTAACTAAATCTGCTCTTTTCATTTTTTAGTTTACCTAATATTCTTTTTACTATCTTTGTTTCATGTTCAATTTTCTGTATTCTTTTTCTATTAACTTAAAACCATACTAATATTTGTTCATTTCCTCTTTCTTCTTTCTGTGAAATTAGATTTTTTTTCCAGCTTTTAAAGAAGGCATTACCTTCTCCCCAGAATTGAAGAGCTTTCTTTTTATGTAACCTTAAATATATATGGGTTCTTCTTCTGCTGTATCTGATGACTTTCTACATTGGGTTTTCATTTTAAATCACCTTAGAATATGTTCCCATTTCCCCTGTGAGTTATTCTTCGCCTCATCGAGCCCTTCAGAATGTGTTGTTTAATTTTCCATGCATTCAGTTCAGTCGCTCAGTCATGTCCGACTCTTTGTGACCCCATGGATTGCAGCACACCAGGCCTCCCTGTCCATCAAAAACTCCCAGAGTTCACTCAAACTCACATCCATTGAGTCAGTGATGCCATCCAGCCATCTCATCCTCTGTCGTCCCCTTTTCTTTGTGCCCCCAATTTATCTCAGCTTCAGTAGTTTCCAGAGTCAACTCTCGAATGAGATGGCCAAATTACTGGAGTTTCAGCTTTAGCATCATTCCTTCCAAAGAACACCAAGGTCTGATCTCCTTTAAAATGGACTGATTGGACTCCTTGCAGTCTATGGGACTCTCAGGAGTCTTCTCCAATGCCACAGTTCAAAAGTGTCAATTCTTTGGCGCTAAGCTTTCTTCACAGCACAGCTCTCACATCCATACATAACTACTGGAAAAACCACAGTTTTGACTAGACGGTCCTTTGTTGGCAAAGTAATGTTTCTGCTTTTGAATATGCTATCGAGGATGGCCATAACTTTCCTTCCAAGGAGTAAGCGTCTTTTAATTTCATGGCTGCAATCACCATCTGTGGTGATTTTGCAGCACCCTCCCCCCCCCCCCCCCGCCCGAAATGAAGTATGACTCTGTTTCCACTGTTTTCCCATATATTTCCCATGAAGTGATGAAAACCGATGCCATGATCTTAGTTTTCTGAATGTTGGCCTTTAAGTCAACTTTTTGAGGTATGACCTAAATCCAATCCTTTATGATTATATAGTAGAAGTGAGAAATAAATTTAAGGGACTAGATCGGATAGAGTGCATGATGAACTATGGACAGAGGTTTGTGACATTGTACAGGAGACAGGTATCACGACTATCCTCATGGAAAAGAAATGCAAAACAGCAAAATAGGTGTCTGTGGAGGCCTTAAAAATAGCTGTGAAAAGAAGAGAAGTGAAAAAGAAAGGAGAAAAGGAGTGATATAAGCATCTGAATGCAGTGTTCTCAAGAGTAGCAAGGAGAGATAAGAAAGCCTTCCTCAGCGATCAATGCAAAGAAATAGAGGAAAGCAAAAGAATGGGAAAGACCATCCCCTCAAGAAAATTAGCGATACTGAAGGAACATTTCATGCAAAGATGGGTTCTATAGAGGACAGACATTTTACGGACCTAAAAGACTCAGAAAATATTAAGAAAAGTGGCAGGAATACAGACTAGAACTGTACAAAATAGATCTTCAAGACCCAGATATTAACGATGGTGTGATCGCTCACCTAGAGCCAGACATCCTGGAATGTCAAGTCAAATGGGCCATAGAAAGAATCACTCCGAATAAAGCTAGTGGAGGTTATGGAATTCTAGCTGAGCTATTACACATCCTGAAAGATGATGCTGTGAAAGTGCTGAACTCAATATGCCAGCAAATTGGAAAACATAGCAGTGGCCATGGGACTGAAAAAGATCGGTTTTCATTCCAACCCCAAAGAAACACAGTGCCCAATAATGCTCAGATTACCACACAATTACACTCATCTCACGTTCTAGTGAAGTAATGCTCAAAGTTCTCCAAGCCAGGTTTCATTAATACATGAACCGTGAACTTCCAGATGTTCAAACTAGTTTTAGAAAATGCAGAGGAACCAGAGATCCAAATGCCAACAATCTTGGATCATTGAAAAAGCAAGAAGGTTCCAGAAAATTAAAAACAAACAAACCAAAAAACACCTATTTCTGCTTTATTGACTATGCCAAAGCTTGGATTGTGTGGATCACTATAAACTGTGGAAGATTCTGAAAGAGATGGAAATACCAGACCACCTGGCCTGCCTCTGGAGAAACCTATATGCAAGTCAGGAAGCAACAATTAGAAATGGACATGGAACAACAGGTGGGTTCCAAATAGAAAGAGGAGGATGTCAAGGTTGTATATTGCCACCCTGCTTATTTGACATGAATGCAGAGTACATCATGAGAAACTCTAGGCTGGAAGAAGCAGAAGCTGGAGTCCAGATTGCCAGGAGAAATGTCAATAACCTCAGATATGCAGATAACACCACACTTATGGCAGAAAATGAAGAGGAAGTGTCAAGCCTCTTGATGAAAGTGAAACAGGAAAGTGAAAAACTGGGCTTAAAGCACAACATTCTGCAACGAAGATCATGGCATCTGGTCCCATCACATCATGGGAAATAGATGGGGAAACAGTGGAAACTATGTCAGGCTTTATTTTTGGAGCTCCAGAATCACTGCAGATGGTGATTGTAGCCATGAAATTAAAAGACATTTACTCCTTGGAGGGAAAGTTATGTCCAACTTAGATCTCATTTTAAAAAGCAGAGACATTACTTTGCCAACGAAAATCCATCTAGTCAAGGCTATGTTTTTTCCAGTGGTCATATATTGATATGAGAGTTGGACTGTGAAGAAAGCTGAGTACCAAAAAATTGATGCTTTTGAACTGTGGTGTTGGAGGAGACTCTTGAGAGTCCCTTGGACTGCAAGCAGATCCCACCAGTCCATCCTTAAGGAGACCAGTCTTGGGTGTTCTTTGGAAAGACTGATGCTAAAGCTGAAATTCCAGTATTTTGGCCACCTCACGTGTAGAGTTGACACATAAAAATCTCTGATGATGGGAGGGATTTGGATCAGGAGGAGAAGGGAACGACAGAGGATGAGATGGCTGGATGGCATCATCGTCTCGATGAACTTATGTTTGCCTGAACTCCAGGAGTTAGTAATGGACAGGGAGGCCTGGTGTGGTGTGATTCATGGGGTGACAAAGATTCGGACACGGGCCTGTGACTGAAATGAAATGAGTAAATTAACTGTTTTGTTGTTGTTGTTGTTGTTGAACATGTCATTGGTAATATATGAAAGGAACAAGTGTAATACATACATACATACCCGTTCAAGTGATATTTCATGTGTTACGTCACTACATTCCTGTCTGACACTCTGTATCACACAGACTGTCACCATAATGTATCCTCAATGCATGGGATTCTCAAGGTGAAAAAGTAGGAATGGGTTGCCATCCTTAGTTCCAGGAGATCTTCCCAACTCAGATCGAACCTGCCTGTCTTATGACCTCTATGTTAGAAGACAGGTTCCTTAGTACTAATACTACCTGGGCAACCATTAGCTTATATATGGCTACACATATACATGCATATGTATATGTTGAAAGTTTGGGTATATAATTTTGCTGTCTACAGGTAGCAGTATATATTTTGCAGGAGGTATATAACTGCAGGTATGTCCTTTTGCAGGATCTAATGGTTTGCTAAAAGTGGTTTCACTTACATTCATGTCAGAGAATTATATAATTTCCCTTGTGACTTACCCTTTGAAATATTGGTTCTTTAAGAATATCTTGTATAATTTTTCATACACTGACAAATTTGCAAACACATATCCCATTTTTCAATTTTAGCTTCACATCTTGGTTTTCAGAGAATATACTTGGTATTATGTAAAATACTAAGACTTGTTTTATGCCTTAATGTGAAGCATATTTTTGAGAATATTCCAAAGAAAGTTCAGGTACAATTGAAAATATCACACACACACACACACACACACACACACACACACACACACACACAGTATGTGTTTATATGCCTATTTGAACATATTAGTGTAGGTACATAATTTTAAATATATATATATATTTTTACCCTTCTTTGATCTTGAAGTGTTTTGGGTCATGTTCCTCAGATTTATAGTTTGCTTTCAGTCTCCTGTCTTTTTGGGATTTATACTAAACCTGTATTAGGTATTTTCACATTACTTTAGGTCCTCTGACTCTGATGCTGGGAGGGATTGGAGGCAGGAGGAGAATGGGGTGACAGATGATAAGATGGCTGGATGGCATCACTGACTCGATGAACGTGAGAGATGGTGATGGACAGAGAGGCCTGGCGTGCTGCGATTCATGGGGTCGCAAAGAGTTGGACATGACTGAGCGACTGAATTGAACTGAATTGAACTGATGTCCTATTCAGGCAGAAGCCCACAGTCAACTTCTTTGAGAGTGTAAGAATCTTTCTAGAGACAGTATCTTTCTGAGGTTGTAGAGAATAGAGCACACTGTGAACCAAGAAATTTGCCAGCCATATCAGTAAACAAATGATGCTGCAGGCATCAAGTCATAAGCCCTTGAATCTATCCATAAACGTAAAACCTGGGGGAACTCTTGATGAAATCAGTTTGCCCACTATCAAGTCCTTAGTTACTGCACTTGAAGCTAGTGTGGCCTGAAGAACTGACTTGAGACAGAAAGAATAGATACTAGCCCTAGTTAAGGTGATTGTCAAAGGAATTATTTCAAGGAGCCCAGATTCTTGCATCTACCATAGGTAGAAAATATTTAAATCCATTCACTTGAGGTGTCCAGTTTTTCTTTCGTTAACCATAATATTCAGACATTCTCCATACCTGATCATTGTACCAAAATTTCTGTAAAACTTGGATCCTCCTATCCTTCGTTAGAGCAGTCTTTTTGCGATACTTGAGAAGTCGCTTCTCATGATTAAATCCTTCTTAGAATGAAAGGCTTGATGAAGAAAACATAATTCTCCACTTTTGAACTATGCATTTTTCCCATTAGGTAGCACACATTCTAGAACTGCAATATAAGGGATTCTTGTGCAGCACCTCACTGTTAACCTATGTTTACTAATTCCTACTTCCCAAAGTTTTGAAAGTCAAAGGTCAGCTATTACTTGGGGCTGGTGCACTGGGATGACCCAGAGGGATGGTATGAGGAGGGAGGTGGGAGGAGGGTTCAGGATGGGGAATACATGTATACCTGTGGCGGATTCATTTTGATATATGGCAAAGCCAATACAATATTGTAAACTTAAAAAATAAAATTAAATTTAAAAAATAAAATTAAACTTGAGGGGATTCATGGTTTCATAAACCGGTGACATCAGTTTATGAAAATATATAACCATATATGTTTACTTTACTTTTAGAAAGCCGTTCTTTACTTTTAGAAACAATGGAAAATTAGGGAAGTGAAGGGACACAAGTATAGAGTCTGAATTTATTCTGCCCAACATAGCTCTGCATTTAAGTTTGTCTTTTTTTTTTTTTTTTGCTTTTTCTTTGCCTATACATACTAAAGCCATCCTGGGTACACATTTTAATTGACATGCAGTGATGCTTTACTTGTCACTAGCACAAATTAGACAAAGACTGATTTTCTTTCCTTACAATGTTGTGTTGGTGTCTGCTGCCCAGCAAAACAAATCAGTTATTAGTAAATACAGGTGAGCCTCCCTTTTGAGCAGTCCTCCAATCTCCCACTTGGGCCTCCTCTCCTACTCCAAAACCAATTCCACTAGAGCACTGCATAGCAATAGCTATCTACTACATGCTTGGTATGTCCTTCCTGCACTGTGTCCACAAGTCTGTTTTCCATGACTGCATCTCTTCCTACACTCCAAATGGTTTACTCAGCATCTGTTTTCTGGATTCCACTTAAATGCATTAATATGCACACACATATATTTATTACTTCTTTATTTGGTTGCCACAAACCTCAATCGCTCTGTGTGGAATTCAATTCCATGACCAGGGATCAAACCTGGGACCCCTGCATAGGGATCATGGTGTCTTAGCCACTGGACCAACAGGGCATTCCCCTGTTGTTGTTTTTTTTAAATGATGGCCACTTGGAATGGTGTGAGGTGATATGTTGTTGTACTTTTGATCTGTCTGCCTTTGTTAAGTTGAGGTCGTTTTTTCTATGTTCAGTTTTTGAAGAGCTTCTATCACAAGCACTTGTTGAATTATTTCAAAAACTTTCACCAGCTATTGAGGTAATCATATGGTTTTAAACCTTGACTATACATTGATATGCAACTATTGAAGAATGTTTCCATATCTTGAATAAACCCCACACTTAATTATGGTGTCCAATCCTTTTACGGTATTGGTGGAATTTTTTGCTCATATTTTGGTAAGGATGTTTGCCTCTGTTCATCTATGAGATATTAGTCTCTAACTTTCTTTTTCTGTGTTATTTCGGAGTTGGTATCAGGGTGATGGTGAACTTGTAAGATGACTTCTGGGTTTTCCGTCCACTCTAGAGTTTTGGAAGCGTTTCAGAAGTGCATGTGCCAGCAGTTCTCTGACTGATTCATAAAATTTCCCTGTGAAGCTTTCTGGAGTTTAAGTTTGCCAACTGGAAATTTTTTCATCACAGTTTCAATCTTAGTGCTTGTAATTGCTCTGTTCATATTTTCTGTTTTTTTTTTTTTTTTTTTCAGCTAAAAAAAATTTAGCTGAATTTCTTAGTATTTGTCCATGGCTCAAATTCTAAATTTTATTGACTTATAGTTGTTTGCTGTAGTCCCTTATGACTCTTTGTTATTTCTGTTATATCAGTCATAATGTCATCCTTTGTCATGTCAAATTGATGGATTTGTTGTCCTCTTTGTCTTGATAAGTCTGTATCATGATTTGTCTATTTTACTTCTCCTCTCCAAGAGACCCTTTTTAGTGATACTGATTTTGGCTATTTTTTTAATCATTTCTTTTTTTTTTTAATTTCTGCTTTGATTTTTATCATTTTTTCCCCTTCTATTCACTTTGGGGAATTTTGCCTGATTTTTCTTCTTTCTCTAAATGCTTTAGATTGTAGGTTATGTTGATTACTTGAGATGTGTAGAATTTATCAACTTCACTCTTTTACTGCTTTAGCATGCTCCATAACTTTTGGATAATCATGTTTTTAATATTATTTTCTTCTAAGATTTTTCTTTCATTTTCTCTCACATTTCATGAGTGATCTCTTGGCCATGTACAGTTGTATTTATTCATCTACATGGATTCATGTTTCTCACAGTCCTCACCTGCAAATTCTGCTATGTAAATCATAACGTTGTGGTTAAAAAAAAAAAGATTAATACCATTACCACTATCTCAAATTTATCAAGGCTTGATTTGAGATCCATTTTGTGATATATCTTGAAGATATTTTATTTTCACTTAAGAAAAAATGTGTATTCTGCTCTGCTTCAGTGAAATGTACTATACGTATCAATTAACTTTGTCTGGTCTCGTGTGCCTTTGAACACTTGTGTTTCATTTTAAACTTTATTTCTAAATTGGAGGATAGTTTCTTTCCAGTGTTGTGTTGGCTTCTGCTGTACAACAGTGTGTATTAGCATATAGGAGGCCAAAGTCTTTTTTTGTGTGTGTGTTGTTGATTGTCTGTTACTTATTCATTTTTCTAGTCCCTATAGAAATGTTTATTGTCTTTTCCCCATTCCGTTTCTAGAATGTTTTATCACCTTTACTACCACAACATCCAAGTTATTTTCAAGGAGCCTGCCTACTTTTTCTTTCATTATGTTTTGAGTTTTTACCACATTCCTTTGCCTACAACATATTTCTCTGACTTCACATTTCCCTACTGCGTTCCTCATCATTTCTTCCCAAACTTCTGCGTAATAGTTATTGCTCCTCGTCTCCACTCCAAGTTGATAAAATTAGTTGAGTGTCTAGTGTGGGCTTTGCAGTTGGAGAGACTGACAACTATGTTCTTGAATCTGCAGTTGAGTCTTCCGTCTCTAATGGTGATACCATATGTGTTCATGTCATTTGTAGATGTCTATAGAATTAGTCTGACATTAGGCAGTCTATTTGCTGAAGATTGGTTGCGTTTTTCTGTCTTGCTTGTTGTGTAGTGTGAGGCATCAGCCCTGGGTTGTGTAGGCAGTTGGGTGCAGTACATCTGAGATTAAGAAAGAGGCCTTCAACGAGACTGTCACCAGTTAATAATCAGTGTAGACAGGAATTCTCTAGTGTCCCATGATCCTGGTCTCAGTGTGAAAGGTTGTAATGGAATGCAAAGAGCTGGGATTCTTGGCCTCCAGAGGAGAGGAATTCAATCTGGGGCCAGAGATAAGGCTGGATCACTCAGAGCTTTGTATAATAAAATTTTATTAAAATATCAATGAGATAGAGAAAACTTCTCATATAGGCATCAGAATGGGGCAGAAAGAGTACCCTCCTGCTAGTCTTCAGCTGGATATTATATAGTCACTAGTAGTCTGTTAATGAAAGAAAGGAATGTTTTAAAACTCAGAGTGGTACCAGGCCCCCTCACACATAAGATGCATTTTGGGATAATCTTGGCATCAGATGATTCATCCCGGGCCATAAAATGATTGTCTTGAAGAAGGATAGATTACCATACAAATGATTCATTTACATAGATTAGGGAAATACTATCTGAGTATGACATACTGGTTTGTCAAGTAGGTTCTGAGCCATTAGGAGGAACTGACTTAAGAACAGAGTTTGGGGTAAAAGCATAGTACATTAGCATAGTTTAAGACAAACATTTCCATAAGAAAAATGCATTGGTTATCTCAAGGTTTGAGAATAGTTAACTTCAGATGAAACCAGGTGTCATTCTGGCAATATAACATTTTAAGAGAAACCTCCTTTTAAATTTGTATAAAGACAGAAAAAAAAAATATTGCTAGTTTGTTTCCTCCTGCTACTTAAGAGAGATAAAAATGTCTGATACTTTCAGGCCAAATCCTTCATTTGGAGACCCCGGCCTTCCTGCCTGTTACCCTCTCAGATGATGACAGCAGAAAATATCAGGCCCAACTTATGCCCAGAGAACTACAATACCATAGTGATAGATTGAGGAGATTAAAAAAGTAACATAGATAAATGGTAAATAAATAAGTAAAAGGTGCCACAAGCAATAAACACTACAGAGAAGACAACAGATTCATAATGAGAGCCAATCAAGTAAATCTCAAGGCAAAAAACACCACCAGAGTAGAGTGCCAACTGAAAAATAAAGAAAGCAAATCTGACAAGAAGAGCAGGACAGCCCCCACAGAATAACAGAAAACCACAGTTAATATAGAAATGCATACCCATGTTAAAGAATGAAGTGATGCAACAGCAACTAAAGGCACAGAAAATAGGAAACCAAAGTAAAAGTAGAAATAGCTATACAAAAAATAAAAATATAGTTGAAATAATCTTCAAGATCAAATCAATGTGTAGTAACAAAGAAGCATACAACTGAGAAAAATAGTGCACAAACAACACAACAATTCAATGCATCAAAAGAATAATACATATTTCCTTGTGTCTCATCTGTGAGTGTCCTAGTGCTCAACATGGGCCAGAGGACAATTACACCTCTTTGGGAAGTTCTCCAAAGATGGAGAGAACTGGATTCTGGATATCTCTAAGGGCACCTCAGACTCAAAACTGCTATAATTCCTGTGCGTTCTTATAGCTGCCTGAGCCTGGGCATTTTTTTTTTTTTTTTTTGACCTCTTCTCAGCTTTGGATGTAATCCGTAGACACAGGGTCTGCATCATTAATCCTGTGTATTTAATCTGCAGCATGCACAACTGGATGGAAGATTCATAATCCTCTTTCTTAATGGCTCTGTCCCTGGGCCTCAGGTGTAAATTTCATCCTTGCTCACATGTGGTCACCAAATGTGTCTGACTTGAGACACTTGTGGTGCACTGGGGTCTGCCATGATGAGCACAGAAGGTTAAGGTACAGCTGCTTGGAATTCTGGAAACATGGTGGTGCTAGTTATGAATAGGAGCCAGCAGCCATAGGCAGAAGAGGTTTTGCCTGAATGGGATCCTTTTCTAGCCTGTGTTTGCAGGAGCATGAGTGGTACTTCTGCTGGTCTTTCTCTATTGCCTTATAGTAGGTGTTAACAGGTGGGAAGGTGAGGCGCTACCAAGGTATCTCTGCCTCCTGAGTGTGACACAGTACAGTCGCTTTGGCAGTTTGGGAATTCTCAAAAGGTATTCCCTGCTACACAACGACTCGTACCTGCTCCGTCAGGCCACTTCCACATAGTCAACAGCAGTCCTCTCCCAGGATCCCTCTAAATACCTTCTTAATTCCTTTTCACTCAGGTATGTCTGGAACCCACATGGGACACTCTGGTGAGCAGGGTCTTCTGCTATTTGATGCTGTGGGAGAACTATTGTCCTTGCAGAAGTATTATTTGTGAACCATTTATTGAGAGAGTTGCATTTCACATCTGCCTACATTTCTGCCTTCTTGGAACTTCTCAGTTTTTCCTGGAAAGCTCAATTATTATTTTTTCCTTGACAGAAAAACATGAAACATTAGTTGCCATGAATCAATCTGTTTGATGGGACATTGCTTACGTACACACGTAACTGGTACTACTTTGACTTTCAATATGCAATCAAGCATATTGTGTTGTCTTTTTTTCTTTCCCCCTGGAAATTTCTCTTAATGAGGAATTGTCATCAGCATGAAGAAATGCAGAACTTTCCACATAAAATATAATAGCAAAATTGGGCTCAAAAAGGCAGCACTTGAATATCTCTAGCTATTTTTTGAACGTTCCTGACATTTTCCAAGCGTACAAATGTCTAACTTCAGATCTCAAAGCGCAATTCCATTCAGTAGATATCAAAGGTGAGACTTCCATGGGCATAATTTAATTATTGTATAATAAGATGGCAAGTTCATAGGAAATTACCAGTTGGTACTTGGCTACTTGAAAAAAGAGAGAAAACGACAGCAATGACCAAAAAATAAAATTGAAAAAAAAAAAAAAAAACAAAACAGGAATGTGTAGTTAGTTATTTAATTATAAGAGGTACACATGAATTGATGTTTGTATCACAGAATAAGCAAGGAGATAGCATACAATCATCTATATCTGCTTAACTGTCTCTGCTAATGACTTGGACACTGTGGATCACACACAAACCAGAAAAAGAAAGAAAGAAAGAAAGAAACATAATTTTGTAAAATTCTTAGAGATAAGAATACAAGAATACCTTATATGTCTCCTGGGAATCGTGTATGCTAGTAAAGGTGCAGCAGTTAGAATTGGACAGGGGACAATGAACTAATTCAAAATTGGGAAAGGAACAAGTCAAAGCTATATATTGTTGTCCTGATTATTTAACTTCTGTGCAGAGAACACCATGAAAAAATAAAAATCTAGATGAATCTCAAGTTAGAAACCGAATTTATGTGGGAGATATGAATAACCTTAGTTATCCCAGTGACAACACCAAAATGACAGAAGAAATATAATAATTAAGGCGCCTCTTGATGAAAGTATTATCTGTTTCAAATATAGACATCTGAAATGAGATAGTCCTACATAAAAGATGAAATTCTCAGTTTCACATATGAAAACCTAGATAAAGATTTCAGGGTGTGAAACATGAAATTCTCCATTATTCACATATACAAATCTGGAGAAAGATTTTCCAACGTAAAGTACGAATTCTCTGTACATCATACATGAATGTACGGACACGAAATATTCTGCAGAAAATGTGGAATTTTTTTACATTAGAGTTATGAAAATATGGATGCAGATTCTTTGACAGGAAATACAAAAATGTCTGTTTCACATATCCACACATGGTCACATGAAACATGAATTTTTTCATATTTGTCATTTGAAAATATTTGTGAGGTCTTTCCTTCATGAAATATTGAATACTGTCTATTTCACATTTGAAAAACCTGTGTTAATTTTCCTACAAGAAATATAGAATTTTCCCACAGATTTTCATGCTTGGGCTCTGAAATTCTCTATGTTTTCATCAAGAATGTTTGGAAGGTATTCTGATATGAGATTCGGAATTCTGTGTATTTCCCATTTGACAATCTGGGGAGAAATGTTCTCATATGAAATATGAATTCTCAATTGTTCACATGTGAAACATTTTCCAGATTTGTACACATGAAAGAGAATTTCCCGTCATTCAGAAATTAAGATCTGAGCTAAACCGCAAACATCAAACAGCTATATTTCATGTATATCCTGAATACCATATAGAGTTTTCTGTATTTCTTTGATAAAAATCTGGGTGAAGATTTCCCTATAAGAAATAGGGAATAATATATTTTACACATGTAAAATCAAAACCCTTATGATTAGACAGTGGAATTGATAAATAGATGCAGGGGATTCTATCTGACAGATGAGTGCCTGAAGACCTATGGATGGTGGTTAGTGATATCGTATAGGAAAAAGTGATCAAGACCATCCACATGAAAAAGAAATGAAAAATGGTAAAGTTACGAGGCCTCACAAAGAGCTGAGAAGAGGAGCGAAGCTAAACAAAAAGGGGAAAAAGAAAACAATAACCCTGTATCAGATCAGATCAGATCAGTCACTCAGTCGTGTCCGACTCTTTGTGACCCCATGAATTGTAGCATGGCAGGCCTCTCTGTCCATCACCAATTCCCGGAGTTCACTGAGAGGAGACAGCAAAAGAGACACAGATGTATATAACTGTCTTTTGGACTCTGTAGGAGAGGGAGAGGGTGGGATGATTTGGGAGAATGGCATTGAAACATGTATAATATCATATATGAAATGAGTCATCAGTCCAGGTTCCATGCACAATACTGGACGCTTGGGGCTGGTGCACTGGGATGACCCAGAGGGATGGTATGGGGATGGAGGAGGGAGGAGGTTTCAGGATGGGGAACACATGTATACCTGTGGAAGATTCATTTTGATATATGGCAAAACTAATATGATATTGTAAAATTAAAAAATAAAATAAAATAAAGCAAACCTTAGAGGGAAAAATGAACATTCACAGTGTTGTGTAACTATTGACACTATTTCTGGAATGTTTTCATCATTCTTCCTGCCAGCCGTGTTAAAGGACAATTTTGCAACACCTATAAATGTTTTTATTTTATTTTAAAATGCAAAATATTTTGATTCATTGTTTTAATCAATTTGGAACATGTGTTCAAAAAGAAAATAAATGTTAACTGCTTCCTCTCAACCTGTATTTATATAATAATAAATCTGGATAGCACATAAAAAGAAAAGAAAAGAAAATTATACACATTTGGATGAAGATCCCCAAAGAATTGCAAGGAGAGGTAAAACCACCCTCAGTTATCAATGTCAATAAATAAAGCAAATCAATAGAATTGGAAAGTCTACTGATCTCTTCAAGAAAATCACAGATACCAAGGGAAAATGTCATGCAATCATGGGCACAATAAAGGACAGAAATGGTATGGATGTAGCCAAAACAGAAACTATTAAGAAGAGGTGGGAAGAATACATGGATGAAATGTGCACAAAAGATCTTCATGACCCAGTTAAGCACGATGGTGTGATCGTTCACCTGAGGACCCGATGTCCTGGAATGTGAAGTCTAGTGGGACTTAGGAAGCATAACGACAAACAAAGCTTGTGGAGGTGATGGAATTCAGTTGAGATATTTCAAATTCTAAAAGATGATGATATGAATGTGCTGCCCTCCATATGCCAGCAAATTTGGGAGACTCAGCAGTGGCCAGAGGACTGGAAATGGTCAGTTTTCATTCCAACCACAAAGAAAGGCAATCCAAAGAATGTCCAAACTACCACTTAATTGCACATGTCTGACACACTTGCCCAGAACTGCTCAGAATTCCCCAAGCCAGGCTTCAACAGAATGTGAACCATGAGCTCCCAGATGTTCAAGCTGGATTTATAAAGGGCAGAGGAACCCGAGATTCAATTGTCAACACCCGTTGGGTCCTCCAAAAGGCAAGAGAACTCCAGGAAAGCAGCTACTCTTATTTGACTATGCCAAAGACTTTGACTGACACAACAAAACGACACACACACAAAAAGTCACATCAAAACGTGGAATATTCTTCCAAACATCGGAATACATGCCTCCTGAGAATTCTTACATCCATGTAAATAAAATAAATATTTATCAACTTGGAAAATTTTCTCAGTCAATAGGAAAGGTGAATTATGATAGTAGTGCAGGTTATAGAATGTTGTTGAGTAATGTGTAGAGCATTTGATTGGTTATTACATTTCTTTATTGATAATTCAGTAAGCACTTAAAATGTGTCATTTTCAGGCTCTATGTTTCAGCTGTTGTGAAAGATACATAAAGAGGGTAGACCCAAAACACATTGAAGATATCTGTACTCTCCTTCGTAGGAGGGCAAACAGTAGTTCCTTCCAACCGCAAGAAATAGTTGAGACAAAGTTGTTAGAAGGGGCTTAGCATAAGGTAAGGTAAGGTTAGGTAAGTCACTTCAGTTGTGTTTGACTCTAGGCGACCCCATAGACGGCAGCCCAACAGGCCCCCACATCCCTGGGATTCTCCAGGCAAGGACACTGGAGTGGGTTGCCATTTTCTTCTCCAATGCATGAAAGTGAAAAGTGAAAGTGAAGTCGCTGAGTCGTGTCCGACTCTTAGCGACCCCATGGACTGCAGCCTACCTGGCTCCTCTGACCATAGGATTTTCCAGGCAAGAGTACTGGAGCGTGGTGTCATTGCCCTCTCCGAGGGCTTAGCATGACTGAAAATAATTTGTGATTGTAGCTTCAGAAGAGAAAGATAATGAAATGACTAAGGAAAACAGATATCATGTCTTCCAAGAACTTTGTAACCATACTGATGTGCTGCAGTAATGACCAGGAATTTATTCTGTCTCTATGGGGACAGATAAGCAACATCTAAACATGCATTTGAAATTATAGGGTGGAATCTTGGTGTCAGGAAATAGAGACATGGCTTAAGGACAGCAGCGCAAAAATGACCCTATAGAATACCACTTGTAAAGTACATAACTTGTGCTGACCATGGGCCAGTCACTGATTATATCATGCTATCTTTTCTATCACAGTGATGGTATAATTGTGATCATGATTTTGGGTGTACTACAATATCTATATTTTCAGGGACAAAATTAATTTCTATAATGAAAACAATCTGCTGTCTAATCTTTAAGACTCTACCAGTAACTAATAGAATATAATATGTGAATGTGCTGAAGATCATACTGTGTATTTTTATTTATCTAATTTTATTTGCATCTCTTTCTTCACCCATACCATCCTAATTTAGACACCCCTTCATTTCAGCAGGGATGATTTCAGAAATCACTTTACATCCATTACCTCTTTTCCCTTGCTTCTCATTTTCTTGCTTACAAATATTATATCAGGTGTCATTTACCTAGGATGCATAACGAATGCTTTCTTGAACTGAAGAGTTTGGAATACCATGCAGTAAAATAGTAAACCAATGAACTAAAGCCTCATTTTCTCTTCTTTGTTTAAAAATTGAAAGTGAAACTATGAAGATGAACATGTAAATTTATTGTTCAAATACAGGAATGGTAGGTATTTGTTGACATCTCCCAAAGTAACGTTCAATCTTCCTTAGGCTCCATAATCTGACACGTATTTGGTAGGTCAGTTTTAATTAGCATGGTTTCCATATAATGGTGATTGTTGATGAGTTGACTTGAAAGAGAGGAAGCAGATGTGTAAGTGCTTGTTGGCACTGAGAACCACGAGTTGCCTGTCTCTTGCAGGTTAGGAAAAGGATTGTCATGGCCTGACATATCGCTATGCCTGACTGGAAATTTAGAAGGCTCCACCATCAGTCCAGAATAAGTGCTCTGTAATGGGGATACAATGTGGTTCTGAGAAGTAGATGTAGTTGTAGTAGCAAAGTCCTCAATGGGGCCATTTACTTGAGTGTAGCTGCTATGTGAATGCCAATTAAAAATGCTCAACTTTTTTAAAACAGCAGGTTGATTTACCAAAATCTGTTCTGTTTGTCTAACCGATATTGGTGATGGGTGGTTAGGTAAGTCACATGGAGATAGGGCATTTGTATTAGTGACAATCTGGATGGTATGAGGCTTTTGTATGAAAGGCACAGGTAAACGTGTGGAGGCTGAAAATGCGCTCTCTCTACTAATTTCTGGAATAAATTCAGAGTTACGATCATCTTCGTTGACACTTGCTTTAACATGCTTCTTGTTATCTTGCACTAATGAAGATATTTGAGACACATTATTAATCCCAACTCTTCTTTGCACTCTTAATAAAAGTTGAGGATGACCTCTTTTGAAATTTGGATTATAGTAGGTCTGTAACTAAAATCAAAGGATTACATTATTTAGTTTCTTTATAAACCAAGGTAAAACTGACAAGCAAAGCTAAGTTATAAAAATGTATTCCTTTAATGAAACCAACTAAATAGCATCAAATAAAACACCTCCATTAGTAGTTTAACAGGTAACATGTTAGAAAGAATATGATCCTCAATGAAAAATATATTTTATATATACAGTAAATACCACTTTAAGTTGCTTCAGGACTTATATCTGGTTTCACAGTGCTAGGAAAGTTTGTCAAACATCCAATATTTTAACATATCCAGCTGTTCTCAACTTCAAAAAATAAAACTTTTTAACGATTTGTTAGCTCAAGTTTAAATTCGGTTTTAGCTACATATGTAAATGTGCTTTCTAGGTCACATGATTTCATCTTACGTATTGCCAATAAGTGAAAATGTTGGAATACCTTACTCAAAAGAGAGATGTTGTTTTCTTCTTCCAGAAAGACAGGTAGTGAAGCAGATCTTTGAAAAGTTTGTCGCTTTTTACTAAATCCATAAAGGTTAAGCTGTCGAATTAAACTCTTCATACTCTTGGTTTCAAATATTCTGAAAGGTGCCTTTCTTTCCAAGACTTCTTTCTTCAAGATCCCCCTTCATCCAACTCTTTTTGATTGTTCATTGTTTCTGAAATATTCCCCTTCACTGCCTCATGTTGGAATATTACACTTTGGTCATATTTTCTTGTATCTTGAAGTGTAATCCTGTGTCATAAAATCATCCTTCTAATGTATACAGTTCTTTGATTTTTAGTGCACTTTCAAGTTTGTTCACTTTTTACTACTATCTACTTCCAGAACGTCTTCATCAGCCCACGAAGAAATCTACACCTTCTAGCTCTCACTCTCCTTTCCTTCCTCTCAAGCCTGGCAACTGCTAATATTCTTTTTGATTCTATGTGGTTTCCTATTATTGGCCTTGCATATAAAGAGAATCATGCTCTGTGTGTGTGTGTGCTTCCTGTTAGGTTTATTTTCTTCAGTAAAATATTTTCAAGTTTCATCCATGTTGTTACATGTGTTAGAATTTTGTTTCATTATGTGGCGGAATAGCATTTCATGTTATGGATATAATACACTTTGGCGATCCATTTTTCAGAAGGATGAACACTGGCTTGTTTCTACTTTTCAGCTGATATGACTAATGACACTATAAACATTCCTGTCAATCCCTTTCAAGACAGCCCTCATTACCAAATATCAGCTTTTTCCCATTCTCCAGCCACATATCATCCAAGGACATTTCACTGATTTTGTGACTTCATCACATTGTCTAAATAGTGTACTCTTTTCTGAATTATGTTTATTTTATTTATTTAAGATTTTTTTTTTAGTACATTAAAGGTCACAGAAATAAAATCAATGATTGCTTTGTATTCCCTAAACTATATGGTACTAGTATTTGTAAAGGTAGTGGTTTCTAAATATTTATTATTATGCATTTTTCACTATCAAATGAAGACCAGAGAATAATTGCAAGGATAAAAACATACTTGCTTTGGGAATTTTTCTATGTATATAGATCATATGAGTGAAGATGTCTCATTTTAAAAATTGTCCATGGTGATGATTATTTTTTTGCATTTCTTTTTTTATTTATTTTACTTTTTAACTTTAAAATATTGTATTGGTTTTGCCATATATCAACATGAATCTGCCACAGGTAAATCAACAGAGATCTATTATTTTTCTTAAAATATTTTGTTTACTATTTTTATATTAGTTATGTACAAAATTGGAAAAAAAAAACATATCTTGGGTGTTAAAAAAAAAAAAAAAAAGAGTTCTTCGTGGACCACTACATGTGCCTCTCTCATCCCACCAAATAGATTCAAACTGATCACTTTCAACTATATTCCAAAGTTTTTGTGGAAAGGTGAGTGAAAGAAAATTAGTCACCTCATCTGTTTCAGATACAGAATATTTGTAGCATGGCCTTTTTATCACAAGATCCTCAGACAAAGCCTGAAAAGCATATTCTTCAATCATAGATCTCAAAACTGAGTCCCTAGTAAGTGTATAATCATACAAAGATCTAATGGAGGTTTCTGAATCAGTTGATTCATCCTTAGGAGGCCCATCTTGAATTTCTGAAGGTATATGTGCCATCTCAGAGAAATCTTTCTTCAGATCCTTTACTCATTTGTCTGATTTTACTGACCACTACTTCAAAAATTGCTTGGCTGGCCAACAGAGAGAAACTCTCTAGACCATCGCAGAGGTCCTCAAAGTCAAAAGGCTGTGACATCACAAAATCACTTGTCTCCTAGCAATCAAAGGGTAGCTGTGACATCACAAAATCACTGGTCTCCTAGCCATTGAAAGGTGATGTTCAGCTAGGCTTTACTTCAGCATCAACTTAAAAATACAGCCTGCTTACAGAAATAGTAACCAAAACCATGAAGCATGCAAAATCTCATTCCTAAAGAATTTTTACACAGAAAAATCACATCAATAAATCTACTTGGTTTCTGAAATAAAAGTGATTTATCACCCTTCTATACACACATTTTTCATATTCAGTACTGTTACCCAAGCAAAATTGGTCTACTGGCCTCTGCAATAAAATCTTTTAACTGTCTGGTTTCAACTACTCTGTGGTCTCTGTACTTAACTTTCAGCCTGGCTGGGGCTTTGGCATCTCTAAAACTGTTCATAGGATAATGCTCAGGATGTTATTGACGGCCCTTGAGGAGGAACTAAAGACCCTTGAATTTGACTAATGGCTAAATCATTATTATTCTCTATCACTTGATTATTATCCTTAGATTCTGTCTTTTCTAGCCTCACTGTTTAAAATTACTTTTTTTTATTGTTTTGTGTGTATTTTATTTTATTATTTTTTATTTGATTTTTTAACTTTACAATATTGTCCTGGTTTTGCCATATATCAACATGAATCCGCCACAGGTATACATGTGTTCCCCATCCTGAAACCTCCTCCCTCCTCCCTCCCCATACCATCCCTCTGGGTCGTCCCAGCACACCAGCCCCAAACATCCAGTATCGCGCATCGAACCTGAACTGGTGACTCGTTCATACATGATATTATACATGCTTCAATGTCATTCTACCAAATCATCTCACCCTCTACCTCTCCCAAGAGTCCAAAAGACTGTTCTATACATCAGTGTCTCTTTTGCTGTCTCATATACAGAGTTATTGTTACCATCTTTTAAATTCCATATATATGTGTTAGTATACTGTATTGGTGTTTTTCTTTCTGGCTTACTTCACTCTGTATAATAGGTTCCGGTTTCATCCACCTCATTAGAACTGATTGAAATTTATTCTTTTTAATGGCTGAGTAACACTCCATTGTATATATGCACCACAGCTTTCTCATTCATTCATCTGCTGATGGACATCTAGGTTGCTTCCATGTCCTGGCTACTAGAAACAGTGCTGCGATGAACATTGGGGTACATGTGTCTCTTTCAATTCTGGTTTTCTCAGTGTGTATGCCCAGCAGTGGGATTGCTGGATTATAAGGCAGTTCTATTTCCAGTTTTTTAAGGAATCTCCACACTGTTCTCCATAGTGGCTGTACTACTTTGCATTCCCAGCAACAGTGTAAGAGGGTTCCCTTTTCTCCACATCCTCTCCAACATTGATTGCTTGTGGACTTTTGGATCGCACCCATTCTGACTGGTGTGAAATTGAACACCAGGAGGTCTACAATCTCCTACCTCTTTCTCTCGGTTTTCATAATTTTCAGTCTTCAGAAGGGACTGCTTAGAACACGAAAGGAAATGAAGTTTTGGACTTAGAACTCAATCATAAATGTGACAGAAAATCTCAGTTGCAGGTTCGATTTCTTTTTCAGGTTTTCCAGCTCTTGGAGTGTTTCAATCAGCAACAACTTTGGCTATTTCCTGCTGAGATGGAGCCTGGAGTTGGAAATAATTCTGAAATCTAAGCTTGGCATCAATATTTTCTCTTATGAAAATATACTTCTATATTTTATATATGATATATATGTATATATAAGTCTATATCTGTCTATTTTTGTCAAAACTGGACAAAAATTTGAAAATTGGTAGATCTTTATTAAAAGCAGAGAGGTGAGTGATATAAAAGAGTCCTCATATTTTACATTCAGCCAAGAAAACATATTTTGAAGTATTTCCGCTTACATATATTCAACAACCGAGTCGACTTTTTAATCATTCTTCATTTGGGTTTTAATTTTTTTCCATTTCTATTAAATCTAACAGGAGTTAAAAGCCATTGCACCTTTTTTATACACACACTCATACACACAGGTGTATATATGTCAAAATATAATTTTATGCAACACTATTTAGGTGGCCAAACTCATTGCTTGCTCCCAAGATCTTAAATAAACTGTTTGGGAAGCCTTACATTACTTAATAATTTTCTGGCTGAACAATTCAGATCCTGTTGCTGAAAAGCTCTCCTTTAATCTCGCTCATCTTCCACAATTCTTTCTGTAATAAGAGGTAGGGCTCATACTTATGGGGACACCTTGAACGCATAAAATCACAACTCTCATTTACTTAGATATATTGTTCAAAGAACGCTGTTGCTCTCCTCACATTGGACACAACTTTATTTTATTTATTTTCAATATAAATATATGTATTTTAATTGGAGTCTAATTGCTTTACAATATTGTACTGGTTTTGCCATACATAAATATGAATCTGCCACAGGTATACATGTGTGCCACCTCCCTCCTCATATCATCCCTCCTGGTTATCCCAGTGCACCAGCCCCAAGCATCCTGTATCATGCATTGAACCTGGACTGCCAGTTTGGTGACCTATGTTATTATACATGTGTCAGTGCCATTCTCCCAAATCATACCACCCTAGCCATCTCCCAGAGCTCAAAAGACTGTTTTATACATCTGTGTCTTTTTTGCATTCTCGCATACATGGTTATCATTATCATCTTTCTAAATTCCACATATATGTGTTAGTTTATTCTATTGGTGTTTTTCTTTCTGGCTAACTTCATTCTGTATAATAGGCTCCAGTTTCATCCACCCCATTAGAACTGACTGAAATGTATTCCTTTTAATGGCTGAGTAATACTCCATTATGTATATATCCCACAGCTTTCTTATCCATTCATCCACTAATGGACATCTAGGTTGCTTCCATGTCCTGGCTATTAGAAACAGTGCTGTGATGAACATCGGGGTACACATGTCTCTTTCAATTCTGGTTTCCTTGGTGTGTATGCACAGCAGTGGGATTGTTGTGTCTTATGGCAGTTCTATTTGAAGGTTGTTTTTTTTTTTTTTTAAAGAATCTAAACAGTGTTCTCCATAGTGGCTGTACTAGTTTGCATTCCCACCAACAGTGTAAGAGGGTTCCTTTTTCTCCACACCTTATCCAGCATTTATTGCTTGTAGACTTTTGGAGCACAACCAATCTGACTGGCATGAAAAGGTACCTCATTGTGGTTTTGATTTTCATTTCTCTGATAATGAGTGATGTTGAGCATCTTTTCATGTGTTTGTTAGCTATCTGTATGTCTTCTTTGAAGAAATGTCTGTTTAGTTCTTTGGCCAATTTTTTCACTGAGTCGTTTATTTTCCTGGAATTGAGCTTCAGGAGTTGCTTGTATATTTTTGACATTAATTCTTTGTCAGTTGCTTCAGTTCAGTTCAGTTGTTCAGTCATGTCCAACTCTTTGCGACCCCATGAATTGCAGCACGACAGGCCTCCCTATCCATCTCCAACTCCTGGAGTTCAACAAACTCACGTCCATCGACTCGGTGATGCCAACCACCATCTCATCCTCTCTCGTCCTCTTCTCCTCCTGACCTCAATCCCTCCCAGCATCAGAGTCTTTACCAGTGAGTCAAATCGTCACAGGAGGTGGCCAAAGTACTGGAGTTTCAGCTTTAGCATCATTCCTTCCAAGGAACACCCAGGACTAAACTCCTGTAGGATGGACTGGATGGATCTCTTACATCAAGAGTCTTTTCCAGCACTACAGTTCAAAAGCATCAATTCTTCCATGCTCAGCTTTCTTCACAGTCCTACTCTCACATCCATACATGACTACAGGAAAAACCATAGCCCTGACTAGATGGACCATTGTTGGCAACGTAATGTCTCTGCTTTTGAATATGCTATCAAGGTGGGTCACAACGTTCCTTCCAAGGAGTGTCTTTTAATTTCATGGCTGCAGACACCAACTGCAGTGATTTTGGAGCCCCCCAAAATAAAGTTTGACACTGTTTCCCCATCTATTTCCCATGACATGATGGGACCAGTTGCCATGATTTTCATTTTCTGAATGTTGAGCTTGAAGCCAACTTTTTCACTCTCCTCTTTCACTTTGATCAAGAGTCATTTTAGTTCCTCTTCACTTTCTGCCAGAAGGATGGTATCATCTGCATATCTGAGGTTATTGATATTTCTCTTGGCAATCTTGATTCCACCTTGTGCTTCCTCCAGCCCTGTGTTTCTCATGATGTACTCTGCATATAAGTTCAATAAGCAGGGTGACAATATACAGCCTAGACATACTCCTTTTCCTATTTGAAACCAGTATGTGTTCCATGTACAGTTCTAACTGTTGCTTCCTGACCTGCATATAGGTTTCTCAAGAGTCAGGTCAGGTGGTCTGGTATTCCCATCTCTTTCAGAATTTTCCACAGTTTATTGTGATCCACACACTCAAAGGCTTCCACATAGACAATAAAGCAGAAAGAGATGAATTTCTGGAACTCTCTTGCTTTTTCAATGATCCAGCAGATGTTGGCAACTTGATCTCTGGTTCCTCTGCCTTTTGTAAAACCAGCTTGAACATCTGGAAGTTCACAATCCACATATTGCTGAAGCCTGGCTTGGAGAATTTTGAGCATTTCTTTACTACCATGTGAGATGAGTGCAATTGCATGGTGATGTGAGAATTCTTTGGCATTGCCTTTCTTTGGGATTGGAATGAAAACTGACCTTTTCGAGTCCTTTGGCCACTGCTGAGTTTTCCAAATATACTGCCATATTGAGTGCAGCACTTTCACAGCATCATTAAAAGGGGCCAATAGCTCTAAATAGACATTTCTTTAAAGAAGACATATGGATGTCTAATAAACACATGAAATATGCTTAACATCATTCATCATTAGATAAATGAAAATTAAAATTGTAATGAGCAGTCATCTCACACTGTTCAGAGTGGCCATCACCAGAAATTCTACAATCAAGAAATCCTGGAAAGGCTGTGGAGAAAAGTTAACCCTAATACACTGTTGCCCGTAACACAAACTGGTACAACCTGTATTCAGAACAGTATGGAGATTCCTTGAGAAACTTGGACTAGACCTGTCATATGACCCAGAAACCCCACTTCTTTGCATATACCCAGAGGGAATTAGGATGGAACATAACACATGTACCCCAATGTTTATTGAAATTGCCTTTACAATAGCTATGACATGGAAGTAATCTAGATGCGCATCAGCAGATGAATATATAAGGAAGTTGTGGTATATATACAAACGAAATATTACTCAGCTACAGAAAGGCATATATTTGTGTCACTTTTAATGAGGCAATTCAACCTACAGCCTATTATTCAGAGTGAAAAAAGTTAGAGAGAGGCAAATATTGCACATTAATGCATATAAATTGGATTTAGGAAGACAGTAACAATAACCCTACCCACGTGGAGGCTAGTAAAGAAGACCCACATATAAATAACACTTAGACTGGGATGATTTGAGAACATAGCATTGGAACAGGTATATTACCATATATAAAAGAGATGATCAGTGCAAGTTCAGCATATGAAAGATGCACCCAACTCTTGTGCTGTGGAAGAACCCAGAATCATGGGGTAATAAGGAAGGTTTGAGTTGTGTTCAGGATAGGGAGATACATATTTTCATGTGGCTGGTTCATGTTGATCTATATGTCAAAAACCATCACAGTAATACATAGTAATTCTATTCCAATTAAATAAATCATTTTTGTAAAAAGAAATTAGAAGAAACTAAAAAAAAAAGCATTTAGAAATAGCATGGACATGATCCAGAATACAACCTCAACAGTTGTTTTATACCTACTCAAGAAAGTGCTGTGATGAACATTGGGGCAGCACTGTTTATAATAGCCAGGACATGGAAGCAACCTAGGTGTCCATCAGCAGATGAATGGATAAGAAAGCTGTGGTACATATACACAATGGAGTATTACTCAGCCATTAGAAAGAATAAATTTCAGTCAGTTCTAATGAGGTGGATGAAACTGGAGCCTATTATACAGAGTGAAGTAAGCCAGAAGGAAAAACACCAATACAGTATACTAATGCATATATATGGAATTTAGAAAGATGATAACAATAACCCTGTGTACGAGACAGCAAAAGAGACACTGATGTATAGAACAGTCTTATGGACTTTGTGGGAGAGGGAGAGGGTGGGAAGATTTGGGAGAATGGCATTGAAACATGTAAAATATCCTGTAAGAAATGAGATGCCAGTCCAGGTTCGATGCACGATACTGGATGCTTGTGGCTAGTGCACTGGGACGACCCAGAGGGATGGTATGGGGAGGGAGGAGGGAGGAGGGTTCAGGATGGGGAATACATGTATACCTGTAGTGGATTCATTTTGATATTTGGCAAAACTAATACACTTATGTAAAGTTTAAAAATAAAATAAAATTAAAAAAAAAAAGAAAGTGGACTTAGGGCCCTTCCCCCCAGCCCATGACCCGCCTCCGGCCCCCGCCCTCCAAGTCCAACCTCCGATCTGTTTAATAAGAAGGCGCCTGTGTATGGCAGAGCTGGTGTGAGACGAAGAGTCAATCCTTCCCAGCCACCGGGATAATCAAGAGTTTGGCGGGACCTTCAAGCACACACCGAAATAGTGAGGAGCCAGATGAAAAGCACAGACTCTGGCGCTGAAATGGATTAATAAGGAACTTAGTGATTTGGCCCGTGACCCTCCAGCACAATGTTCTGCAGGTCCAGTTGGGGATGATATGTTTCATTGGCAAGCCACAATTATGGGACCTAATGACAGCCCTTATCAAGGCGGTGTATTCTTTTTGACAATTCATTTTCCTACAGACTACCCCTTCAAACTACCTAAGGTTGCATTTACAACAAGAATTTATCATCCAAATATTAACAGTAATGGCAGCATTTGTCTCGATATTCTAAGATCACAGTGGTCTCCTGCTTTAATTATTTCTAAAGTTCTTTTATCCATTTGTTCACTGCTATGTGATCCAAACCCAGATGACCCCCTAGTGCCAGAGATTGCACGGATGTATAAAACAGACAGAGATAAGTACAACAGAGTATCTCGGGAATGGACTCAGAAGTATGCCATGTGATGCTTAAAGTCAGACTAACCTGCATTATAGCTGGAATAAACTTTAAATTACTGTTTTTGTTTTTTTTTTCTTATCTGGCTGCTCCCCTATCAGACCTCATCTTTTTTAATTTTATTTTTTGTTTACCTCCCTCCATTCATTCACATGCTCATCTGAGAAGACTTAAGTTCTTCCAGCTTTGGACAATAACTGCTTTTAGAAACTGTAAAGTAGTTACAAGAGAACAGTTGCGCAAGATTCAGAATTAAAAAAAAAAAAAAAAATGGAGCATGTGTATTATGTGGCCAATGTCTTCACTCTAACTTGCTTATGAGACTAAAACCATTCCTCACTGCTCTAACATGCTGAAGAATCATCTGAGAGGGAGGGAGATGGATGCTGAGTTGTCACATCAAAGGAAGCAGCATTATGCTAACAGCATCCATTCTTGTTTAAGCCTTCCACTGTTAGAGATTTGAGGTTACATGATATACTTTATGCTCATAACTGATATGGCTGGAGAATTGGTATTGAATTTATAGCATTAGCAGAACAGAAAATGTGATGTATTTTATGCATGTCAATAAAGGAATGACCTGTTCTTGTTCTACAGAGAATGGAAATTGGAAGTCAAACACCCTTTGTATTCCAAAATAGGGTCTCAAAACATTTTGTAATTTTCATTTAAATCGTTAGGAGGCTTGGAGCTATTAGTTAATCTATCTTCCAATACACTGTTTAATATAGCACTGAATAAATGATGCAAGTTGTCAATGGATGAGTGACCAACTAATAGCTCTGCTAGTGATTGATTTATTTTTCTTCATTAAAGTTGCATAAACCAAAAAACAAAACAATAAAGAAAGAAAGAAAGTGGACGTAGGAGGGGCAGACCATGTGTGCTGGTATAGAGGCTGAAAGTCAAAGAAGATAAGCTTGAGATTGCAACTATGTTTTTGCAGCATGACCTCAGTATCATAGTCTAAGTAGTGGAAGATGCATGTGGCAGAATGCAAGCTTAGTAGATCGGCATGCCTACTCTGGAACAGAGGTTCAGTAGGAGTTAAATGCATGCACTTGAGCGTCGTTTCAGGAGTGACGGTATATGTGTTTCAGAGTGAAGATAAATAGGTGCAGCAAAAGTGCTCTAAAATGTTGGGAAATACTTGTAAGAAGGCAGGTTCAGAGTGGAAGCTCAGTATTTGTGTGACTAATGTTATAGACTTAGACTTCAATTGAAGAAAGTAGAGAAGACCACTAGATGATTCAGTTCAGTTCAGTCGCTTAGTTGTGTCCGACTCTTTGTGACCCCAAGAATCGCAGTATGCCAGGCCTTCCTGTCCATCACAAACTCCCGGAGTTCACTCAGACTTATGTCTATCGAGTCAGTGATGCCATTCAGCCATCTCATCATCTGTCGTCCCCTTCTCCTCCTGCCCCCAATCCCTCCCAGCATCAGAGTCTTTTCCAATGAGTCAGCTCTTCACATGAGGTGGCCAAAGTACTGGAGTTTCAGCTTCAGCATCATTCCCTCCAAAGAAATCCCAGGGCTGATCTCACTCAGAATGGATTGGTTGGATCTCCTTGTAGTCCAAGGGATTTTCAAGAGTCTTCTCCAACACCAGAGTTCAAAAGCATCCATTCTTTGGTGCTCAGCCTTCTTCACAGTCCAAGTCTCACATCCATACATGACTACTGGAAAAAGCATAGCCTTGACTAGATGGACCTTTGTTGGCAAAGTAATATCTCTGCTTTTGAATATGCTATCAAGTTTGGTCATAACTTTCCTTCCAAGGAGTAAGCATATTTTAATTTCATGGCTGCAATCACCCTCTGCAGTGATTTTGGAGCCCCCCCCCCCAAATAAAGTCTGACACTCTTTCCATAGTTTCCCCATCTATTTCCCATGAAGTGATGGGACTGGAGGCCATGACCTTTTTTTTTTTTTTTTTTCCTGAATGTTGAGCTTTAAGCCAACTTTTTCACTCTCTACTTATGATTCAGGTATGACCTAAATCAGATCCCTTATGATTATACAGTGGACGTGACAAAAGATTTAAGGGAATAGATTTGATAGAGTGCCTGAAGAACTACAGATGGAGGTTCATGAAATTGTACAGGAGGCAGTGACCAAGAACATCCCCAAGAAAAGTAATGCCAAAAGGCGAAATGGTTGTCTGAGGAGGCCTTACAAATAGTTAAGTAAAGAAGAGAAGCAAAAGGCAAAGGAGAAAAGGGAAGATATACCCATATGACTGCAGATTACCAAAGAATAGCAAGGAGAGATAAAAAAGCCTTCCTCAGTGATCAATGCAAAGAAATAGAGAAAAACAATAGCTGAGAAAGACTAGCGATTTCTTCAAGGAAATTAGAGATACCAAGGGAATATTTCATGCCAAGATGGACACAATAAAGGACAGAAATTGTATGGACCTAAAAGAAGCAGAAGATATTAAGAAGAGGTAGCGAGAATCTATACAGAAAAGATTGAAGAACTATACAGAAAAAATCTTCATGATCCAGATAATCATGATGATGTGATCACTCACCTAGAGCCAGACATCCTGAAACATGAAGTCAAGTCAGCCTTAGGAAGCATCAATACAAACAAAGCTAGTGGAGATATGGAACCCCAGTTGAGCGATTTCAAATCCTAAAAGATAGTTCTGTGAAAGTGCTGAATCCAATGTGCCAGCAAATTTGGAAAATTCAGCAGTGGCAACAAGACTGGAAAAGGTCAGTTGTTCCAGTATATGTATTTTAGAGCTTGTTCTCTGTAGTGGTGAAATGTGTCCCACAATGTGTTAGACAGGACTGAAGCAAACTAGTGCAAAATGTTGCAAGATTTTTTTTGTTTGTTTTGTTTTGTTTTCACCTGTGGCAGCTTTTCTCCAGTAAGAGTTAATTGTGAAAGTGGAGCAGGTGCTTGGCTTTCAGGGACCCTGGTGGTGCCAAGTGTACAGGGTTCAGGGACACAGAACTGACTAGATCACAGGAGTTATGACCCTATCAGAGTCTTTTTTTGAGCTTCTTGTAGATGGCGATCAGAAGGCCTCTTTTGCCAGTCTTTCTCCCTAGTTCCACCCATTGAGGCACTTAGAAGGCTTCGTTGCCTGGAATCCTTCCCTGTTGTTCAATGTGTCAGCACATAGAGATACCTCCCTGGCTGGGGTCCTACTCTGTAGATCAGTGCATCAGGCACTTAAAGAAGCATCGTGAGTAGGGTTCGACTCTAGTTTTGTGCATCAGGCACTTAAAGGAGCACCTGGGTGGTGTCCTGCTCTATATTTCAGTGTGTTCAGCATTTGATGGGTCAGCCTCACTATTGTAGTAACTGCTGATGCTATCATGTGGAGAGAGAGAGGCTATGGTGATTGCTCCACCCCCATACATGTGACTCAGTGATATTGCCTTGCTTCCTTGGCTGCCTGGCTTTCCTCCACAGGCATATCCTAGCACAGTTTCCTCCCTCACAGCCCCTCTCTCCATCTCGCCACAGTAAACAGCAGCCTTCGCCCAGGAATCGCTCCAGAATCCCTCAATTCCAGCTCCCAGCCACTGTGCCTTTCAGGGGACACATATCCTTGGCTGGGGTATGTACAGCTGTAGCAAGGACTCGCTGATTCTCATTACATGTAGTTATCCACAGATCAGTTGTTTCACTCTCAGCTTTAAATGTTTATTCTATGATTCAGACAAGCCCCCCAATATGGGATTAGACCCCTCCTTCACCCACTCAGGGCTGATTCAGTCCTAATAAGACTCATGATTTTCCCCCCAGTTCTTTCATCCTACTGAGTTTTGCGTGATTCTATATATTCTTTTCCACTGGTCAGGCACTCCTGTCTGCTTTCAGCTGATGTTTTGATTACTTGTCTGTGTCTGAAGGTGTATGCCTGATGTATCCACAGAGAGATGTATTCCACATCTACCTACAGCTCCACCATCTTGTTCTCTCATCTCAAGATAGTTTTAGAGCACAGAATCCACAGTGGCAGTAGGTGTGCTATAAAATGTGAGTTCAGACATACACCTGAGGGCAAGCTCAGTGATTTTAGCACAGCTGATCTAAAGCATTGATTTACTATTGGCCAGACACATGGCTCCAATATTACGAAAATTATTTATGGTGTGCCAATTCTAGAGCACAAGATCAGTCGTTGTGTAACATTTGCTGTAGAATGCAAGTTCAGTTGTGGAAAGAGGTATGCTCCACAATGCAACTGAGACGTTTTAGTCATCTTGTGGTAGAGTACATGCTCAGTAATGGTAGGAACTGTGCTCTAGTGTTCATTCAGTAGTGGCTGGAGGCATGTTGCCATTGCCAATGGGATAGCTTCAGACAGCCTGTTCTAAAATGCAAGCACACTAGTGGCAGAATGTATGCTCCAGATTGCAAGCTAAGTAGTTTCAATACTTCTATGCTAGAGCTCAGACACAGTAGTGATGTATGCAGGCTGCAAACTGCCATCCTACTATTTGTGTCATGTCCGCTCTGGAATACAGTCTTAGTACTGGTGGGGAGAATCCTCAAAAGTACAATCTCAGGAGACAAAGAACAAGTTCTCTAAAGCAAAGATTCAGTATTCGAACCATACTTGCTCTAGATCATGGTTCTGTATTACCAGGGGTGTGTCTAAAGTGTGCTTCAATGTTGAGATGCATGCTGAAGAGCTAAGTTCAGCAGATGAAGCATGCCTGCATTACATGTGCTTCAGAGTGTTGTCTCAGGAGTTGCAGTACACTTGCTTAAGAGTGCACACTCAGTAAGTGAGGGACATATTCTCTTGAACGCTGGGTTTTTATTTTTGGATGCATATCCAGAGATCAAACTGAGAAAATGTGATATGCCTGTTCTGCCACACAAGCTCAGTAGTGGGAAGATAAGTCCTCAACAGTGCAAGCACATGGGTTGTGGCATATGTGTGTTGTGACACATGATCAATTGAGGCAGGAAATATGAAGTATACACCAAGTCTCTAGTTGTGGAAGATCATCCATAGATGTAGCTGTGGAACACAGGTACACTACTCACAACTTATACAGTCTAGAGTGCTGGATGGCTAGCAGCATAATGGCTGATATAAAATGCCACTGGAGTGATGGTTGCACACACCTTCTAGAGCAATACTTCAGGGAAGTGACTTTAATGCTTCAGAATTCAAAGTCACTAGTGGTGACACAGTTGATCTAGAATGACGGTTCACTCGTGGGTAGGATATGTGTTTTATAATGCAACCTCCACTTTCCTGGAATAGGTCCTCCAGAGTGCAAATTCAGTAGCTGGGACACATGCTCTAGAGTACAGGAAGAAGAGTTTGGGGAAATATGCAACAGCGGGCAAGCCAAGTCATTGGCAAATTTCAGCTGCAGAGTGTGGGATCACTACTTTAAGCTCACAGGCCATGGGGCAAGATTAGTAGTAGTGGAACTCATGGTCTATAAGGCAGGCTCAGCAGTGATTAAATAGTGTAACAGGGTGCAAAATCAGTAGCTGAACCGCTTACAAGTGGCAAGACACATGCTTCAGAGTGCAAAATTAGTATTGGCCACACACATGCTCTAGGCCACATGCTCACTAGCTGTGCCATGCCTGCTTAGTGTAAGGACTCAGAAGTCACAGGTGTGCTATAGTACTAGGATTGATACTGCCGGGATGCATGATTCAGTGTGCAGGTGTGTAGCTCAGGCATTCTTACTCTACAGCATAGTCTCTGTAGTGTCAGAACATTGGCTCTTGAAGGCACACACAGTCATGATGGGAGATATGTTCCTGAGTAAACCGCAGTAGTGCAAAACCCATGATAAAATGTGTGCACTCTGTAGTCATGAGAGCTGTACTCCCAATTGCAAGTTCAGTTACTGTGGAATGTGTGAAACTAGAGCATGTTCTCTGCAGAGCCCGGATGCCTGCCCTTGAACTCAAGCTCAGTAGAGGTGTACCATGTCCTCCAGTGTTCAAACTCACTATGTCTATAAGAGTGCTGGCTCAGGTGTGTCCAGAAGTAAACAAACATCAGAGTGCAAGTTCAGTAATTGTTTAGGCACACCTGAACTACAGCGCAGGTTGAGTAGTGGCCTGACTTACCTATAAAGCAACAAGCTAATTATTGTGATTTTTATTGTTTAGAGTGAAAATTCAGCAGGTAATGAACTCTTGTTCTGGAAGGCAATTTCAGTAGTGCAGGGATGCAGAATCCAGAGTGTAATATACCAAAAGTGTATGTGTACTTCCAACAGGCATGTTTTAGGGACAGGCTCAGTAGTGGCAGGCCATATTCTCAATAACCCGGGTTCAGGAGTGATGGGATGTATGCTCTACTGTGCAGTCTCAGTGACAGCAAGGCACTTGTTCTAAATTTTGTCAATAATCTCAATAGTGGCAGAAAGGGTGATCCAGATTAGAAACTAAGTAGTTCTAGCGTGCGTCCTCTGATGGTGGTCTCAGTATTGACAAGCGCATATTCCAGAGTGCAAAAGTCTTGTTTGTAGCATGTGTGCTTTGAAATCGGAGAAGGAAATCGCAACCCAGTCCAATATTCTTGCCTGGAGAATTCCATGGACAGAGGAACCTGCTGGGCTGCTCTCCATAGGTTCGCACGGAGTCGGACAAGACTAAAGCGACTTAGCATGCATACATGCGTTGGAGAAGGAAGTGGCAACCCCCTCCAGTATTCTCGTCTGGAGAATCCCAGGGATACGGAAGCCTGGTGGGCTGCTGTCTATGTGGTCACACAGAGTCGGACACTACTGAAGTGACTTGGCAGCAGCAGCAGCAGTGGTTTGAAATCAGGGGTCAGTAGTTGTGAAAAGCTTCTTGCATTTTCAGTTGTTACGGCATCCCAGGTCCAGAGTGCAGGCACACTTGGTTGTGATACTTATGCTCTAGAGTTGTAATGTATGTTCCAGAGTGCAAGCTAATTAGTATACCTGTTCTAATTCAATTCTCAGTAAAAGCAGAATGCAAAGTCCTGATTTCAACCTCAGTAGTTGCTGCATGCATAATCAGAAGTAGTGCTTCATACACTCATGAGTGCCAGATCATGAGCTGCAGCATAATTGTCACAGAGTGGGGCACAAGTAGTTGCTGGATGCATACTACAGAGGGTGAGCTCAGTAGCTTCGTTACATGCATGTTTCACACTGTGAGCTCAATAGTACTCGATGGTACTACATTGAGAGTATTCCTACTTTAGAGTACTTGCTTAACAGGGGCAGAATGCATACCTTTGAATATAAACTCGGTAGACTCGTCCTAAGGTGGCAGTGACATATGAGAAGGAGTTCAATTTTTCCCCAGTAAATACCTCAACGGATTGTCAGGATATGGAGTAACTTTCACTAAACCGTTTCTATATGCTGGCAGAGGACACCAGAAAGGCCAATCAATTTGCTCATAATGAGGGAGGAGAAGAGATAAACAAGAAAAGAGAGACAAAGGATTTAGGGATAGAGACTGATTCTAGAACCAGATACGCAACAATGGACTGGTTCTGAATTGTAAGCCTGCTTATTTAAATTAGATGAAGAGCACATCATGTGAAATGCCAGACTGGATGAAGCACAAGCTGGAATCAAAATTGCTGGGAGAAATAGCAATAACCTGAGATACATAGATGACAAAACCCATATAGCAGAAAGTGAAGAGCGACTAAAGAGCCTCTTGATGAAAGTGAAACAGGAGAGTGCAAAAGCCAGCTTAAAACTCAACATTCAAAAACGAAGATCATGGCTTCTGGCCCCATGATTGAGAGATTTCACTTTCACTTTTCACTTTCCTGCATTGGAGACGGAAATGGCAGCCTACTCCAGTGTTCTTGCCTGGAGAACCCAAGGGGCAGGGGAGCCTGGTGGGCTGACGTCTATGGGGTCACACAGAGTCGGACACGACTGAAGTGACTTAGCAACAGTAGCAGCCGCAGATGGGGAAACAATGGAAAGGCTGAGAGACTTTATTGTCTTGGCTTCAAAATCACTGTAGATGGTGGCTGCAGCATAAAATTAAAAGATACTTGCTTCTTGGAAGAAAAGCTATGACCAACCTAGGCAGGATATTTAAAAACAGAGATATTACTTTGCCAACAAAAGTCTTTCTAGTCCAAGCTATAATTTGTCCAGTAGTCATATATGGATGTGAGAGTTGGACTATACAGAAAGCTGAGCCCTGAAAAATTGATGCTTTTGAAGTGTGGTGTTGGAGAAGACTCTTGAGAGTCCCTTGGACAGCAGGGAATAAAATTAGTCAGTAAGACATTCAGTCCTGAATATTTATTGGAAGCACTGATGCTAAAGCTGAATTTGGCCACCTGATGCAAATAACTGATTCTTGCAAATGACCCCAGTGTTGAGAAAGATTGAAGGCAGGAGGAGAAGCAGAAGACAGGATGAGATTGAGTCCATCACTAACTCAATGGAGATGAGTTTGAGCAAGCTATGGAAGTTCGTGATGAACAGAGGAGTCTGGTGTGTCACAGTCCTTGGGGTTACAAATAGTTGGACACGACTGAGAAACTGAACTGAACTTGTGTTGGGGAGAGAGAGTCAATTCCTATGCAGATTGATAAGAAGTCTGGCCTACCCAAAGAAGAGAAAAATATCTGGATTCTTGAGGAGGAGATAGGGTTCTGGAATTCTCAAGGAGGAGAATTGCTTGCTTGTTTGTTTTTCTCTATATTCATTAGTCTTAGTCACATAAAATGTTTTGTTTTGTTTTTTCTTTAAACCTTGAAATGATGATTACACAGCAAACAATTCAGTTTAAACTCTGTAATTAGAATTATATAGCAACAGTGTATCATGCTTGAGGACAGTTTCTCCTCCCTGAAAACCTTCTGACGAATCCTTATATTTTAGAAGCTATATTATGGGAGTGGGTCTGGTAGGATCTTTCTATTGTTAACTTCTAATCCTGTTATCCTAAAATATAAATTGTGGGAGTAGGTCTGGTAAAATTTTCACAAATTTCAGACATGCTTTTGATGTATTATAATAACTAAATTAAAATGTATGTAACTCCCTGGCTAACACTAGCAAGGGGGGCATTCTCTGGCCCCCTTCTGATGTCCATGTCAGAAGCTTTCTCTGTTCCTTTTCTTACTTTAATAAAACTCTGATATACAAGAACTCTTGAGTGATCAAGCCTGGTCCTTAGTCCTGAAGTTAAATCTTCTTCTCAGAGATCATGAATCCAGCACTATCCATCTTAAGCTTTTAGAGAAGGAGAAGTTTCCATACCACAGGAAACCCTCTCAGAGGTTGATTCAGTGGGCCTCTTTGGAATCTCAGAGGGTGGTATAACCACCCCACACCACCATCTCAGAATTCAAGCCAAAAAAGCAATTTTTAGTGGGGAATTGCCTCACAGTCTCATGTCCACCCACAGTGAGTGGGGGCTTTGTACAGGGGCGCCCTCTGCATCTTCAGTCCTTAGAATAAAGATGGGGTTTGAATGCTCTACAGACACTCTGAGAGAACTAATGGGATGTAGCAGGCGGAAGCACATAATGCCAGAGGGAGAAAAATAAACAAAGAGAAGGAATGTTCCCACGGGAAGGCTCTAAGACCACACTGCAACCCCTGACCTGCTTACAGAACAGACGATGCCCTAGTATTTACTGAAGGAGAGCACGCTAGCTTTCGTTATGGACCTCCCAGGAGGCAAAGATTCAGAATGTTGACAACCAGAGGCAGAAGGCCATAACCTTTTAGGCCCAGGAGACTGCATCTCCTGCCAAGCTGTGAGCAGACTCTATTCATGAGCAGCCACTAACCATGACTTCCTGAGATCTGGGACAGTTTATGGCTGCCAAGAGTGTCATAACCTGAGAGCAACTCCTCTGAGGAGATGCACAGCTCACCATGCATGGACTGTATCCTTGTGGAGTATCTGAGAAACTGACCAGAATGAACCTGAGCAGTGCGCGAAAAACATGGTCCACCAGGAACTATGACATCACAGCTATCCTGAAAACCTGAGTGGCTCTCTGGAAGAGTGTACTCTGGAACATCCTGGAACCTGAGCAGCTTGGACCTGGAAAGTGCATTAGATAAAGGGCCCACGCGGGACTATGCTCTGGCAGAACACCAGGCCACTTTGGCCTGGGAATAGCAGGAGATGCATGGCTCAACTGGGACTGGGCATTCATAGAACACCCAGAAATATGAGCAGCTTGGGCCTTGGAAGTGCAGGAGACAAAGAACCCACCTGGGACTGTGCCCCAAACAGAGAACTGGGGAGTCTGGACTGCTTGGGCCTGGGAAGAGCAAGAGATACATGGTTCAACTGGGGCTGGGCCTTCATACAACACCTGGGAATCTGAGCAGCTTGGACCTGGGAAGTGCAGGAGACACACGGCCAACCTGGGACTTCACGCCTAGCACAGGATGGACCCTAGGTAGCTTGGGCCTGGGAAGTGCGTGAGATCCATGGCCCTTCTGTAACTGTGCCCTCAAGGGACACCCAGGAGCTTGAGTGGCTGGATCTGAGAAGTGTACATCACCTTGGACTTTGGCAGACCCTGTGCTGTCCATTCACAACAAAGGCTACCCACAAATCCCAGTGGTATTTGTTTGCAGTGTTCCTGCCTCTCCACAGCAAAACAGAGCAAATGACCCTGAATAAGGGTCTATTGTCACCTCTTCCTATCAGGGCTCAGATTAGACATTGAAGAGACTTGCAAGCAGAGGAGGCCAGCCTAAGTAAAGATAAGACAGGGGAACCACTCAAGAAGTGGCAGGTGCAACAGATTAAAATTAAGCAGTAAAATTGCATTTAAGGACAATTGTGGACTTTGAGAAAAAGTGCAAGCTAGAACAAGGGATAACCTGACACTGAACTGACCCCAGAATATTTTTTCTAATTTTTGTGTTCAATTATGTTTCAGTTTATTTTATATTGTACATTTGGGAGTTCAAATTCTAGTCTAGGTTTTTTAATTTTTGCTTTCTGGAATTTGTTATGCATTTTGTAGTATTAAGAGTCTATTTTTTAATATCCATTTTCACTCAGGGATTTGATTACAGGCTTAATTGCTCTCTTTCCTTTTGACTTTCTTTTCTCCTCCTGATCACCTCTATCTAGCTCTTCCCTCTTCTTTTCTATACATAATGCTGTGGATCTCTTTGACTGTCCAGGATGTGGAGTTATTTCACCACTAACATGGGGTTTTGTCTTCTGTGCAATGTTGAAAGTGTAGTCTTGAGGTTACTGCAAGAGGGGGACCAAAAACCAGAGGCAGGTAGCTCAGCTCCAGAACTTTGGATCATCATAGAACCCCTGGCCCCAGGGAAGAGTGGTAGACAAGATCCCATCCAAAAGGATACATGCCTACACTGAAAGAAGCTCCATCCAAAAGCAGACAGCTCCAGTGCAAGACAACCCATGCTAATCTTCCAGCAAAACAAGAACACACTCAAGAAAATTACAAGGCACTCTTCTAAATTCAGTCACTCAGTTGTGTCTGACTCTTTGCCACCCCATGGACTGCAGCACACCAGGCCTCCCTGTCAATCACCAACTCCCAAAGTTTACTCAACTCATGTCCACTGAATCAGTGATGCCATCCAACCATCTCATCCTCTGTTATACCTTTCTCCTCTGGACCTCAATCTCTCCCAGCATCAGGGTCATTATAAATGAGTCAACTCTTTGCATCTGGTGGCCAAATTATTGGAGTTTCAGCTTCAGCATCAGTTCTTCCAATGAATATTCAGGACTGATCTCCTTTAGGATGGACTTGTCGGATCTCCTTGAAGTACAAGGGCCTCTCAAGAGACTTCTCCAACAATACAGTTCAAAAGCATCAATTCTTTGATGCTCAACTTTTTTTTTTTCAAATTTTATTTTATTTTTAAACTTTACATAATTGTATTAGTTTTGTCAAATATCAAAATGAATCCACCAGTGGTATACATGTGTTCCCCAACCTGAACCCTCCTCCCTCCTCCCTCCCCATTCCATCCCTCTGGGTCGTCCCAGTGCACTAGCTCCAAGCATCCAGTATAGTGCATCGAACCTGGACTGGCATCTCGTTTCATAAATGATAGTCCAACTCTCACATCCATACATGACTACTAGAAAACCCATACCTTTGACTAGACAGACCTTTGTCGGCAAGATAATGTCTCTGTTTTTTAGTATGCTGTCTAGGTTGGTCATAACTTTCCTTCCCAGAAGTAAGCATCTTTGAATTTCATGGCTTCAATCACCATCTGCAGTGATTCTGGAGCCCTTCAAAAGAAAGTCAAACATTGATTGCCCTTCAATTTGCCATAAAGTGGTGGGATCAGATGCCATGATCTTAGTTTTCAGCTTTAAGCCAACGTTTCACTCTCCTCTTTTGATTTCATTAAATGACTCTTTAGTTCTTCCCTTTCTGCCATAAGGGTGGTGTCATCTGCATATCTGAGGTTATTTCTCCTGGAAAACTTGATTCCAGCTTGTGCTTCATCCAGCACAATGTTTCTCATGAGGTACTCTGCATAGAAATTAAATAAGCAGAGTGACAATATACAACTTTGACATATTCCTTATCCTATGTGAAGCTAGTCATTCCATGTCCCGTTCAAACTGCTGTTTTCTAGCCTGCATAGAGGCTTCTCAAGAGGCAGGTCAGCTGCTCTGGTATTCCCATCTCTTTCAGAATTTCCCAACGTTTATTGTAATCCACGCAGTCAAAGTCTTTGGAACAGTCAATAAAGCAAATGTATATCTTTTTCTGGAACTCCCTTGCTTGATTGATGATCCAGTGGATGTTGGCCATTTGATCCCTGTTTCCTCTGACTTTTCGAAAACCAGCTTGAACATCTTGAAGTTTACGGTTCATGCATTGCTGAAGCATGGCTTGGAGAATTTTTAGCATTACTTTACTAGCATGTGAGATGAATGCAATTGTGCAGTAGTTTGAACGTTCTTTGGCATTGCCTTACTTTGGGATTGGAATGAAAACTAACCTTTTACAGTCCCGAGCCACTGCTGAGTTTTTCAAATTTGCTGACATATTGAGTGCAGCACTTCCATAGCATAATCTTTTAGGATTTTAAATAGCTAACTGCAATTCTATCACTTCCACTAACTTTGTTCATAGTGATGCTTCTTAAGGCCCACTTGACTTCACATTCCAAGATGTCTGGACCTAGGTGAGAGACCAGATCATCATGATTATTTGGATTGTGAAGATCTTTTATGGACAGTTCTTCTGTGTAATCTTTGCCAACTCTTCTTAATATCTGCTGCTTCTGTTGGGTCCATACCATTTCTGTCCTTATTGTGCCTATCTTTGCATGAAATATTCCCTTGGAACCTCAAATTTTCTTGACGTGATCTCTAGTCTTTCCCATGCTATTACTTTCCTCTATTTCTTTGCACTGATCACTAAGGAAGGCTTTCTTATCTCTCCTTGCTATTCTTTGCAACTCTATATTCAAATGGCTATATCTTTCCTTCTCTCCTTTGCCTTTCCCTTCTCTTCATTTCACAGCTATTTGTAAGGCTCCCTCGGGCACCCATTTTGAGTTTTTGCATTTCTTTTTCTTGGGGATGATCTTGATACCTGTCTCCATCCATGGTTCATCAGGCACTCTATCACACCTAGTCCCTTAAATTTATTTCTCACTTCCACTGTATAATCATAAGGGATTTGATATAGGTAATTCCTGAATGGTCTAATGGTTTTCCTTACTTTTTTCAATTTAAGTCAATATGTGGAAATAAGGATTTCCTGATCTGAGCCACAGTTAGCTCCTGGTCTTGTTTTATGCTCTCTAGGAGGAGTAAGCATCTTTTAATTTCATGGCTGTAGTCACTATCTGCAGTGATTTTGCAGCCCCCCACCTCCCCAAAATAAAGTCTGCCACCATTTCCTCTGTTTGTGCATATATTTTCCATGAAGTGATGGGGCAGGACGTCATGATTTCAGATTTCCTAATGTAGAGCTTTAAGCCTACTTCTTCACTTTCCTCTTTTATTTTCATCAAGAGATTGTTCAGTTTCTCTTCACTTTCTGCCATAAGGGTGGTTTCATCTGCATATCTGAAGTTATTGACATTTCTCCTGGCAATCTTGATTCCAGTTTTTGTTTCTTCCAGCCCAGCATTTCTCTGCATAGAAGGTAAATAAGCAGTGTGACAATATGTAGCCTTGAGGTATTCCTTTTCCTGTTTGGAACCGGTCTGGTATTCAATGTCCAGTCCTAACTGTTGCTTCCTGACCTGCATACAGGCTTCTCAAGAGGAAGGTCCGGTGGTCTGGTATTCCCATCTCTTTCAGAATTTTCCAGTTCATTTTGATCCACACAGTCAAAGGCTTTTGCAGAAGTAGATGTTTTCCTGGAACTTGCTTTTTTTTTTTTTTTTTTTTTTCAAAGATCCAGCAGATGTTGGGAATTTGATCTCTGGTTCCTCTGTATTTTCTAAAACAAGCTTGAACATCTGGAAGTTAACACTTGATGTATTGCTGAAGCGTGGCTTGGAGAATTTTGAGCATGACTTTGCTAGCATGTGAGATGACTGCAACTGTAGGGCAGTTTGAGCATTCTTTGGCATTCCCTTTCTTTGAGATTGGAATGAAAACGACCTTTTCCAGTCCCGAGCCACTGCTGAGATTTTCAAATTTCCTGGCATATTGAGTGCATCACTTCCACAGCATCATCTTCTAGGATTTGAAATAGCTCAACTGGAATCAAAGCCATAATAGAACCCCCTAATTCTCTCATGAACACTGCATTGCCTCTCAGAAAAAAATGAGATCCACAGCCATCTTCTATAACAACAACAAAATAATTCCTTCAACTAGAAAACCTTCACAATCCACTGGTCCCACCACATTCACTGGGAGGAGTCTAACCAATTAACAGCAATGATGACCCTCCCGTTTGCAGAAAATAGACCTCAAAGACAGCCATCTAAACAACATGAAAAGACAGAGACATATCCAGCAGGTGAAGGAACACAATAAAAATCAACAAATCAATGAAAGAGGAGGAGATAAGAAGTCTACAGGAAAAACAATTCAGCATAATAATAGTCAAAGTCTTGGAAATAAATGGAGCTACAGATAAATAGACTTTAGACATGTATTGAGAAGATCAAAGGGGTGTTTTAAAAGGACCTAGAAGAAGTAATGAATAGTCAATCAATAATGAACAATGCAATAACTGAGATAGAAATCACTCTGTACAACAAAAACAGTAGAGTAACTGAAGCAGAAGAAGGACTAAGTGAGCTGGAAGATAGAATGTTGAAAATAAGTGAAGCAGAACAGGAAAAAAAAAATAGAGAAATGAAGACAGCCTCAGAGACTTCTGGGACAATGTTAAATGCCCCACATTTAAATCATAGGTTTCTTGGAGAAAGAAGACAAAAGGAAAGGGCATGAGAAAATATTTGAGGAGAAAATAGCTAAAAACTTCCCTGAAATAGGAAAGGGAATAGACATCTAAGATGAAAAACCCCAGAGTGTTCCACAGGGATAAATCCAAGACAAAACATATCAAAATACACATTAATCAAAATAAAAACAAACAAATAAATATACACAATGAACAAATATTCAAGGAAACAAAGTAATAACAACAAATAACATAGACGGGAATCCCCATAAGCATAACAGCTGATCTTATCCTAGAAACTCTTCAGCTTAGAAAGGAATGGCAAGATATACTTAAAGTGATGAAAGGCAAAAACCTACAGCCAAGATTACTCTATTCAACAAGGATAGCATTCTAATTCAAAAGAGGAGTCAAAAGCTTAACAGACAAACAAAAGCAATTAGAATTCAGAACCACCAAACCAGCACTTCAGGAAATGCTGAAGGATCTTATCTAGATTGGAAACAGAAAAGCTTTACAAAATAAATCCACAAAAATATATAGTAAATGGTAACAAGATCATACTTAGCAACAACTACCTTAAACATAAATGGGCTAAAAGCTCCAATGAAAATACAAAGACTGGCTGAATGAATATAAGAATATACTGCCTGCAAGAAAACCACCTCATAATTAGGGACACGTACAGAGTGAAAGTGATGACCAGGAAAAAGCTATTTTGTGAAAATGGAGAGCAAAAGAAAGTGGGAGAAGCAATACTCATATCAGATAAATGGGCTTTAACCAAAGACCACTATAGGAGACAAAGAAGGTTGCATTACCTAATAATCAAGGTATCAATCCAAGAAGAAGCTATATGCACCCCATGTAGGAGCACCTCAATACAAGAGACAAATGCCAACAACTATTAGAGCAGAAATAGACACTAACCAATAGTATTGGGTGATTTTAATACTTCACTCATAACATGGACAGATCATCCGGACAGAAAATCAATAAGGAAAACTCATGTTTTAGATGATACATTAGACCAGTTTGACCTAATTGATATCTACAGGGCATCCCACCCCAAAAGAACAGATTTCACCATTTTCTCCTTATTCTCAAGTGCAAATAGAACATTATCTTAAGACAGATCACATCCAAGGTCACGTCTAACCTTGGTAAACATCAAAAAATTATAATATTTTCAAGCATATTTTCTGATCACAATGTTGTTAGATCAGATATCAACTGCAGGAGAAAAACATAGAGGAAACACAAATAATTTGGAGGCTAAACAGCTGCTGCTGCTAAGTCACTTCAGTCGTGCCTGATTCCGTGCGACCCCATAGACGGCAGCCCACCAGGCTTCCCCGTCCCTGGGATTCTCCAGGCAAGAACACTGGAGTGGGTTGCCGTTTCCTTCTCCAATGCATGAAAGTGAGAAGTGAAAGTGAAGTCACTCAGTCGTGTCCGACTCTTAGGAATGCCATGGACTGCAGCCTTCCAGGCTCCTCCGTCCAGGGGATTTTCCAGGCAAGAGTACTGGAGTGGGGTGTCATTGCCTTCTCCAAAACAGAAGAAAATTCAAATTTGAATTCAATAAAATTCATAGATTTTTATGAAAAAAAAAAAAAACAAAAAACTCTGCCAAAGTAGTCATAGATGGAACATACCTCAACATAATGAAAGCCTAATATGACAAAACCACTTCAAACATTATTATCAATAATCAAAAACTTGAAACATTTCCTTTAAAATCAGCATTAAGACAAGGGTGCCCATACTCATCACTACTAGTTTTGGAAATTCTAGCCACACTTTTCAAAGAAGAAAAAGATATAAAAAGAATCCTGATTGGAAAAGAAGAGGTAAAACTCTCTATATTTGCACATGACATTATCCTTTACACAGAAAACCCAAGAGATGCCACCAGAAAATTACTGGAGTTAATCAATGAATAGAGTAAATGTGCAGGGTATAAAATTAATACACAGAAACCCTTATATTCCTATACACTAACAATGAAAATTCAGAAAGAGAAATTAAGGAATAATCCTGTTCATCATTGCAATGAAAGGAATAAAATAACTAGAAATAAATTTGCATAAAAAGACAAAGGGCTTCCCTGATAGCTCAATTGATAAAGAAGCTACCTTCAATGTAGGAGACTCCTGTTCAATTCCTGGGTCAGGAAGATCCCCTGAAGAAGGGATAGGCTACCCACTGTAGTATTCTTGGGCTTCCCTTGTGGCCCAGCACGTGAAGAATCCTCCTGCAATGTGTGAGACCTGCACAAAATGTGTTTGAGCCTTGGGTTGAGAAGATCCTCTGGAGAAGGGAAAGGCTATCTATTCCAGTATTCTGGCCTGAAGAATTACAAATTCCATACACTGTATGATCCATGGGATTGCAAAAAGTCAGACATGACTAAGCAACTTTCACTTACCCAGAGAGATACAAAATAAGCATTGATGAAAGAAAGCAAAACACATATAGATGGAGAAACATACCATGCTCTTAGATTGGATTAATTGATATAGTTAAAATGAGTATACCACCCAAAACAATCAATAGATTCAATGCAATACCTACAATATTTTTCATAAAACTGGAACAAATTATTTTATGATTTGCATGGAAACACATAAGACTTTGAAGAGACAAAGCAATTTTGAGAAAGAAGAATGAAACTAGAAGAGTCAAACTTTTTGATAAGACTACACCACAAAGATATCAAGAGAGTATGAAACTTGCACAAACATAGAAATACAGACCAATGGAACAAAATATAAAGTCCAAAGATAAATTCATGCACCCATTATCTTTGACAATGGAGGCAAAAATATGCAACCAAAAATATATATTTTCTTCAAAAAGTGTTACTGGGAAAACTGGACAGCTATGTGTAGAAACTAGAACAGTATCTAACATCAAGTTCAAAATAAACTCAAAATGGATTACAGATGTAAATGTAAGACCAGAAAATATAAAACCCTTAGAGTAAAACATAGGTATAACCACTCTAAAATAAGACACAGCAAGATCCTCTATGACCCATTGCCTAGAGTAAAGGAAATAAAAACAAAATTTTTAAAAAAAAAGCAACCTAATTAAGCTCTATAGCTTGTGTACAACGAGGAAACTATAATTAAGGTGAATATGTAGCCTTCAGTTTTATGTGATTATGGTTTCAGTGTATCTGTCCTCTGATGCCCTCTTGCAACACCTACCATCTTTTTTGGATTTCTCTTACCTTGGTCATGGTTTATCTCTTCACGGCTGCTCCAGCAAAGCGCAGCCATTGCTCCTTACCTTGGATGAGGGGTATCTCCTCACGGCACCTATCCTGAAATTGAACATGGAATAGCTCCTCTAGGCCCTCCTGAGCCCATGCAGCCACCGCTCCTTGGATCTGGGGTTACTCATCTCAGCTGCTGCCCCAACTTTGGGTGTGGGGTAGCTGCTCTTGGCTGCTCTTGTGCTGTCGCAGCCTTGCACTGTCCGCCACAGCCCCTGACCTCTGACACGGTTTAGCTCCTCCCTGCTGTGCCCCTGACCTTTGACACGGGTAAGCTTCTCTCGGCTACAGCCCCTGACCTCGGACGTGGGGTAGCTCCTCCCAGCCATCGCCCCTGACCTCAGACGTGGGGTAGCTCCTATGGGCTGCTCCAGCGCTGTTGTAGCCTTGCTCTCTCAGCTGCTGGCCCTGACCTCGGACATGGGGTAGCTCCTCTGGGCTGCTCCTGCGCTGTTGCAGCCTTGGAATCTTGGCCACCGTCCCTGACCTTGGACATGGGGTAGCTCCTCCCTGCCACCGCCCCTGACCTCAGACGTGGGGTAGCTCCTCTCAGCTATCCCTGCACCTTCACAACCTGGCACTCTCGGCTGCTGTCCCTGACCTCGGGCGTGGGGTACCCTCTCCGCCATGCTCTGTGCGCCATTGCAACTGCCGGTGCTCTGTGCCATGCCCATGGGGCCGCCCAAGATGGACGGGTCATGGTGGAGAGGTTTGACAGAATGTGGTCCACTGGAAAAGGGAAAGGCAAACCACTTCAGTATTCTTTTTTGAGAAACCCATGAACAGTATGAAAAGGCAAACTGATAGGATAATGAAAGAGAAACTCCCCAGGTCAGTAGGGGCCCAATATGCTACTGGAGAGATCAGTGGATTACTAACTCCAGAAAGAATGAAGGGATGGAGCCAAAGCAAAAAAAAAAAAAAAAAAAAATACCCAGTTGTGGATGTGACTGGTGATAGAAGCAAGATACAATGCTGTAAAGAGCAATATTGTATAGGAACCTGGAATGTCAGGTCCATGAATCAAGGCAAATTGGAAGCGGTCAAACAAGAGATGGCAAGAGTGAACATCAACATTCTAGGAATCAGTGAACTAAAATGGATTGGAATGGGTGAATTTAACTCAGATGACCACTATATCTACTACTGTGGGCAGGAATCCTTTAGAGGAAATGGAGTAGCTATCATGGTCAACAAAAGAGCCAAAAATGCAGTACTTGGATGCAATCTCAAAAACGACAGACTGTTCTCTGTTCATTTCCAAGACTAACCATTCAATATCACAGTAATCCAAGTCTAGGCCCCAATCAGTAATGCTGAAGAAGCTGAGGTTGAACGGTTCTATGAAGACCTATGAGACCTTTTAGAACTAATAATCAAAAAAGATGTCCTTTTCATTATAGGGGACTGGAATGCAAAAGTTGGAAGTCAAGAAACACCTGGAGGAATAGGCAAATTTGGCCTTGGAATACAGAATGAAGCAGGGCAAAGACTAATAGAGTTTTGCCAAGAAAATGCACTGGTCATAGCAAACACCTTCTTCCGTCAACACAAGAGAAGACTCTACACATGGACACCACCAAATGTTCAACACCGAAATCAGATTGATATTCTTTGTAGCCAAAGATGGAGAAGCTCTATACTGTCAACAAAAACAAGACCAGGAGCTGACTGTGGCTCAGATCATGAACTGCTTATTACCAAATTCAGACTTAAACTGAAGAAAGTAGGGAAAACCACTAGTTCATTCAGGTATGACCTATATCAAAATTACTTATGATTATACAGTGGAAGTGAGAAATAGATTTAATGGAGTAGATCTGATAGATAGAGTGCCTGAAGAACTATGGACAGAGGTTCATGACATTGTACAGAAGACAGGGATCAAGACCATCCCCATAGAAAAGAACTGCAGAAAAGCAAAATGAGTGTCTGAGTAGGCCTTACAAATAGCTGTGAAAAGAAGAGAAGCAAAAAGCAGAGGAGAAAAGGAAAGATAGAAACATCTGAATGCAGAGTTCCAAAGAATAGCAAGAAGAGATAAGAAAGCTTTCCTCAGCGATCAATGCAAATAAATAAGGAAAACAAGAGAATGGGAAAGACTAGAGATCTCTTCAAGAAAATTAGAGATACCAAGGGAACATTTCATGCAAAGATGGGCTCGATAAAGGACAGAAATATTATGGACCTAACAAAAACAGTACATATTAAGAAAAGGTGGCAGGAATACACAGAAGAACTGTAGAAAAAAAAAAAAAAAAGCTTCTGCACAACAAAGGAAACTATAAGCAAGGTGAAAAGACAACCTTCAGAATGGGAAAAATAATAGCAAATGAAGCAACTGAAAAACAACTAATATCAAAAATATAGAAGCAATTCCTATAGCACAATTTCAGAAAAATAAATGACCTAATCAAATAATGGGCCAAAGAACTAAATAGGCATTTCTCCAAAGAAGACATACAGATGGCTAGCAAACACATGAAAAGATGCTCAACATCACACATTATCAGAGAAATGCAAATCAAAACGACAGTGAGGTACCATTTCATGCCAGTCAGAATGGTTGCGATCCAAAAGTCTGCAAGCAATACATACTGGAGACGGTGTGGAGAAAAGAGAACCCTCTTACACTGTTGGTGGGAATGCAAACTAGTATAGCCACTATGAAGAACAGTGTGGAGATTCCTTAAAAAACTGGAAACAGAACTTCCTTATGACCCAGCAATCCCACTGCTGGGCATACACACCAAGGAAACCAGACTTGAAAGAAACATGTGTTCCCAAATGTTCATCACTGCACTGTCTCTAATAGCCAGGGTATGGAAGCAACCTACATGACCATCAGCAGACAAATGGATAAGAAAGCTGTGGTACATATACACAATGGAGTATTACTCAGCCATTGAAAATAATACATTTGAATCAGTTCTAATGAGATGGATGGAACTGGAGCCTATTATACAGACTGAAGTAACCCAGAAACAAAAACACCAGTACAGTATACTAATGCATATATATGGAATTTAGAAAGATGGTAATGATAACCCTGTACGTGAGACAGCAAAAGAGACGCACATGTATAGAACAGTCTTTTGGACTCTGTGGGAGAGGGAGAGGGTTGGATGATTTGGAAGAAATACTATACATTGAAACATGTATAGTATCATATATGAAACAAATCACCAGTTCAAGTTCGATGCAGGATACTGGTTGCTTGGGACTGGTTGCACGATACTGGTACACGGGGACGACCCAGAGGGATGGTACATGGTGGGAGAAGGGAGAGGGGTACGGGATGGGAACACGCGTATACCTGTGGTGGATTCATGTTGGTGTATAGCAAAACCAATACAATATTGTAAAGTAATTTAACTCCAATTAAAATAAATATATTTATACTACAAATTAAAAGATCTTCACGACCAAGATAATGACTATGGTATGATCATTCACCTAGTGCCAGACATCCTGGAATGTGATGTCAAGTGGGCTTTAGAAAGCCCTAGTGCACATCATGCACGTTCTGAGCTTGCAGCCTGGAGCTCTCATTTTGCCCCTTCCAACCCCACGATCCAGGGTAGGCTCGTAGTAACTGCTGAATTTTCACTTTCGGGGAGGCATCACAAACTTATTAAACCCACATTCTAGTGCAAACATGCTGCATCTTGAACCTGAACTCTGGAGCAGGCATCTTGCCACTACTAATACTGTTTATCATCATCTACTCTTTCACTGTCATGACATGCTTCCGTTGCTTCTTCATCTCCTCTGGTCAACACACTGAGTTGTTTATCATCATCCAGTGTTTACTTCAGTCCTGTAACCTGTTTTGAGTGCTTGTTCAACCCACTCCAGGTCAAATATATCTAGTATTCAATGCTGCGACAGGTTATGTGTTTCTCCATCCTCCTCTGTTTAAACATACTGTAATTTACCACCCTTTGCATTTCAGTTCTGTGACATGCTTCTATCCACTCCAGGTCTAACAGAGTCAGTAGATTATCATCACCCAATGATTTAACTGTGGAACATTCCACAAGTCTTCTTCATGCACCCCATGTCAAACATACCCAGTAGCTTATCACCATCCCGTGTTTCAGTGCAGTGACATGATGTAAGTGTTTCTTCATTTTCTCCAGGTAAAGCACACTCAATAGTTTGTCACCAATGTTTCACCTGTGACATGATTCTTCTTAATTTATTTAGTTGGCTGTGTTGGGTCATAGTTGTGGCACGTAAGATAGTCCTTGAGACAAGCCAACTCTCACCATGGCATGCAGTCTCTGGAGTGTGAGAACTTCAGTGTTTGCAGCTGTGCAGGTTTAGTTACTCTGTAGCATATGGGATGTTAGTTTCCCAGTCAGCAATTGAACCTTCATCCCCTACACTTCAAGGTGGATGCTTAACCACTGAACCACCAGGAAAGGCCCTGTGACATGCTTTAAGTGCTTGCTTTTACACCCTATATCAAAAAGACACATTGTTTGATGGGATTATATCACCATCCAGGGTTGCAAAGCATTTGGCATGCTTCAAGAACTTCTTCATCCACATTGGTCAAACACAACCAGGTGTTTATCACCATGCAGCACCATTCCATGCAATGTGCTTCCTCATTGATTACTCGTTGAACACTTCCAATAGATTATCATGATCTACTGTTTCAGTGCAATGACACCTCAAGTTATTCTTCACGCACCCTGGGTCAAACACATCCAGTTGTATATCTCCATCCAGTGTTTCTTCATCCAGTGAAAGCTGTGACATGCTTTCAGTGTTTCTTTATCCACCCCAGGTCAAACGTACTCAGTAGCTTATCATTATCCACACTTTAAAGAGGTGATTCAGCCGCATCTTGGTCCACCTGACCTAAAATAGACTCATCAGCTTATCACCTTTTGTTTTTCACTGCTGTCACAAGTTCAAGTGCATCTTTATCAAACACACCAGTAGTTTATCACCATCCAGTATTTCCAAGCTCTGACACAACTGCTTTATCATCCAGACTATAAAAATACATCCAGTAGCTTATCAACGTCAGTGTTTCAGTGCTGTGATGTGATTCAAGTGCCTATTCATCCACACTCTGGAAATACACACTCTGTAGTTTATTACCATACAGTGCTCAGTGCCTTGACATGTGACATGCTCCAAATGTTTCTTTGTCCACCTGGTGTCAAATACTCAATAGTGTATCAACATCTATATTTCAGCATATGCTTCTTTGTCAATCCTGGCCCATCACTTCTAGGAGTTTACCACCTTCAGGGTTTCAGTGCTGTGATATACTTCATGTGCTTCATCCTCTCCTGTAAAACATACTCATTTGTGTATCATCATCCCGTATTCAGTAGAGTGATATGCTTCAAGTGCTTAATAGTCCATATCAGTCGAACGTTCCCAGCATTTTATCATTCGCCAAGGTTTCAGGGCTGTAACTTGTGGCATATATTAGGTGTTTGTTTGACTCCCAGAGGTCAAACTCAACAAGTGTTTTTTCACCATTCAGTCTATCAGTGCTGTGACATACACCAGTGATTCCTTATCTACTCTGGGTTAATACACACATCCATTCTTTCAGTGCTGATTAATTCACAAGGCTTCCTCATCTATCCTATTTCAAATACATACAGTCGTTTATCAACATCCAGTGTTTAAGTGCTGTGACACACTTCAGGTGCTTCCTTATTTACCCAAGACTGATGTTTTTCGGTCACACAGCCATGTCCAGCTCTTTGCAACCCCATGAACTACAGCACACCAGGCTTCCCTGTCCTTCACTATCTCCTGGAATTTGCTCAAATTCATGCCCATTGAGACAGTTATGCCAACATTCAACTATTTTATTCTCTGTCACACCCATCCCCACCTGCTTACAATCTTACCCAGCATTAGTGTCTTTTCTAATGATTTGGCTCTTTGCATCAGGTGGCCAAAGTATTGCAACTTCAACATCCGTCCTTCCAATTAGTAGTCAGTGTTGATTCTCTTTAGAACTGACTGGTTTGAACTCTTTGCAGTTCAAGGGACTCAAGAGTCTTCTCCAGCACCACAGTTCTAAAACATCAATTATTTGGCATTCAACCTTCTTTATGGTTCAGATCTCACATCCATGCATGACTACTGGGTAAAACCATACCTTGATTATATGGACCTTTGCCAGAAAAGCGATGTCTCTGGTTGCATATGCTGTCTAGGTTTGTCATAGCTTTTCGTCCAAGAAGCAAGTGTCTTTTAACTTCATGGCTTCAGTTACCATGCACAGTGATTTTGGAACTACAAAAATAAAAATCTGTCACAGTTTCCTTGTGTCTTAATCTATTTGCTATCAAATACTTTGGCCATCTCACATGAAGAGTTGACTCATTGGAAAAGACTCTAATGCTGAGAGGGATTGGGAGCAGGAGGAGAAAGGTACGACAGAGGATGAGATGGCTGGATGGCATCGCTGACCCGATGGACATGAGTCTGAGTAAACTCCGGGAGCTGGTGATGGACAGAGAGGCCTGGCATGCTGCAATTCATGGGGTCACAAAGAATTGGACATGACTGAGTGACTGAACTGAACTGGACTGATGGGACTGGACGACATGATCTTAGTTTATTGAATGTCGAGGTTTAAGCCAGCTTTTTTAATTCCCACTTTCATCTCAGCAAGGAGCTCTAATTCCTATTCTGCTTTCTGTCATCCGCATGTCTGAGTTTATTGATATTTCTCCCAGAAATTTTGATTCCAGCTTGTGCTTCTTCCAGTCTGACATTTTGCATGGTATACCTTGCAGGTAAGTTCAAGACAGTCTTGATGTACTCCTTTACCAATTCTGAACAAGTCCTTTGTTCCTGCCTGATTCTGTTACTTCTTGACCTGCATACAGGTTTCACAGGAACCAGGTAATGTGGTCAAGTATATACATCTCTTTAAGGATTTTCCACATTTTCAGTGACCCTCATATGCAAAGTCTTTAGCATAGTGAGTGAAGCAGAAGTAGATCATTTTCTGGAATTCCATGCTTTGTCTATGATCCAGTGAATGTTGGCAATTTGATCTCTGATTCCTCTGCGTTTCCTAACCCTATTTGTACATTTGAAAGTCCTCAGTTCACATATTGTTGAAAACTAGATTGAGGAATTTTGAGCATTACATTGCCAGCATATGAAATGAGCACGATTGTGCAGTAGTTTGAGCATTCCATCACAATTCCCCTCTTTGGGATCAGAGTGAAACTGACCTTTTCCTGTCCTGTGGTCATTGATGATTTTTCCAAATTTCCTGGCACATTGAGTGCAGCATTTTAACAGCATTATTGTTATTGTTTTAATTTGAAATAGATCAGGTCAGTCGCTTAGTCGTGTCCAACTCTTTGCGACGCCATGAATCGCAGCACGCCAGGCCTCCTTGTCCGTCACCAACTTCCGGAGTTCACTGAGACTCTCGTCCATCAAGTCAGTGATGCCATCCAGCCATCTCATCCTCTGCTGTCCCCTTCTCCTCCTGCCCCCAATCCCTCCCAGCATCAGAGTCTTTTCCAGTGAGTCAACTCTTCGCATGAGGTGGCCAAAGTACTGGAGTTTCAGCTTTAGCATCATTCCTTCCAAAGAAATCCCAGGGCTGATCTCCTTCAGAATGGACTGGTTGGATCTCCTTGCAGTCCAAGGGATTCTCAAGAGTCTTCTCCAACACCACAATTCAAAAGGATCAATTCTTCAGTGCTCAGCCTTCTTCACAATCCAACTCTCACATCCATACATGACCACAGGTAAAACCATAGCCTTGACTAGAGGAACCTTTGTTGGCATAGGTAAGCTTCAATTCTATCACCTCGACTAGCATTGTTTCTGGTCATTCTTCCTAAGATCCACTTGACTTCACACTCCAGGTTGTCTGCTCTATGTGAGTGATCACACCATTATGGTTATCTAGATGATTAAGTGGAGAAGGCAATGGCACCCAGCAGCAGGTGATTAAGACCTTTCTTTGACACAGTTCTCTTATACTCTTGCCAACACTTCATCACATTTTCTGCTTCTGCTAGGCTCATACCACTTCTGTCCTTGATTGTGCCCATGTTTGCAAGAAATATTCCCTTTGTGTCTCTAAGTTCCTTGGCAAGATTTCTAGCCTTTCCTATTCTATTGTTTCCTCTATTTTTACTGGCCTTACACACACACAATATCATATCCCCATTCAGTGTTTACGTTCAGATATGCTTCAAGTGTTTTTTAATCCACTCCAGAAGAATGTAGTGTGATAGTTTATCAACATCCTTTTTTTCTGTATTGTGACATGTTTTGAGCCTCCTTCATTCCCTCCAGGTAAAACACACCCTATAAATTATCATCATTCATTGATGCTGTGCTATTACAGACTCGAAGTGTCCATTTGTCTGATTGAGTCAAACACTCCCTGTAGTTTACCACTATCCAGTGTTCCAGTACTGGGGCATGCCTCATGTACTTCGTTATCCTCTCCAAATAAAATATGGTCAGTAGCTTATCACAATTACTGTTTCGGTTCTACGATGAGTTTCAAGTCCTTCTTTAATTCATTCTAGATAAAACACATTCAGAAGTTTACCATGGTCCCAAGTTTTACTCTGTGTCATGCTTCCAGTTTCTCTTCATTCAACATGTATCAAACACACTCAATAGTTTATCACCATCCAGTGTTTCCGTGCTGTTTACTGCTTCAACTGTTTCTTCATTCTCTGAAGAAAATACACAACCAATAATTTATCACAATCCAGTGTGTTAATTCTGGTATATGTTTCAAAAGATCCTTTGTCCACCCAAGGTTGACCGCACTCTTAGTTTATCACCATCCCTGGATTCAGTGCTGTTACATACTTTCATCAATTTTTTCAACTACCACAGGTCATCATACACAATGATTTATCACGATCCAGTTTCAGAGTTGTGACATGCTTCATGTGCTTCTTTCCCTATACAAGATCAAAGAAAGACCGCCTAAAGTGTGAACATACAGTGTTTCAGTCGTGAAACATACTTCAAGTGGTTCTTGATTCACTCCACGTCAAATGCAGCATATAGGTTATCGACATTCGTTGTTTCAGTGCTATGACACATTTCACTGGCTGCTTCACTAACTCCCGGTCAAACACATTCAGCATTTTACCACTATCTAGGGTTTCAGATCTGTGACATGCTTCAAGTGCTCCTGAAACTACTCAAGGTCAAATGCATTCAGTAGCTTTGTTGTTGCTGGTTGTTATTTGTTGTTCAGTCACTCAGTCATCTCCAGCTCTTCGTAATCCCATGGACTGCAGCATATCTCGCCTTTTTGTCCTTCACCATCTCCCGGAGCTTGTTCAAACTCAAATTCAATGGGTCAGTAATGCCATCCAACCATTTTGTCCTCTTCCATCTCCTTCTCCTGCTCCAATCTTTTCCAGCATCAGAGTGTTTTCCAATGAGTTGGCTCTTCACATTAGATAGCCATAATATTAGGGCTTCTGCCTCAGCATCAGCCCCTCCAGTGAATTTTCAGGCTTGATTTCCTTTAGGGTTGACTGGATTCATTTCCTTGCAGCCCAAGGGACTCACAGGAGTCTTCTCCAAGATTGCAGTTCAAAAGTATCAATTCCTTAATGTTCAGCCTCCTTTATGGTATGGCTTGCTTTGGCACATGACTACTGAAAAATACAAAAACATAGCTCTGACTATATGGGTCCTTGTTGGCAAAGGAATGCCTCTGCTTTTTTACATGCAGCATGGGTTTGTCACAGCTTTTACAAGAAATAAGTGGCATTTAATTTCATAGCTTCAGTCACCATCTGCCATGGTTTTGGAGTCCACAAAAACAGAAGTCTGTCACTGTTTCCATTGTTTTTCCATCTATTTGTATAAAGTGATAGCATTGGATGCCATGATCTAAGTATTTTGAATGTTGAGCTTTAAGCCAACTTATTCAATCTCCCATTTTACTTTCATCAAGAGGCTCTTTAGTTCTTCTTATCTTTCTGCCATAAGGGTGGTGTCCTCTGCATATTTGAAGTTATTGATATTTCTCCATCAATCTTGATTCCACCTTGTGATTCCTCCAGCACAATGTTTCTCATTATGTATTCTATGTAGAAGTTAAATAAGCAGGGTGACAATTATACAGCCTTGAGGTACGCCTTTTCCTATTTGGAACCAGTCTGTAGTTCTATTTCCAGTTCTAACTGTTGCTTCCTGACCTGCATACAGGTTTCTTAAGAGGCAGGTCAGGTGGTCTGGTATTCCCATCTGTTTCAGAATTTTCCAACATTTATTGTAATCCACACAGTCAAAGTCTCAATAAAACATAAACAGATTTCTTCTGGAACTGTCCTGGTTTTTCAGTGATCTGGTGGTTGTTGGCAATTTGATCTTGGTTCCTCTGCCTTTTCGAAAACCAACTTGTATATCTGGAAGTTCACGATTAATGTATCGCTGAAGCATGGCTTGGAGAATTTTGAGCATTAATTTAGTAGCGTGTGAGATGAGTGCAGTAGTTGGAGAATTCTTTGACATTGTCTTTCTTTGGGATTGGAGTGAAAACTGACATTTTTCTGTCCTGTGGTCAGTGCTGAATTTTCCAAATTTGGTGGCATGTTGAGTGCAGAACTTTCATAGCATCATCTTTTGGGATTTGAAAGAGCTCAACTGGAATTCTATCACCTCCACTACCTTTCTTTGTAGTGACGCTTCCTAAGGCCCACTTGAGTTCACATCCCAGGATGTCTGGCTCTAGGTGAATGATCACACCATTGTGATTATCTGGGTCATGAATATCTTTTTTGTACAGTTTTTTCTGTGTATTTTTGCCACCTCTTCTTAAAATCTTCTGCTTCTTTTAGGCCCATACCATTTCTGTCCTTTATTGAGCCCATTTTTGCATGAAATGTTTGTTTGGTATCTCTAATTTTTTTTGAGGAGATCTCTAGTCTTTTCCATTCTATTGTTTTCCTATATTTCCTTGCTTCAATGGGTGTGGCACAATTCAAATGCTTCTCTTTCCACTCTGGTCAGTCATAGCCAATATTTTGTACCAACCAGTGTCCAGTGCTGTGACATATGACTGATTTCAATTCATCAGTGAAGTGAGTAAAAAAAAACAAACAAACAAAACAACAAAAAAAAAAACCTCCAGGAGTTTATCAACACAGTGTTTCATGGCTGCCACTGGATTCGAGTACTTCTTCACCCACTCCAGGTTAACATAGTCATTTATCACCATCCATTGCTTCACTACACTGACATGTTTCAAATGCTTCTATATTAATCCTGGTGCAAATTTTCTAGTAGTTATAAACAGCCAGTGTTTTAGTTTTGGAGCATGACCCAATGGCTTCTTCATTCTCACCCATAAGCCAAAGTCTAGTGTTTACATACTGTGACATGCTTAAAGAGCTTCATCATCCACCCTAGATCTAGACAGTCAGCATTTTATCATCATACCAGCATTTTAGTGGTGTTACATGATTTTAAATTTTGTTTGCCCACACTGAGGCATACACAGCCAGTACTTCATCATCCTCCAGTGTTTCAGGCTTTGATAAAATTAAATGTGTTCTTGGTCCCACTGACATCAATATACTTACCATTGATTACCATCTGGTTTCACTGCTGTGACATAATGTCAACTGCTTCTTCATCCATTCCTGTGTCAAACAAACCCAGTAGTTCTTTCCCCATCTAGTGTTAGTGTTCAATACTATGAAATGATTTCTGGAGTCTCTGTGTCCATCCCACCTCAAACATAGTCAGTATTATCAATCAATGCTTCAGTGATGTCACATGCTTCAGGTGCTTTCTTCGTTCACTCCATATCAAGTACTTTCAGTCATTTATAAGCATCCAATGTTTCAGTTGTGTGACATGCTTCAACTATTTCTCTAAACCACTTGAGCTGAAACATACCCAATATCTTATGACCATCCAGTGTTTCAGTGCTGTGACATGCTTCAAGTGCTTCTTCTACTCCATGTTAAACACAAGCAATAGTTTATCACCATCAATTGTTTCAGTTCTGTAACATTCTTTAAGTCTTTTTCCATGTACTCTGCTTCAAATACACTGGGCAGTTGTTCACCATCAAGTATTTAGTTCTATGATATGTTTCAAAGTTTTCTGTACCTACCAATTCATACACACTCATAAATTTATCACCATCCTGTGTTTTAGGGCTGTCATATGGTTAAATGAGTCCCCATCCCCACCCCAGGTCAAACACACCCAGTATTGATCAACATACAGCCTTTCAGCTATGTGATACATTTCGAGTGTTCTATGATCCAATCTTGGAAGATACATCCAATAATTTATCGAATTCCAGTGTTTCAGTGCTCTGAAGTTTTTAAGTGTTTCTGCATCCAAATAGCTCAGCAATGATTAATAGATTATAACCATCACTGTTTCAGTTTTATGACATGACTTGAGTACATCTTCATCTACTTTATACTCAATAATTACCACCATCCTGTAAATCAGAGGTAAAATATTCTTGGAATGCTTCTTTGTCTACTGTGGGTCAAACACACCTAGTAGTTTTTCACCATTCAGTGTTTCAGTGCTGTGACGACTTCCACTGCTTCTTCGTGTACTACAGGTCATCGCACCAAGTATCTTGTAACTACGAGCTTGCACTCTAGAGAACATATCTCTCCACTACTGAGACTGAATTGTAGAGCATGCATCTCACAACTACTAAGACCCCATTCTAAGTGCACATGACACTTCTGCAGTGCCTAAACTCTGGAGGAAATGTGATGACAGTATTGTCACACAGTATTGATCCTGTATTCTAGAACACACATCTTACCAGAACACACTGAACCAGTGTTCTACAGCAGGCTTAGCACAACTACTTAGCTTCCATTCTGGATGTATCATCCTACCTCTACTGAGTCACTACTACATGGCATACGTGACCCAACTTCTGAGTTTGCACTATGGAATACACATTATGCCACCACTGAGCCAACTCTAGTGTACACATGACAAAGTACTGATCCCCACGTCAAAGGGCAATGCCAAACATTATTCAAAGTACTGGACAATTGTGCTCATTTCACATACAAAGCAAGACAATGCTCAAAATTCTTTGAGCTAGGCTTCAAAGTATGTGATCCAATACACTGGATTTAGAAAAAGCAGAGGAATGAGGGCTTATACTGTCCAGCTCCATGGCCTACTAGAAAAAGTAGGAAGTCAAGAGATACCTGGAGTAACAGGCAAGTTTGACCTTGCAGTACACATGAAGCAGGGCAAAGACTAACAGAGTTTCCTAAGAGAACTCACCACTCATAGCAAACACTCTCTTCCAACAACACAAGGGATGAGTCTAGAGATGGTCAGTGCTGAAATCAGATTATGTTCTTTGCAGCCGAAGATGGAGAAGCTCTATACATTCAGCCACAACAAGACTGAGCAGTGACATGGCTCAGATCATGAATGCCTTTAAGCAAAGTTCAAACTTAAATTGAAGAGAGTATGACAAACCACTAGACCATTTGGGTTTGACTGAAATCAAACCCTTATGATTACACAGTGGATGTGACAAATCAAATTGAAGGATTTGATCTTATAGACAGACTACAGGGAGAATTATGGACAAAGTGTCATGACATTCTGCACGAGACAGTGATCAAGAGCATACTTAAGAAAGATAAATTCAAAAAGGCGAAAGGGTTGTCTGAGGAGCCCTTACAAATAGCTTAGAAAAGAAGAGAAGCTAAAGGCATAGGAGAACAAAAAAGATAATCTATTTGAATCCAGTTTCCCAAAGAACACCAAGGAGAGACAAGAAAGCCTTCCTCGGCGGTCAGTGCAAAGAAATAGAGAAAAACAATAGGATGTCAAAGAACAGGTATCGCCTCAAGAATGTTACAGATACCAAGGGAACATTTCATGCAAAATTGGCACAATAAAGGAGAGAAACAATATGGACCTGACAGAAGCAGAATCTATTAAGAAGTGGTGGCAAAAATACGCAGAACTGTACCAAATAATAATAATAATAAAAATAATAATAAGATCTTAATGACCCAGTTAGCTGTGATGGTGTCTTTACTCACCTAGAACCAGACATCCTGGAATGTGAAATCAAGTAGCCCTTAGTAAATCACTATGAACAAAGTTACTAGAGGTGATGGGTTTCCAGTCGTGCAGTTTCAAGTCCTATCAGATTATACCATTAAAATCCTGCACTCAATATGCCAGAAACTTTGGAAAACTCGGCATTGGCCACAGAACTGGAAAAGGTTAGTTTAAAGTCCAATCCCAAAGAAAGGCTATGCCAAAGAATGTTCAAACTACAACACAATTACATGTATCTCACATGCAAGCAAAGTGATGCTCAAAGTTCTCCAAGCCAGGCTTCAACAGTACGTGAACCCAGAATTTCCAGATGTTAAGGGTGGGTTTAGAAAAGTCAGAGGAACCAGAGATCAAATTGCCAGCATCCATTGGATCAGAGAAAAAGCAAGGGAGTTCAAGATATACATCTACATCTGATTTGGACTATGCCAAAGGTTTTGACTGTGTGGATGACAACAAACTATGGAGAATTCTTGAAAAGATGCAAATATCAGATCTCTTTAGCTGCCTCCTGAGAAATCTGTAGGCAGATTAAGAAGCAAGAGTTAGAACTGGACATGGAACAATGCACTAGATTCAAATTGGGAAAGGAGTACATCAAGGCTGTATATTGCCATGTGGCTTATTTAACTTATATTCAGAGCACATCATGTGAAATGCCAGGCTGGATGAAGCCCAAACTAGAATCAGGATTGCCTGGAGAAATATCAATAACCTCAGATATGCACTTGACACTACATATATGACTGAAAGTGAAGAATAACTAAGGAGCCTGCTGATGAAAAGAAAGAAGAGAGTGAAAAAGCTGGCTCATAACTCAACATTGAAAAAATGAAGATCATGGCATCTGGTCCCATCACTTCATGTCAAATAGGGAAAACATGGAGAAAATGGAAACAGTGATAGACTTTATTTTCTCAGGCTCCAAAATCACTGCAGATGCTGACTGCAGCCATGAAATTAAAAGGTGCTAGATCCTTGGAAGAAAAGCTGTAACCATCTAAAGAGCATATTCAAAAGCAGAGGCATAACTTTGCAATTATGGGAGAGTTGAACTATACAGGAAACTGAGCATGGAATAATCAATGCTTTTGAACTGTGGTGTTGGAGAATACTCTTGTGAGTCCGTTGGACTGCAAGGAGATCAAAGCAGGCAATCCTGATAGAACTCAGCTCTGAATATTCATTGGAAGTACTTTTGCTGAAGCTGAAACTCTGATACTTTGGCCACCTGATGCAAAGAAATGACTAGAGGAAAAGGCCCTGATGCTGGGAAATCTTTAGGGGAGAAGGAGAAGGGCCTAACAGAGGATGAGATGGTCAGATGGTACAACTAATTTGATGCACATTAGTTTGAGCAAACTCTGGGAGTTAGTGATAGATAGTAAGGCCTCGTGGTGTTGCAGAGAGTTGCTATGACTGAGCAACAGAACAACAGGAGAATAATACATTTCAGTAAGAAGTGAAGACACAACTTTCAAGAAGTTACTCAGAGAAAAATAGAGAGAAATTATCAATCCACTGCTCATACAGCCATTTTTACTGCTATTGAAACAAGTTTTTCCATATTTAAATGTGACTTTCCTGAAGCATGTGAATTCTGTTTTTGTTTTTTAATCTCAGAGAGGTGTATTGATGAAATCATGATGCACAGAGAAATGTCAGTTCTCACAGATTCCCTTAATAAAATCATGATGTACTTAAGGAGTTAGCGTTTTTTTTTCCCATGGGAATGAAATTTTTTGATGAGTAACTTTTTAATTCTTTAGAAAACATTAATTACTATGATCAAATTAGTTTGGAATATTTGTAGTCTTTCCTTCAGTATCAGAAGATACTACAGCCCTAATAATAATGCAGGATTTTCCAACTGAAATCCTGAAACAGAATAGCTCACCACATTCTAAAAGCACTGCTACCCCTATAAAGCTAACAACAGTATTTTTCACAGAGCTAGAACAAATAATATTTCACAATTCATATGGAAATACAAAAAAACTGGAATAGTCAAAGCAATGTTGACAAAGAAGAATGGAACTGGAAGAATCAACCTGCCTGACTTCAGGCTCTACTACAAAGCCACAGTCATCAAGACAGTATGGTACTGGCACAAAGACAGAAATATAGATCAATGGAACAAAATAGAAAGCCCAGAGATAAATCCACGCACATATGGACACCTTATCTTTGACAAAGGAGGCAAGAATATAAAATGGATTAAAGGCAATCTCTTTAACAAGTGGTGCTGGGAAAACTGGTCAACCAACTACTTGTAAAAGAATGAGATTAGAACACTTTCTAACACCCTACACACAAAAAGACACAAAATGGATTAAAGATCTAAATGTAAGATCAGAAACTATAAAACTTCTAGAGGAGAACATAGGCAAAACACTCTCCGACACAAATCACAGCAGGATCCTCTATGACCCACCTCCCAGAATATTGGAAATAAAAACAAAAATAAACAAATGGGACCTAATTAAACTTAAAACCTTCTGCAGAACAAAGGAAACTACTAGCAAGGTGAAAAGACAGCCTTGAATGGGAGAAAATAATAGCAAATGAAGCAACCGACAAACAACTAATCTCAAAAATATAGAAGAAACTCTTGCAGTGCAATTCCAGAAAAATAAATGACCCAATAAAAAAATGGCCAAAAAAACTAAATAGACTTTTCTCCAAGAAGACATACAGATGGCTAACAAACACATGAAAAGATGTTCAACATCACTCATTATCAGAGAAGTGCAAATCAAAACCACAATGACGTACCATTTCACACCAGTCAGAATGGCCATGATCCAAACACCTACAAGCAATACATGCTGGAGAGGGTGTGGAGAAAAGGGAACCCTCTTACACTGTTGGTGGGAATGCAAACTAGTACAGCCACTATGGAGAACAGTGTGGAGATTCCTTAAAAAACTGGAAATAGAATGGCCATACGACCCAGCGATCCCACTGCTGGGCATACACACCGAGGAAACCAGAATTGAAAGAGACACGTGTACCCCAATGTTCATTGCAACACTATTTATAATAGCCAGGACATGGAAGCAACCTGGATGACTGTCAGCAGATGAATGGATAAGAAAGCTGTGGTACATATACACAATGGAGTATTACTCAGCCATTAAAAATACTACATTTGAATCAGTTCTAATGAGGTGGATGAACTGGAGCCTATTATATAGAGTGAAGTAATCCAGAAAGAAAAATACCAATACAGCATACACATGCATATATATCGAATTTAGAAAAATGGTAATGACAACCGTGTAAGCGAGACAGCAAAAGTGACACAGAGGTATAGGACAGTCTTTTGGACTCTGTGGGAGAGGGAGAGGGTGGGATGATTTGGGACAATGCCACTGAAACATGTTTAATATCACATATGAAATGAATCACCAGTCAAGGTTTCATGCATAATACTGAATGCTTGGGGCTGGTGCACTGGGACGACCCAGAAGGATGGATGACCCAGAAGGGTAGGGTGGAGGGGCGGGTGGGTTCAGGATGGGAACATGTGTATACCTGTGGTGGATTCACGTTGATGCATGGAAAAACCAATACAATATTGTAAAGTAATTAACCACCAATTAAAATAAATAAATTTATATAAAAATAATAAAAGCACAGTAGAAAACTGTTAATTTTCTATTAAAATCAGTGAGCATTTTATCCAAATTAAAGAATGGCAAAAACAACTTGAAGAACATCACTAAAGCCTGCTGAAAGAAATACAGTACAGGGTTAATGGTATGCAAGTTTAGGGTACACAAAACTTGAACTATAGTAATGGAAAATATATTAAAAGTTTCCTAGTGTGTGGGCAGAATGAGAAGTCTCCTCAGAAACTAAAACAAAGAAAACAAATCTTCACATTCTTTTAGAAAATCCAAATTGCTTCAGAAGGAAATATAAAGACACAGAAGAGAGAGCTAACAGCTTAAGTAGATCTATGTATGCTCGAATTATATAAGCAACATTATGTTTCATAGGCTTTTAGGCATTCATACCACAAATTTGAACTCTGATGGTTGGGATACCCTTACATCTCATCTTGGTGAACTATTGCATAGAATATTTTTATTTTGTGGTAAATTTGTCTAATCAGTATTGTTCTATCATGTTTTAAAAAATAAGTATTTTTGTGCTTTCAACATTCAAGGTACATTTGCTTGTTGCTGCATATATGTAACTACACTTCTATGTTAAACAAACTCACTTTTTAAAGGAACTTATTTATTTTATTATTTTTTAAATTTTATTTATTTTGGCGGGGCCAGGTATTCATGGATGTTCAAGGGCCTTTTCTAGCTGAGGCAAGTGGTATGGTGCACTTTGATATGGTGCATAGCCTTCCCATTGTGATGGTTTCTTTTGTTGCAGAACACTGGCTCTAGTTTTGGCACATGAGCTCATGAGTTGTGGCCCATGAGTTTAGCTACACTTCGGCATGTGGGATCCTCCCAGACAAGGATCACTGGGAAGCTGACTATTAACCAATGGATCACTAGGGTAGTTCTGAACAAACCCAGACTCTGCAGGCTAGAAGTTTGTTCTACTTATCTACTTAAGTTGTACTTATCTATCTTAAGTAGATACTGTGTTGCTTTGGGGGATTCTCCTGGTGGCTCAGTGGTAAAGAATCCACCTCCCAATGTGGATGACCCAATGTTGAGAAATCCCTGAGCTTGAAACGAGATGTGTCAATGTAATGAAGACTGCGTTCATTTCCCTAATTAGAACCGCTTGAGCTAACTCATACTACTGAACAGACTTCTGCTACCTGTTAATAAGTGCTCTTGCCTGACCATTTCTTCACTTAAATTGTATCCGTTGTCTTCCTTCTTGGAGAAACAAATTCCATCAGGGTGCTTCTGTTAGGAATCTAGCGTAATACAAGTGGTGGAGGAATTAAAGAGAAAGGTTATATATCTATCAGAGGACCTGGACAAACGGTCTTATGTTTGGGAGACAGGAACATCTTGTGGTTCATTAGAGATCCCTCTCTTTGAAATATTTAGGTCCAGTAAGCTAGGGACTGGTGGTGGCGGTAGTAGAGCCCCTAGTCTGTGTATCCAATGTTGGAGTGATGGAATAAAGTTTAAAGTTACTGCAAACAAACAAACAAACAAAAATACCTTCTCTTCGGAAATAAAATGTTTAGTATTGTTTTTCATAGTGATGGAAGACCTTTTCACCTATTTAAGCATTAGTGAACATTCTAACTAGATATAATTTTGCTTGAACTTTATGCTAGACACCCTATTTTTGACCTGTGAAACAAATATTGTACATCTGCTTTAACCATGGAGAATAGTCACTGGGTATTCACTTGAATGGGGAGGTAAAAATCTACTGTAGTTGTCTGTCATCAGTGTACCCTCTGGAAAATCAGGATACGAAAATGAGATTGTGCATTTCTGTGCTTTGGAGTTGTGTGTTCCTAGTCAGTTAAGATAATTAAGAAGTTTAATGATTCCAGATTCTTGCCTAGGAAAACACTAACATCACTGCTTGCCATATTTGTATTTTGTGGTTAACAGGATCCTTTTTACCATGATATATGTTTCACTCATGTATTTTCCACTTTAAAGAAATTTCTGTGTATACTGGCTCTGCCCCTACAGCTTCAGAACACTCCTCTTAAAACTGTATGAAAGACCATTTACCAGGCTATGGCCCTTGAGTTTGTTTGAATATTTTTTCCAATTTTAGTATATAATTTGTTGGGTATTTTCATCAATATGGTATAATTTCCTTCAAAGGAAAAAAAATGTGTTTCACTTCAAGTATGAAACGTTGTACTGAAAGTTATCTCTTACTTAATCATGACATATGATCAGTGAGTCCACATAATAAGGAATGACAATTGGAACTTTTAAGCAGAAACTAGGGCTTCCCTGGTAGGTCACCTGCTTAACAATCTGCTGCAATGCAGTTTGATTTCTGGTTTGGAAGGATTATCTGGACAAGCAACAGGTCACTCACTCCCATATTCTTTAGGCTTCCTTGGAGGTGCAGATAGTAAAAAATTCACCTGCTATAAGAGATTTGCTGGAAGAGTGGCCTGACAACCCACTCCAGTATTCTTGCCTGGAAAACCCCCATAGACAGAGGAGCTTGATGGGCTATAGTCCAGACGTCACAAAAAGTCAGACATAACTGTGAGACTAAGCAGACCAGAAACCAAAATAGATTTTTTAAAAATGCTTGAAAAACTTGAAGTTTGGAGGTCTGCCTTAGAAAGAGTATTTTAACCCTGAAAAAAATACATTAAGCAATGAACTTTACTACTCTCTTGTCCCTATAAAATCACAGGAGAAATGGAGTGTCATTTCCCTTTTTAGAGGATAGTTGTTGTAGTGAAGATATTGAAAGATTAAATAAATGATTTAAATCTACTGAAATGCTGCTTGGAAAAATGACAAAAAAATCTAATTCTAGATGAATATTAAAGCAAGAACATAATTGAAATCAGTTGCTGTTGTAAGACATGGCTTCAAAAGAGAGCTAAATAAATGTATATAATGACTGGCTAAATTCTCTGGCAATACATTATAAAAAATCACGGTCAATATTGAAAAGATTTTTACACACAATAAAAATAAATGCCTTTTAGTTATGCATAGTTTGAATAATCAAAAACACTGACTACTTTTCAGACATTCCAGGAAAAGGTCTTTTAAACAAATTATTTACTTTATCTCCCAAAACAATATAGTGGTGGTGGTCGTGATTAGTTACTAAGTTATTTCCTTCTCTTTTTCATCTCCATGGACCATAGACTACCAGGCTTCTCTGCCCGTGGGATTACCCAGGCAAGAATACTGAGGTTGGTTTCCATTCTCTCTTCCAGAAGATCTATCTTTCCAACTCAGGGATTTCTCAACATTGGGTCATCCACATTGGGAGGTGGATTCTTTACCACTGAGCCACCAGGAGAATCCCCCAAAGCAACACAGTATCTACTTAAGATAGATAAGTACAACTTAAGTAGATAAGTAGAACAAACTTCTAGCCTGCAGAGTCTGGGTTTGTTCAGAACTACCCTAGTGATCCATTGGTTAATAGTCAGCTTCCCAGTGATCCTTGTCTGGGAGGATCCCACATGCCGAAGTGTAGCTAAACTCATGGGCCACAACTCATGAGCTCATGTGCCAAAACTAGAGCCAGTGTTCTGCAACAAAAGAAACCATCACAATGGGAAGGCTATGCACCATATCAAAGTGCACCATACCACTTGCCTCAGCTAGAAAAGGCCCTTGAACATCCATGAATACCTGGCCCCGCCAAAATAAATAAAATTTAAAAAATAATAAAATAAATAAGTTCCTTTAAAAAGTGAGTTTGTTTAACATAGAAGTGTAGTTACATATATGCAGCAACAAGCAAATGTACCTTGAATGTTGAAAGCACAAAAATACTTATTTTTTAAAACATGATAGAACAATACTGATTAGACAAATTTACCACAAAATAAAAATATTCTATGCAATAGTTCACCAAGATGAGATGTAAGGGTATCCCAACCATCAGAGTTCAAATTTGTGGTATGAATGCCTAAAAGCCTATGAAACATAATGTTGCTTATATAATTCGAGCATACATAGATCTACTTAAGCTGTTAGCTCTCTCTTCTGTGTCTTTATATTTCCTTCTGAAGCAATTTGGATTTTCTAAAAGAATGTGAAGATTTGTTTTCTTTGTTTTAGTTTCTGAGGAGACTTCTCATTCTGCCCACACACTAGGAAACTTTTAATATATTTTCCATTACTATAGTTCAAGTTTTGTGTACCCTAAACTTGCATACCATTAACCCTGTACTGTATTTCTTTCAGCAGGCTTTAGTGATGTTCTTCAAGTTGTTTTTGCCATTCTTTAATTTGGATAAAATGCTCACTGATTTTAATAGAAAATTAACAGTTTTCTACTGTGCTTTTATTATTTTTATATAAATTTATTTATTTTAATTGGTGGTTAATTACTTTACAATATTGTATTGGTTTTTCCATGCATCAACGTGAATCCACCACAGGTATACACATGTTCCCATCCTGAACCCACCCGCCCCTCCACCCTACCCTTCTGGGTCATCCATCCTTCTGGGTCGTCCCAGTGCACCAGCCCCAAGCATTCAGTATTATGCATGAAACCTTGACTGGTGATTCATTTCATATGTGATATTAAACATGTTTCAGTGGCATTGTCCCAAATCATCCCACCCTCTCCCTCTCCCACAGAGTCCAAAAGACTGTCCTATACCTCTGTGTCACTTTTGCTGTTTCGCTTACACGGTTGTCATTACCATTTTTCTAAATTCGATATATATGCATGTGTATGCTGTATTGGTATTTTTCTTTCTGGATTACTTCACTCTATATAATAGGCTCCAGTTCATCCACCTCATTAGAACTGATTCAAATGTATTATTTTTAATGGCTGAGTAATACTCCATTGTGTATATGTACCACAGCTTTCTTATCCATTCATCTGCTGACAGTCATCCAGGTTGCTTCCATGTCCTGGCTATTATAAATAGTGTTGCAATGAACATTGGGGTACACGTGTCTCTTTCAATTCTGGTTTCCTCGGTGTGTATGCCCAGCAGTGGGATCGCTGGGTCGTATGGCCATTCTATTTCCAGTTTTTTAAGGAATCTCCACACTGTTCTCCATAGTGGCTGTACTAGTTTGCATTCCCACCAACAGTGTAAGAGGGTTCCCTTTTCTCCACACCCTCTCCAGCATGTATTGCTTGTAGGTGTTTGGATCATGGCCATTCTGACTGGTGTGAAATGGTACGTCATTGTGGTTTTGATTTGCACTTCTCTGATAATGAGTGATGTTGAACATCTTTTCATGTGTTTGTTAGCCATCTGTATGTCTTCTTGGAGAAAAGTCTATTTAGTTTTTTTGGCCATTTTTTTATTGGGTCATTTATTTTTCTGGAATTGCACTGCAAGAGTTTCTTCTATATTTTTGAGATTAGTTGTTTGTCGGTTGCTTCATTTGCTATTATTTTCTCCCATTCAAGGCTGTCTTTTCACCTTGCTAGTAGTTTCCTTTGTTCTGCAGAAGGTTTTAAGTTTAATTAGGTCCCATTTGTTTATTTTTGTTTTTATTTCCAATATTCTGGGAGGTGGGTCATAGAGGATCCTGCTGTGATTTGTGTCGGAGAGTGTTTTGCCTATGTTCTCCTCTAGAAGTTTTATAGTTTCTGATCTTACATTTAGATCTTTAATCCATTTTGTGTCTTTTTGTGTGTAGGGTGTTAGAAAGTGTTCTAATCTCATTCTTTTACAAGTAGTTGGTTGACCAGTTTTCCCAGCACCACTTGTTAAAGAGATTGCCTTTAATCCATTTTATATTCTTGCCTCCTTTGTCAAAGATAAGGTGTCCATATGTGCGTGGATTTATCTCTGGGCTTTCTATTTTGTTCCATTGATCTATATTTCTGTCTTTGTGCCAGTACCATACTGTCTTGATGACTGTGGCTTTGTAGTAGAGCCTGAAGTCAGGCAGGTTGATTCTTCCAGTTCCATTCTTCTTTGTCAACATTGCTTTGACTATTCCAGTTTTTTTGTATTTCCATATGAATTGTGAAATATTATTTGTTCTAGCTCTGTGAAAAATACTGTTGTTAGCTTTATAGGGGTAGCAGTGCTTTTAGAATGTGGTGAGCTATTCTGTTTCAGGATTTCAGTTGGAAAATCCTGCATTATTATTAGGGCTGTAGTATCTTCTGATACTGAAGGAAAGACTACAAATATTCCAAACTAATTTGATCATAGTAATTAATGTTTTCTAAAGAATTAAAAAGTTACTCATCAAAAAATTTCATTCCCATGGGAAAAAAAAACGCTAACTCCTTAAGTACATCATGATTTTATTAAGGGAATCTGTGAGAACTGACATTTCTCTGTGCATCATGATTTCATCAATACACCTCTCTGAGATTAAAAAACAAAAACAGAATTCACATGCTTCAGGAAAGTCACATTTAAATATGGAAAAACTTGTTTCAATAGCAGTAAAAATGGCTGTATGAGCAGTGGATTGATAATTTCTCTCTATTTTTCTCTGAGTAACTTCTTGAAAGTTGTGTCTTCACTTCTTACTGAAATGTATTATTCTCCTGTTGTTCTGTTGCTCAGTCATAGCAACTCTCTGCAACACCACGAGGCCTTACTATCTATCACTAACTCCCAGAGTTTGCTCAAACTAATGTGCATCAAATTAGTTGTACCATCTGACCATCTCATCCTCTGTTAGGCCCTTCTCCTTCTCCCCTAAAGATTTCCCAGCATCAGGGCCTTTTCCTCTAGTCATTTCTTTGCATCAGGTGGCCAAAGTATCAGAGTTTCAGCTTCAGCAAAAGTACTTCCAATGAATATTCAGAGCTGAGTTCTATCAGGATTGCCTGCTTTGATCTCCTTGCAGTCCAACGGACTCACAAGAGTATTCTCCAACACCACAGTTCAAAAGCATTGATTATTCCATGCTCAGTTTCCTGTATAGTTCAACTCTCCCATAATTGCAAAGTTATGCCTCTGCTTTTGAATATGCTCTTTAGATGGTTACAGCTTTTCTTCCAAGGATCTAGCACCTTTTAATTTCATGGCTGCAGTCAGCATCTGCAGTGATTTTGGAGCCTGAGAAAATAAAGTCTATCACTGTTTCCATTTTCTCCATGTTTTCCCTATTTGACATGAAGTGATGGGACCAGATGCCATGATCTTCATTTTTTCAATGTTGAGTTATGAGCCAGCTTTTTCACTCTCTTCTTTCTTTTCATCAGCAGGCTCCTTAGTTATTCTTCACTTTCAGTCATATATGTAGTGTCAAGTGCATATCTGAGGTTATTGATATTTCTCCAGGCAATCCTGATTCTAGTTTGGGCTTCATCCAGCCTGGCATTTCACATGATGTGCTCTGAATATAAGTTAAATAAGCCACATGGCAATATACAGCCTTGATGTACTCCTTTCCCAATTTGAATCTAGTGCATTGTTCCATGTCCAGTTCTAACTCTTGCTTCTTAATCTGCCTACAGATTTCTCAGGAGGCAGCTAAAGAGATCTGATATTTGCATCTTTTCAAGAATTCTCCATAGTTTGTTGTCATCCACACAGTCAAAACCTTTGGCATAGTCCAAATCAGATGTAGATGTATATCTTGAACTCCCTTGCTTTTTCTCTGATCCAATGGATGCTGGCAATTTGATCTCTGGTTCCTCTGACTTTTCTAAACCCACCCTTAACATCTGGAAATTCTGGGTTCACGTACTGTTGAAGCCTGGCTTGGAGAACTTTGAGCATCACTTTGCTTGCATGTGAGATACATGTAATTGTGTTGTAGTTTGAACATTCTTTGGCATAGCCTTTCTTTGGGATTGGACTTTAAACTAACCTTTTCCAGTTCTGTGGCCAATGCCGAGTTTTCCAAAGTTTCTGGCATATTGAGTGCAGGATTTTAATGGTATAATCTGATAGGACTTGAAACTGCACGACTGGAAACCCATCACCTCTAGTAACTTTGTTCATAGTGATTTACTAAGGGCTACTTGATTTCACATTCCAGGATGTCTGGTTCTAGGTGAGTAAAGACACCATCACAGCTAACTGGGTCATTAAGATCTTATTATTATTTTTATTATTATTATTATTTGGTACAGTTCTGCGTATTTTTGCCACCACTTCTTAATAGATTCTGCTTCTGTCAGGTCCATATTGTTTCTCTCCTTTATTGTGCCAATTTTGCATGAAATGTTCCCTTGGTATCTGTAACATTCTTGAGGCGATACCTGTTCTTTGACATCCTATTGTTTTTCTCTATTTCTTTGCACTGACCGCCGAGGAAGGCTTTCTTGTCTCTCCTTGGTGTTCTTTGGGAAACTGGATTCAAATAGATTATCTTTTTTGTTCTCCTATGCCTTTAGCTTCTCTTCTTTTCTAAGCTATTTGTAAGGGCTCCTCAGACAACCCTTTCGCCTTTTTGAATTTATCTTTCTTAAGTATGCTCTTGATCACTGTCTCGTGCAGAATGTCATGACACTTTGTCCATAATTCTCCCTGTAGTCTGTCTATAAGATCAAATCCTTCAATTTGATTTGTCACATCCACTGTGTAATCATAAGGGTTTGATTTCAGTCAAACCCAAATGGTCTAGTGGTTTGTCATACTCTCTTCAATTTAAGTTTGAACTTTGCTTAAAGGCATTCATGATCTGAGCCATGTCACTGCTCAGTCTTGTTGTGGCTGAATGTATAGAGCTTCTCCATCTTCGGCTGCAAAGAACATAATCTGATTTCAGCACTGACCATCTCTAGACTCATCCCTTGTGTTGTTGGAAGAGAGTGTTTGCTATGAGTGGTGAGTTCTCTTAGGAAACTCTGTTAGTCTTTGCCCTGCTTCATGTGTACTGCAAGGTCAAACTTGCCTGTTACTCCAGGTATCTCTTGACTTCCTACTTTTTCTAGTAGGCCATGGAGCTGGACAGTATAAGCCCTCATTCCTCTGCTTTTTCTAAATCCAGTGTATTGGATCACATACTTTGAAGCCTAGCTCAAAGAATTTTGAGCATTGTCTTGCTTTGTATGTGAAATGAGCACAATTGTCCAGTACTTTGAATAATGTTTGGCATTGCCCTTTGACGTGGGGATCAGTACTTTGTCATGTGTACACTAGAGTTGGCTCAGTGGTGGCATAATGTGTATTCCATAGTGCAAACTCAGAAGTTGGGTCACGTATGCCATGTAGTAGTGACTCAGTAGAGGTAGGATGATACATCCAGAATGGAAGCTAAGTAGTTGTGCTAAGCCTGCTGTAGAACACTGGTTCAGTGTGTTCTGGTAAGATGTGTGTTCTAGAATACAGGATCAATACTGTGTGACAATACTGTCATCACATTTCCTCCAGAGTTTAGGCACTGCAGAAGTGTCATGTGCACTTAGAATGGGGTCTTAGTAGTTGTGAGATGCATGCTCTACAATTCAGTCTCAGTAGTGGAGAGATATGTTCTCTAGAGTGCAAGCTCGTAGTTACAAGATACTTGGTGCGATGACCTGTAGTACACGAAGAAGCAGTGGAAGTCGTCACAGCACTGAAACACTGAATGGTGAAAAACTACTAGGTGTGTTTGACCCACAGTAGACAAAGAAGCATTCCAAGAATATTTTACCTCTGATTTACAGGATGGTGGTAATTATTGAGTATAAAGTAGATGAAGATGTACTCAAGTCATGTCATAAAACTGAAACAGTGATGGTTATAATCTATTAATCATTGCTGAGCTATTTGGATGCAGAAACACTTAAAAACTTCAGAGCACTGAAACACTGGAATTCGATAAATTATTGGATGTATCTTCCAAGATTGGATCATAGAACACTCGAAATGTATCACATAGCTGAAAGGCTGTATGTTGATCAATACTGGGTGTGTTTGACCTGGGGTGGGGATGGGGACTCATTTAACCATATGACAGCCCTAAAACACAGGATGGTGATAAATTTATGAGTGTGTATGAATTGGTAGGTACAGAAAACTTTGAAACATATCATAGAACTAAATACTTGATGGTGAACAACTGCCCAGTGTATTTGAAGCAGAGTACATGGAAAAAGACTTAAAGAATGTTACAGAACTGAAACAATTGATGGTGATAAACTATTGCTTGTGTTTAACATGGAGTAGAAGAAGCACTTGAAGCATGTCACAGCACTGAAACACTGGATGGTCATAAGATATTGGGTATGTTTCAGCTCAAGTGGTTTAGAGAAATAGTTGAAGCATGTCACACAACTGAAACATTGGATGCTTATAAATGACTGAAAGTACTTGATATGGAGTGAACGAAGAAAGCACCTGAAGCATGTGACATCACTGAAGCATTGATTGATAATACTGACTATGTTTGAGGTGGGATGGACACAGAGACTCCAGAAATCATTTCATAGTATTGAACACTAACACTAGATGGGGAAAGAACTACTGGGTTTGTTTGACACAGGAATGGATGAAGAAGCAGTTGACATTATGTCACAGCAGTGAAACCAGATGGTAATCAATGGTAAGTATATTGATGTCAGTGGGACCAAGAACACATTTAATTTTATCAAAGCCTGAAACACTGGAGGATGATGAAGTACTGGCTGTGTATGCCTCAGTGTGGGCAAACAAAATTTAAAATCATGTAACACCACTAAAATGCTGGTATGATGATAAAATGCTGACTGTCTAGATCTAGGGTGGATGATGAAGCTCTTTAAGCATGTCACAGTATGTAAACACTAGACTTTGGCTTATGGGTGAGAATGAAGAAGCCATTGGGTCATGCTCCAAAACTAAAACACTGGCTGTTTATAACTACTAGAAAATTTGCACCAGGATTAATATAGAAGCATTTGAAACATGTCAGTGTAGTGAAGCAATGGATGGTGATAAATGACTATGTTAACCTGGAGTGGGTGAAGAAGTACTCGAATCCAGTGGCAGCCATGAAACACTGTGTTGATAAACTCCTGGAGGTTTTTTTTTTTGTTGTTTTGTTTGTTTGTTTTTTTTTACTCACTTCACTGATGAATTGAAATCAGTCATATGTCACAGCACTGGACACTGGTTGGTACAAAATATTGGCTATGACTGACCAGAGTGGAAAGAGAAGCATTTGAATTGTGCCACACCCATTGAAGCAAGGAAATATAGGAAAACAATAGAATGGAAAAGACTAGAGATCTCCTCAAAAAAAATTAGAGATACCAAACAAACATTTCATGCAAAAATGGGCTCAATAAAGGACAGAAATGGTATGGGCCTAAAAGAAGCAGAAGATTTTAAGAAGAGGTGGCAAAAATACACAGAAAAAACTGTACAAAAAAGATATTCATGACCCAGATAATCACAATGGTGTGATCATTCACCTAGAGCCAGACATCCTGGGATGTGAACTCAAGTGGGCCTTAGGAAGCGTCACTACAAAGAAAGGTAGTGGAGGTGATAGAATTCCAGTTGAGCTCTTTCAAATCCCAAAAGATGATGCTATGAAAGTTCTGCACTCAACATGCCACCAAATTTGGAAAATTCAGCACTGACCACAGGACAGAAAAATGTCAGTTTTCACTCCAATCCCAAAGAAAGACAATGTCAAAGAATTCTCCAACTACTGCACTCATCTCACACGCTACTAAATTAATGCTCAAAATTCTCCAAGCCATGCTTCAGCGATACATTAATCGTGAACTTCCAGATATACAAGTTGGTTTTCGAAAAGGCAGAGGAACCAAGATCAAATTGCCAACAACCACCAGATCACTGAAAAACCAGGACAGTTCCAGAAGAAATCTGTTTATGTTTTATTGAGACTTTGACTGTGTGGATTACAATAAATGTTGGAAAATTCTGAAACAGATGGGAATACCAGACCACCTGACCTGCCTCTTAAGAAACCTGTATGCAGGTCAGGAAGCAACAGTTAGAACTGGAAATAGAACTACAGACTGGTTCCAAATAGGAAAAGGCGTACCTCAAGGCTGTATAATTGTCACCCTGCTTATTTAACTTCTACATAGAATACATAATGAGAAACATTGTGCTGGAGGAATCACAAGGTGGAATCAAGATTGATGGAGAAATATCAATAACTTCAAATATGCAGAGGACACCACCCTTATGGCAGAAAGATAAGAAGAACTAAAGAGCCTCTTGATGAAAGTAAAATGGGAGATTGAATAAGTTGGCTTAAAGCTCAACATTCAAAATACTTAGATCATGGCATCCAATGCTATCACTTTATACAAATAGATGGAAAAACAATGGAAACAGTGACAGACTTCTGTTTTTGTGGACTCCAAAACCATGGCAGATGGTGACTGAAGCTATGAAATTAAATGACACTTATTTCTTGTAAAAGCTGTGACAAACCCATGCTGCATGTAAAAAAGCAGAGGCATTCCTTTGCCAACAAGGACCCATATAGTCAGAGCTATGTTTTTGTATTTTTCAGTAGTCATGTGCCAAAGCAAGCCATACCATAAAGGAGGCTGAACATTAAGGAATTGATACTTTTGAACTGCAATCTTGGAGAAGACTCCTGTGAGTCCCTTGGGCTGCAAGGAAATGAATCCAGTCAACCCTAAAGGAAATCAAGCCTGAAAATTCACTGGAGGGGCTGATGCTGAGGCAGAAGCCCTAATATTATGGCTATCTAATGTGAAGAGCCAACTCATTGGAAAACACTCTGATGCTGGAAAAGATTGGAGCAGGAGAAGGAGATGGAAGAGGACAAAATGGTTGGATGGCATTACTGACCCATTGAATTTGAGTTTGAACAAGCTCCGGGAGATGGTGAAGGACAAAAAGGCGAGATATGCTGCAGTCCATGGGATTACGAAGAGCTGGAGATGACTGAGTGACTGAACAACAAATAACAACCAGCAACAACAAAGCTACTGAATGCATTTGACCTTGAGTAGTTTCAGGAGCACTTGAAGCATGTCACAGATCTGAAACCCTAGATAGTGGTAAAATGCTGAATGTGTTTGACCGGGAGTTAGTGAAGCAGCCAGTGAAATGTGTCATAGCACTGAAACAACGAATGTCGATAACCTATATGCTGCATTTGACGTGGAGTGAATCAAGAACCACTTGAAGTATGTTTCACGACTGAAACACTGTATGTTCACACTTTAGGCGGTCTTTCTTTGATCTTGTATAGGGAAAGAAGCACATGAAGCATGTCACAACTCTGAAACTGGATCGTGATAAATCATTGTGTATGATGACCTGTGGTAGTTGAAAAAATTGATGAAAGTATGTAACAGCACTGAATCCAGGGATGGTGATAAACTAAGAGTGCGGTCAACCTTGGGTGGACAAAGGATCTTTTGAAACATATACCAGAATTAACACACTGGATTGTGATAAATTATTGGTTGTGTATTTTCTTCAGAGAATGAAGAAACAGTTGAAGCAGTAAACAGCACGGAAACACTGGATGGTGATAAACTATTGAGTGTGTTTGATACATGTTGAATGAAGAGAAACTGGAAGCATGACACAGAGTAAAACTTGGGACCATGGTAAACTTCTGAATGTGTTTTATCTAGAATGAATTAAAGAAGGACTTGAAACTCATCGTAGAACCGAAACAGTAATTGTGATAAGCTACTGACCATATTTTATTTGGAGAGGATAACGAAGTACATGAGGCATGCCCCAGTACTGGAACACTGGATAGTGGTAAACTACAGGGAGTGTTTGACTCAATCAGACAAATGGACACTTCGAGTCTGTAATAGCACAGCATCAATGAATGATGATAATTTATAGGGTGTGTTTTACCTGGAGGGAATGAAGGAGGCTCAAAACATGTCACAATACAGAAAAAAAGGATGTTGATAAACTATCACACTACATTCTTCTGGAGTGGATTAAAAAACACTTGAAGCATATCTGAACGTAAACACTGAATGGGGATATGATATTGTGTGTGTGTAAGGCCAGTAAAAATAGAGGAAACAATAGAATAGGAAAGGCTAGAAATCTTGCCAAGGAACTTAGAGACACAAAGGGAATATTTCTTGCAAACATGGGCACAATCAAGGACAGAAGTGGTATGAGCCTAGCAGAAGCAGAAAATGTGATGAAGTGTTGGCAAGAGTATAAGAGAACTGTGTCAAAGAAAGGTCTTAATCACCTGCTGCTGGGTGCCATTGCCTTCTCCACTTAATCATCTAGATAACCATAATGGTGTGATCACTCACATAGAGCAGACAACCTGGAGTGTGAAGTCAAGTGGATCTTAGGAAGAATGACCAGAAACAATGCTAGTCGAGGTGATAGAATTGAAGCTTACCTATGCCAACAAAGGTTCCTCTAGTCAAGGCTATGGTTTTACCTGTGGTCATGTATGGATGTGAGAGTTGGATTGTGAAGAAGGCTGAGCACTGAAGAATTGATCCTTTTGAATTGTGGTGTTGGAGAAGACTCTTGAGAATCCCTTGGACTGCAAGGAGATCCAACCAGTCCATTCTGAAGGAGATCAGCCCTGGGATTTCTTTGGAAGGAATGATGCTAAAGCTGAAACTCCAGTACTTTGGCCACCTCATGCGAAGAGTTGACTCACTGGAAAAGACTCTGATGCTGGGAGGGATTGGGGGCAGGAGGAGAAGGGGACAGCAGAGGATGAGATGGCTGGATGGCATCACTGACTTGATGGACGAGAGTCTCAGTGAACTCCGGAAGTTGGTGACGGACAAGGAGGCCTGGCGTGCTGCGATTCATGGCGTCGCAAAGAGTTGGACACGACTAAGCGACTGACCTGATCTATTTCAAATTAAAACAATAACAATAATGCTGTTAAAATGCTGCACTCAATGTGCCAGGAAATTTGGAAAAATCATCAATGACCACAGGACAGGAAAAGGTCAGTTTCACTCTGATCCCAAAGAGGGGAATTGTGATGGAATGCTCAAACTACTGCACAATCGTGCTCATTTCATATGCTGGCAATGTAATGCTCAAAATTCCTCAATCTAGTTTTCAACAATATGTGAACTGAGGACTTTCAAATGTACAAATAGGGTTAGGAAACGCAGAGGAATCAGAGATCAAATTGCCAACATTCACTGGATCATAGACAAAGCATGGAATTCCAGAAAATGATCTACTTCTGCTTCACTCACTATGCTAAAGACTTTGCATATGAGGGTCACTGAAAATGTGGAAAATCCTTAAAGAGATGTATATACTTGACCACATTACCTGGTTCCTGTGAAACCTGTATGCAGGTCAAGAAGTAACAGAATCAGGCAGGAACAAAGGACTTGTTCAGAATTGGTAAAGGAGTACATCAAGACTGTCTTGAACTTACCTGCAAGGTATACCATGCAAAATGTCAGACTGGAAGAAGCACAAGCTGGAATCAAAATTTCTGGGAGAAATATCAATAAACTCAGACATGCGGATGACAGAAAGCAGAATAGGAATTAGAGCTCCTTGCTGAGATGAAAGTGGGAATTAAAAAAGCTGGCTTAAACCTCGACATTCAATAAACTAAGATCATGTCGTCCAGTCCCATCAGTCCAGTTCAGTTCAGTCACTCAGTCATGTCCAATTCTTTGTGACCCCATGAATTGCAGCATGCCAGGCCTCTCTGTCCATCACCAGCTCCCGGAGTTTACTCAGACTCATGTCCATCGGGTCAGCGATGCCATCCAGCCATCTCATCCTCTGTCGTACCTTTCTCCTCCTGCTCCCAATCCCTCTCAGCATTAGAGTCTTTTCCAATGAGTCAACTCTTCATGTGAGATGGCCAAAGTATTTGATAGCAAATAGATTAAGACACAAGGAAACTGTGACAGATTTTTATTTTTGTAGTTCCAAAATCACTGTGCATGGTAACTGAAGCCATGAAGTTAAAAGACACTTGCTTCTTGGACGAAAAGCTATGACAAACCTAGACAGCATATGCAACCAGAGACATCGCTTTTCTGGCAAAGGTCCATATAATCAAGGTATGGTTTTACCCAGTAGTCATGCATGGATGTGAGATCTGAACCATAAAGAAGGTTGAATGCCAAATAATTGATGTTTTAGAACTGTGGTGCTGGAGAAGACTCTTGAGTCCCTTGAACTGCAAAGAGTTCAAACCAGTCAGTTCTAAAGAGAATCAACACTGACTACTAATTGGAAGGACGGATGTTGAAGTTGCAATACTTTGGCCACCTGATGCAAAGAGCCAAATCATTAGAAAAGACACTAATGCTGGGTAAGATTGTAAGCAGGTGGGGATGGGTGTGACAGAGAATAAAATAGTTGAATGTTGGCATAACTGTCTCAATGGGCATGAATTTGAGCAAATTCCAGGAGATAGTGAAGGACAGGGAAGCCTGGTGTGCTGTAGTTCATGGGGTTGCAAAGAGCTGGACATGGCTGTGTGACCGAAAAACATCAGTCTTGGGTAAATAAGGAAGCACCTGAAGTGTGTCACAGCACTTAAACACTGGATGTTGATAAACGACTGTATGTATTTGAAATAGGATAGATGAGGAAGCCTTGTGAATTAATCAGCACTGAAAGAATGGATGTGTGTATTAACCCAGAGTAGATAAGGAATCACTGGTGTATGTCACAGCACTGATAGACTGAATGGTGAAAAAACACTTGTTGAGTTTGACCTCTGGGAGTCAAACAAACACCTAATATATGCCACAAGTTACAGCCCTGAAACCTTGGCGAATGATAAAATGCTGGGAACGTTCGACTGATATGGACTATTAAGCACTTGAAGCATATCACTCTACTGAATACGGGATGATGATACACAAATGAGTATGTTTTACAGGAGAGGATGAAGCACATGAAGTATATCACAGCACTGAAACCCTGAAGGTGGTAAACTCCTAGAAGTGATGGGCCAGGATTGACAAAGAAGCATATGCTGAAATATAGATGTTGATACACTATTGAGTATTTGACACCAGGTGGACAAAGAAACATTTGGAGCATGTCACATGTCAAGGCACTGAGCACTGTATGGTAATAAACTACAGAGTGTGTATTTCCAGAGTGTGGATGAATAGGCACTTGAATCACATCACAGCACTGAAACACTGACGTTGATAAGCTACTGGATGTATTTTTATAGTCTGGATGATAAAGCAGTTGTGTCAGAGCTTGGAAATACTGGATGGTGATAAACTACTGGTGTGTTTGATAAAGATGCACTTGAACTTGTGACAGCAGTGAAAAACAAAAGGTGATAAGCTGATGAGTCTATTTTAGGTCAGGTGGACCAAGATGCGGCTGAATCACCTCTTTAAAGTGTGGATAATGATAAGCTACTGAGTACGTTTGACCTGGGGTGGATAAAGAAACACTGAAAGCATGTCACAGCTTTCACTGGATGAAGAAACACTGGATGGAGATATACAACTGGATGTGTTTGACCCAGGGTGCGTGAAGAATAACTTGAGGTGTCATTGCACTGAAACAGTAGATCATGATAATCTATTGGAAGTGTTCAACGAGTAATCAATGAGGAAGCACATTGCATGGAATGGTGCTGCATGGTGATAAACACCTGGTTGTGTTTGACCAATGTGGATGAAGAAGTTCTTGAAGCATGCCAAATGCTTTGCAACCCTGGATGGTGATATAATCCCATCAAACAATGTGTCTTTTTGATATAGGGTGTAAAAGCAAGCACTTAAAGCATGTCACAGGGCCTTTCCTGGTGGTTCAGTGGTTAAGCATCCACCTTGAAGTGTAGGGGATGAAGGTTCAATTGCTGACTGGGAAACTAACATCCCATATGCTACAGAGTAACTAAACCTGCACAGCTGCAAACACTGAAGTTCTCACACTCCAGAGACTGCATGCCATGGTGAGAGTTGGCTTGTCTCAAGGACTATCTTACGTGCCACAACTATGACCCAACACAGCCAACTAAATAAATTAAGAAGAATCATGTCACAGGTGAAACATTGGTGACAAACTATTGAGTGTGCTTTACCTGGAGAAAATGAAGAAACACTTACATCATGTCACTGCACTGAAACACGGGATGGTGATAAGCTACTGGGTATGTTTGACATGGGGTGCATGAAGAAGACTTGTGGAATGTTCCACAGTTAAATCATTGGGTGATGATAATCTACTGACTCTGTTAGACCTGGAGTGGATAGAAGCATGTCACAGAACTGAAATGCAAAGGGTGGTAAATTACAGTATGTTTAAACAGAGGAGGATGAAGAAACACATAACCTGTCGCAGCATTGAATACTAGATATATTTGACCTGGAGTGGGTTGAACAAGCACTCAAAACAGGTTACAGGACTGAAGTAAACACTGGATGATGATAAACAACTCAGTGTGTTGACCAGAGGAGATGAAGAAGCAACGGAAGCATGTCATGACAGTGAAAGAGTAGATGATGATAAACAGTATTAGTAGTGGCAAGATGCCTGCTCCAGAGTTCAGGTTCAAGATGCAGCATGTTTGCACTAGAATGTGGGTTTAATAAGTTTGTGATGCCTCCCCGAAAGTGAAAATTCAGCAGTTACTACGAGCCTACCCTGGATCGTGGGGTTGGAAGGGGCAAAATGAGAGCTCCAGGCTGCAAGCTCAGAACGTGCATGATGTGCACTAGGGCTTTCTAAAGCCCACTTGACATCACATTCCAGGATGTCTGGCACTAGGTGAATGATCATACCATAGTCATTATCTTGGTCGTGAAGATCTTTTAATTTGTAGTATAAATATATTTATTTTAATTGGAGTTAAATTACTTTACAATATTGTATTGGTTTTGCTATACACCAACATGAATCCACCACAGGTATACGCGTGTTCCCATCCCGTACCCCCCTCCCTTCTCCCACCATGTACCATCCCTCTGGGTCGTCCCCGTGTACCAGTATCGTGCAACCAGTCCCAAGCAACCAGTATCCTGCATCGAACTTGAACTGGTGATTTGTTTCATATATGATACTATACATGTTTCAATGTATAGTATTTCTTCCAAATCATCCAACCCTCTCCCTCTCCCACAGAGTCCAAAAGACTGTTCTATACATGTGCGTCTCTTTTGCTGTCTCACGTACAGGGTTATCATTACCATCTTTCTAAATTCCATATATATGCATTAGTATACTGTACTGGTGTTTTTGTTTCTGGGTTACTTCAGTCTGTATAATAGGCTCCAGTTCCATCCATCTCATTAGAACTGATTCAAATGTATTATTTTCAATGGCTGAGTAATACTCCATTGTGTATATGTACCACAGCTTTCTTATCCATTTGTCTGCTGATGGTCATGTAGGTTGCTTCCATACCCTGGCTATTAGAGACAGTGCAGTGATGAACATTTGGGAACACATGTTTCTTTCAAGTCTGGTTTCCTTGGTGTGTATGCCCAGCAGTGGGATTGCTGGGTCATAAGGAAGTTCTGTTTCCAGTTTTTTAAGGAATCTCCACACTGTTCTTCATAGTGGCTATACTAGTTTGCATTCCCACCAACAGTGTAAGAGGGTTCTCTTTTCTCCACACCGTCTCCAGTATGTATTGCTTGCAGACTTTTGGATCGCAACCATTCTGACTGGCATGAAATGGTACCTCACTGTCGTTTTGATTTGCATTTCTCTGATAATGTGTGATGTTGAGCATCTTTTCATGTGTTTGCTAGCCATCTGTATGTCTTCTTTGGAGAAATGCCTATTTAGTTCTTTGGCCCATTATTTGATTAGGTCATTTATTTTTCTGAAATTGTGCTATAGGAATTGCTTCTATATTTTTGATATTAGTTGTTTTTCAGTTGCTTCATTTGCTATTATTTTTCCCATTCTGAAGGTTGTCTTTTCACCTTGCTTATAGTTTCCTTTGTTGTGCAGAAGCTTTTTTTTTTTTTTTTTCTACAGTTCTTCTGTGTATTCCTGCCACCTTTTCTTAATATGTACTGTTTTTGTTAGGTCCATAATATTTCTGTCCTTTATCGAGCCCATCTTTGCATGAAATGTTCCCTTGGTATCTCTAATTTTCTTGAAGAGATCTCTAGTCTTTCCCATTCTCTTGTTTTCCTTATTTATTTGCATTGATCGCTGAGGAAAGCTTTCTTATCTCTTCTTGCTATTCTTTGGAACTCTGCATTCAGATGTTTCTATCTTTCCTTTTCTCCTCTGCTTTTTGCTTCTCTTCTTTTCACAGCTATTTGTAAGGCCTACTCAGACACTCATTTTGCTTTTCTGCAGTTCTTTTCTATGGGGATGGTCTTGATCCCTGTCTTCTGTACAATGTCATGAACCTCTGTCCATAGTTCTTCAGGCACTCTATCTATCAGATCTACTCCATTAAATCTATTTCTCACTTCCACTGTATAATCATAAGTAATTTTGATATAGGTCATACCTGAATGAACTAGTGGTTTTCCCTACTTTCTTCAGTTTAAGTCTGAATTTGGTAATAAGCAGTTCATGATCTGAGCCACAGTCAGCTCCTGGTCTTGTTTTTGTTGACAGTATAGAGCTTCTCCATCTTTGGCTACAAAGAATATCAATCTGATTTCGGTGTTGAACATTTGGTGGTGTCCATGTGTAGAGTCTTCTCTTGTGTTGACGGAAGAAGGTGTTTGCTATGACCAGTGCATTTTCTTGGCAAAACTCTATTAGTCTTTGCCCTGCTTCATTCTGTATTCCAAGGCCAAATTTGCCTATTCCTCCAGGTGTTTCTTGACTTCCAACTTTTGCATTCCAGTCCCCTATAATGAAAAGGACATCTTTTTTGATTATTAGTTCTAAAAGGTCTCATAGGTCTTCATAGAACCGTTCAACCTCAGCTTCTTCAGCATTACTGATTGGGGCCTAGACTTGGATTACTGTGATATTGAATGGTTAGTCTTGGAAATGAACAGAGAACAGTCTGTCGTTTTTGAGATTGCATCCAAGTACTGCATTTTTGGCTCTTTTGTTGACCATGATAGCTACTCCATTTCCTCTAAAGGATTCCTGCCCACAGTAGTAGATATAGTGGTCATCTGAGTTAAATTCACCCATTCCAATCCATTTTAGTTCACTGATTCCTAGAATGTTGATGTTCACTCTTGCCATCTCTTGTTTGACCGCTTCCAATTTGCCTTGATTCATGGACCTGACATTCCAGGTTCCTATACAATATTGCTCTTTACAGCATTGTATCTTGCTTCTATCACCAGTCACATCCACAACTGGGTATTTTTTTTTTTTTTTTTTTTTTGCTTTGGCTCCATCCCTTCATTCTTTCTGGAGTTAGTAATCCACTGATCTCTCCAGTAGCATATTGGGCCCCTACTGACCTGGGGAGTTTCTCTTTCATTATCCTATCAGTTTGCCTTTTCATACTGTTCATGGGTTTCTCAAAAAAGAATACTGAAGTGGTTTGCCTTTCCCTTTTCCAGTGGACCACATTCTGTCAAACCTCTCCACCATGACCCGTCCATCTTGGGCGGCCCCATGGGCATGGCACAGAGCACCGGCAGTTGCAATGGCGCACAGAGCATGGCGGAGAGGGTACCCCACGCCCGAGGTCAGGGACAGCAGCCGAGAGTGCCAGGTTGTGAAGGTGCAGGGATAGCTGAGAGGAGCTACCCCACGTCTGAGGTCAGGGGCGGTGGCAGGGAGGAGCTACCCCATGTCCAAGGTCAGGGACGGTGGCCAAGATTCCAAGGCTGCAACAGCGCAGGAGCAGCCCAGAGGAGCTACCCCATGTCCGAGGTCAGGGCCAGCAGCTGAGAGAGCAAGGCTACAACAGCGCTGGAGCAGCCCATAGGAGCTACCCCACGTCTGAGGTCAGGGGCGATGGCTGGGAGGAGCTACCCCACGTCCGAGGTCAGGGGCTGTAGCCGAGAGAAGCTTACCCGTGTCAAAGGTCAGGGGCACAGCAGGGAGGAGCTAAACCGTGTCAGAGGTCAGGGGCTGTGGCGGACAGTGCAAGGCTGCGACAGCACAAGAGCAGCCAAGAGCAGCTACCCCACACCCAAAGTTGGGGCAGCAGCTGAGATGAGTAACCCCAGATCCAAGGAGCGGTGGCTGCATGGGCTCAGGAGGGCCTAGAGGAGCTATTCCATGTTCAATTTCAGGATAGGTGCCGTGAGGAGATACCCCTCATCCAAGGTAAGGAGCAATGGCTGCGCTTTGCTGGAGCAGCCGTGAAGAGATAAACCATGACCAAGGTAAGAGAAATCCAAAAAAGATGGTAGGTGTTGCAAGAGGGCATCAGAGGACAGATACACTGAAACCATAATCACATAAAACTGAAGGCTACATATTCACCTTAATTATAGTTTCCTCGTTGTACACAAGCTATAGAGCTTAATTAGGTTGCTTTTTTTTTAAAAATTTTGTTTTTATTTCCTTTACTCTAGGCAATGGGTCATAGAGGATCTTGCTGTGTCTTATTTTAGAGTGGTTATACCTATGTTTTACTCTAAGGGTTTTATATTTTCTGGTCTTACATTTACATCTGTAATCCATTTTGAGTTTATTTTGAACTTGATGTTAGATACTGTTCTAGTTTCTACACATAGCTGTCCAGTTTTCCCAGTAACACTTTTTGAAGAAAATATATATTTTTGGTTGCATATTTTTGCCTCCATTGTCAAAGATAATGGGTGCATGAATTTATCTTTGGACTTTATATTTTGTTCCATTGGTCTGTATTTCTATGTTTGTGCAAGTTTCATACTCTCTTGATATCTTTGTGGTGTAGTCTTATCAAAAAGTTTGACTCTTCTAGTTTCATTCTTCTTTCTCAAAATTGCTTTGTCTCTTCAAAGTCTTATGTGTTTCCATGCAAATCATAAAATAATTTGTTCCAGTTTTATGAAAAATATTGTAGGTATTGCATTGAATCTATTGATTGTTTTGGGTGGTATACTCATTTTAACTATATCAATTAATCCAATCTAAGAGCATGGTATGTTTCTCCATCTATATGTGTTTTGCTTTCTTTCATCAATGCTTATTTTGTATCTCTCTGGGTAAGTGAAAGTTGCTTAGTCATGTCTGACTTTTTGCAATCCCATGGATCATACAGTGTATGGAATTTGTAATTCTTCAGGCCAGAATACTGGAATAGATAGCCTTTCCCTTCTCCAGAGGATCTTCTCAACCCAAGGCTCAAACACATTTTGTGCAGGTCTCACACATTGCAGGAGGATTCTTCACGTGCTGGGCCACAAGGGAAGCCCAAGAATACTACAGTGGGTAGCCTATCCCTTCTTCAGGGGATCTTCCTGACCCAGGAATTGAACAGGAGTCTCCTACATTGAAGGTAGCTTCTTTATCAATTGAGCTATCAGGGAAGCCCTTTGTCTTTTTATGCAAATTTATTTCTAGTTATTTTATTCCTTTCATTGCAATGATGAACAGGATTATTCCTTAATTTCTCTTTCTGAATTTTCATTGTTAGTGTATAGGAATATAAGGGTTTCTGTGTATTAATTTTATACCCTGCACATTTACTCTATTCATTGATTAACTCCAGTAATTTTCTGGTGGCATCTCTTGGGTTTTCTGTGTAAAGGATAATGTCATGTGCAAATATAGAGAGTTTTACCTCTTCTTTTCCAATCAGGATTCTTTTTATATCTTTTTCTTCTTTGAAAAGTGTGGCTAGAATTTCCAAAACTAGTAGTGATGAGTATGGGCACCCTTGTCTTAATGCTGATTTTAAAGGAAATGTTTCAAGTTTTTGATTATTGATAATAATGTTTGAAGTGGTTTTGTCATATTAGGCTTTCATTATGTTGAGGTATGTTCCATCTATGACTACTTTGGCAGAGTTTTTTGTTTTTTTTTTTTTTCATAAAAATCTATGAATTTTATTGAATTCAAATTTGAATTTTCTTCTGTTTTGGAGAAGGCAATGACACCCCACTCCAGTACTCTTGCCTGGAAAATCCCCTGGACGGAGGAGCCTGGAAGGCTGCAGTCCATGGCATTCCTAAGAGTCGGACACGACTGAGTGACTTCACTTTCACTTCTCACTTTCATGCATTGGAGAAGGAAACGGCAACCCACTCCAGTGTTCTTGCCTGGAGAATCCCAGGGACGGGGAAGCCTGGTGGGCTGCCGTCTATGGGGTCGCACGGAATCAGGCACGACTGAAGTGACTTAGCAGCAGCAGCTGTTTAGCCTCCAAATTATTTGTGTTTCCTCTATGTTTTTCTCCTGCAGTTGATATCTGATCTAACAACATTGTGATCAGAAAATATGCTTGAAAATATTATAATTTTTTGATGTTTACCAAGGTTAGACGTGACCTTGGATGTGATCTGTCTTAAGATAATGTTCTATTTGCACTTGAGAATAAGGAGAAAATGGTGAAATCTGTTCTTTTGGGGTGGGATGCCCTGTAGATATCAATTAGGTCAAACTGGTCTAATGTATCATCTAAAACATGAGTTTTCCTTATTGATTTTCTGTCCGGATGATCTGTCCATGTTATGAGTGAAGTATTAAAATCACCCAATACTATTGGTTAGTGTCTATTTCTGCTCTAATAGTTGTTGGCATTTGTCTCTTGTATTGAGGTGCTCCTACATGGGGTGCATATAGCTTCTTCTTGGATTGATACCTTGATTATTAGGTAATGCAACCTTCTTTGTCTCCTATAGTGGTCTTTGGTTAAAGCCCATTTATCTGATATGAGTATTGCTTCTCCCACTTTCTTTTGCTCTCCATTTTCACAAAATAGCTTTTTCCTGGTCATCACTTTCACTCTGTACGTGTCCCTAATTATGAGGTGGTTTTCTTGCAGGCAGTATATTCTTATATTCATTCAGCCAGTCTTTGTATTTTCATTGGAGCTTTTAGCCCATTTATGTTTAAGGTAGTTGTTGCTAAGTATGATCTTGTTACCATTTACTATATATTTTTGTGGATTTATTTTGTAAAGCTTTTCTGTTTCCAATCTAGATAAGATCCTTCAGCATTTCCTGAAGTGCTGGTTTGGTGGTTCTGAATTCTAATTGCTTTTGTTTGTCTGTTAAGCTTTTGACTCCTCTTTTGAATTAGAATGCTATCCTTGTTGAATAGAGTAATCTTGGCTGTAGGTTTTTGCCTTTCATCACTTTAAGTATATCTTGCCATTCCTTTCTAAGCTGAAGAGTTTCTAGGATAAGATCAGCTGTTATGCTTATGGGGATTCCCGTCTATGTTATTTGTTGTTATTACTTTGTTTCCTTGAATATTTGTTCATTGTGTATATTTATTTGTTTGTTTTTATTTTGATTAATGTGTATTTTGATATGTTTTGTCTTGGATTTATCCCTGTGGAACACTCTGGGGTTTTTCATCTTAGATGTCTATTCCCTTTCCTATTTCAGGGAAGTTTTTAGCTATTTTCTCCTCAAATATTTTCTCATGCCCTTTCCTTTTGTCTTCTTTCTCCAAGAAACCTATGATTTAAATGTGGGGCATTTAACATTGTCCCAGAAGTCTCTGAGGCTGTCTTCATTTCTCTATTTTTTTTTTCCTGTTCTGCTTCACTTATTTTCAACATTCTATCTTCCAGCTCACTTAGTCCTTCTTCTGCTTCAGTTACTCTACTGTTTTTGTTGTACAGAGTGATTTCTATCTCAGTTATTGCATTGTTCATTATTGATTGACTATTCATTACTTCTTCTAGGTCCTTTTAAAACACCCCTTTGATCTTCTCAATACATGTCTAAAGTCTATTTATCTGTAGCTCCATTTATTTCCAAGACTTTGACTATTATTATGCTGAATTGTTTTTCCTGTAGACTTCTTATCTCCTCCTCTTTCATTGATTTGTTGATTTTTATTGTGTTCCTTCACCTGCTGGATATGTCTCTGTCTTTTCATGTTGTTTAGATGGCTGTCTTTGAGGTCTATTTTCTGCAAACGGGAGGGTCATCATTGCTGTTAATTGGTTAGACTCCTCCCAGTGAATGTGGTGGGACCAGTGGATTGTGAAGGTTTTCTAGTTGAAGGAATTATTTTGTTGTTGTTATAGAAGATGGCTGTGGATCTCATTTTTTTCTGAGAGGCAATGCAGTGTTCATGAGAGAATTAGGGGGTTCTATTATGGCTTTGATTCCAGTTGAGCTATTTCAAATCCTAGAAGATGATGCTGTGGAAGTGATGCACTCAATATGCCAGGAAATTTGAAAATCTCAGCAGTGGCTCGGGACTGGAAAAGGTCGTTTTCATTCCAATCTCAAAGAAAGGGAATGCCAAAGAATGCTCAAACTGCCCTACAGTTGCAGTCATCTCACATGCTAGCAAAGTCATGCTCAAAATTCTCCAAGCCACGCTTCAGCAATACATCAAGTGTTAACTTCCAGATGTTCAAGCTTGTTTTAGAAAATACAGAGGAACCAGAGATCAAATTCCCAACATCTGCTGGATCTTTGAAAAAAAAAAAAAAAAAAAAAGCAAGTTCCAGGAAAACATCTACTTCTGCAAAAGCCTTTGACTGTGTGGATCAAAATGAACTGGAAAATTCTGAAAGAGATGGGAATACCAGACCACCGGACCTTCCTCTTGAGAAGCCTGTATGCAGGTCAGGAAGCAACAGTTAGGACTGGACATTGAATACCAGACCGGTTCCAAACAGGAAAAGGAATACCTCAAGGCTACATATTGTCACACTGCTTATTTACCTTCTATGCAGAGAAATGCTGGGCTGGAAGAAACAAAAACTGGAATCAAGATTGCCAGGAGAAATGTCAATAACTTCAGATATGCAGATGAAACCACCCTTATGGCAGAAAGTGAAGAGAAACTGAACAATCTCTTGATGAAAATAAAAGAGGAAAGTGAAGAAGTAGGCTTAAAGCTCTACATTAGGAAATCTGAAATCATGACGTCCTGCCCCATCACTTCATGGAAAATATATGCACAAACAGAGGAAATGGTGGCAGACTTTATTTTGGGGAGGTGGGGGGCTGCAAAATCACTGCAGATAGTGACTACAGCCATGAAATTAAAAGATGCTTACTCCTCCTAGAGAGCATAAAACAAGACCAGGAGCTAACTGTGGCTCAGATCAGGAAATCCTTATTTCCACATATTGACTTAAATTGAAAAAAGTAAGGAAAACCATTAGACCATTCAGGAATTACCTATATCAAATCCCTTATGATTATACAGTGGAAGTGAGAAATAAATTTAAGGGACTAGGTGTGATAGAGTGCCTGATGAACCATGGATGGAGACAGGTATCAAGATCATCCCCAAGAAAAAGAAATGCAAAAACTCAAAATGGGTGCCCGAGGGAGCCTTACAAATAGCTGTGAAATGAAGAGAAGGGAAAGGCAAAGGAGAGAAGGAAAGATATAGCCATTTGAATATAGAGTTGCAAAGAATAGCAAGGAGAGATAAGAAAGCCTTCCTTAGTGATCAGTGCAAAGAAATAGAGGAAAGTAATAGCATGGGAAAGACTAGAGATCACGTCAAGAAAATTTGAGGTTCCAAGGGAATATTTCATGCAAAGATAGGCACAATAAGGACAGAAATGGTATGGACCCAACAGAAGCAGCAGATATTAAGAAGAGTTGGCAAAGATTACACAGAAGAACTGTCCATAAAAGATCTTCACAATCCAAATAATCATGATGATCTGGTCTCTCACCTAGGTCCAGACATCTTGGAATGTGAAGTCAAGTGGGCCTTAAGAAGCATCACTATGAACAAAGTTAGTGGAAGTGATAGAATTGCAGTTAGCTATTTAAAATCCTAAAAGATTATGCTATGGAAGTGCTGCACTCAATATGTCAGCAAATTTGAAAAACTCAGCAGTGGCTCGGGACTGTAAAAGGTTAGTTTTCATTCCAATCCCAAAGTAAGGCAATGCCAAAGAACGTTCAAACTACTGCACAATTGCATTCATCTCACATGCTAGTAAAGTAATGCTAAAAATTCTCCAAGCCATGCTTCAGCAATGCATGAACCGTAAACTTCAAGATGTTCAAGCTGGTTTTCGAAAAGTCAGAGGAAACAGGGATCAAATGGCCAACATCCACTGGATCATCAATCAAGCAAGGGAGTTCCAGAAAAAGATATACATTTGCTTTATTGACTGTTCCAAAGACTTTGACTGCGTGGATTACAATAAACGTTGGGAAATTCTGAAAGAGATGGGAATACCAGAGCAGCTGACCTGCCTCTTGAGAAGCCTCTATGCAGGCTAGAAAACAGCAGTTTGAACGGGACATGGAATGACTAGCTTCACATAGGATAAGGAATATGTCAAAGTTGTATATTGTCACTCTGCTTATTTAATTTCTATGCAGAGTACCTCATGAGAAACATTGTGCTGGATGAAGCACAAGCTGGAATCAAGTTTTCCAGGAGAAATAACCTCAGATATGCAGATGACACCACCCTTATGGCAGAAAGGGAAGAACTAAAGAGTCATTTAATGAAATCAAAAGAGGAGAGTGAAACGTTGGCTTAAAGCTGAAAACTAAGATCATGGCATCTGATCCCACCACTTTATGGCAAATTGAAGGGCAATCAATGTTTGACTTTCTTTTGAAGGGCTCCAGAATCACTGCAGATGGTGATTGAAGCCATGAAATTCAAAGATGCTTACTTCTGGGAAGGAAAGTTATGACCAACCTAGACAGCATACTAAAAAACAGAGACATTATCTTGCCGACAAAGGTCTGTCTAGTCAAAGGTATGGGTTTTCTAGTAGTCATGTATGGATGTGAGAGTTGGACTATCATTTATGAAACGAGATGCCAGTCCAGGTTCGATGCACTATACTGGATGCTTGGAGCTAGTGCACTGGGACGACCCAGAGGGATGGAATGGGGAGGGAGGAGGGAGGAGGGTTCAGGTTGGGGAACACATGTATACCACTGGTGGATTCATTTTGATATTTGACAAAACTAATACAATTATGTAAAGTTTAAAAATAAAATAAAATTTGAAAAAAAAAAAGTTGAGCATCAAAGAATTGATGCTTTTGAACTGTATTGTTGGAGAAGTCTCTTGAGAGGCCCTTGTACTTCAAGGAGATCCGACAAGTCCATCCTAAAGGAGATCAGTCCTGAATATTCATTGGAAGAACTGATGCTGAAGCTGAAACTCCAATAATTTGGCCACCAGATGCAAAGAGTTGACTCATTTATAATGACCCTGATGCTGGGAGAGATTGAGGTCCAGAGGAGAAAGGTATAACAGAGGATGAGATGGTTGGATGGCATCACTGATTCAGTGGACATGAGTTGAGTAAACTTTGGGAGTTGGTGATTGACAGGGAGGCCTGGTGTGCTGCAGTCCATGGGGTGGCAAAGAGTCAGACACAACTGAGTGACTGAATTTAGAAGAGTGCCTTGTAATTTTCTTGAGTGTGTTCTTGTTTTGCTGGAAGATTAGCATGGGTTGTCTTGCACTGGAGCTGTCTGCTTTTGGATGGAGCTTCTTTCAGTGTAGGCATGTATCCTTTTGGATGGGATCTTGTCTACCACTCTTCCCTGGGGCCAGGGGTTCTATGATGATCCAAAGTTCTGGAGCTGAGCTACCTGCCTCTGGTTTTTGGTCCCCCTCTTGCAGTAACCTCAAGACTACACTTTCAACATTGCACAGAAGACAAAACCCCATGTTAGTGGTGAAATAACTCCACATCCTGGACAGTCAAAGAGATCCACAGCATTATGTATAGAAAAGAAGAGGGAAGAGCTAGATAGAGGTGATCAGGAGGAGAAAAGAAAGTCAAAAGGAAAGAGAGCAATTAAGCCTGTAATCAAATCCCTGAGTGAAAATGGATATTAAAAAATAGACTCTTAATACTACAAAATGCATAACAAATTCCAGAAAGCAAAAATTAAAAAACCTAGACTAGAATTTGAACTCCCAAATGTACAATATAAAATAAACTGAAACATAATTGAACACAAAAATTAGAAAAAATATTCTGGGGTCAGTTCAGTGTCAGGTTATCCCTTGTTCTAGCTTGCACTTTTTCTCAAAGTCCACAATTGTCCTTAAATGCAATTTTACTGCTTAATTTTAATCTGTTGCACCTGCCACTTCTTGAGTGGTTCCCCTGTCTTATCTTTACTTAGGCTGGCCTCCTCTGCTTGCAAGTCTCTTCAATGTCTAATCTGAGCCCTGATAGGAAGAGGTGACAATAGACCCTTATTCAGGGTCATTTGCTCTGTTTTGCTGTGGAGAGGCAGGAACACTGCAAACAAATACCACTGGGATTTGTGGGTAGCCTTTGTTGTGAATGGACAGCACAGGGTCTGCCAAAGTCCAAGGTGATGTACACTTCTCAGATCCAGCCACTCAAGCTCCTGGGTGTCCCTTGAGGGCACAGTTACAGAAGGGCCATGGATCTCACGCACTTCCCAGGCCCAAGCTACCTAGGGTCCATCCTGTGCTAGGCGTGAAGTCCCAGGTTGGCCGTGTGTCTCCTGCACTTCCCAGGTCCAAGCTGCTCAGATTCCCAGGTGTTGTATGAAGGCCCAGCCCCAGTTGAACCATGTATCTCTTGCTCTTCCCAGGCCCAAGCAGTCCAGACTCCCCAGTTCTCTGTTTGGGGCACAGTCCCAGGTGGGTTCTTTGTCTCCTGCACTTCCAAGGCCCAAGCTGCTCATATTTCTGGGTGTTCTATGAATGCCCAGTCCCAGTTGAGCCATGCATCTCCTGCTATTCCCAGGCCAAAGTGGCCTGGTGTTCTGCCAGAGCATAGTCCCGCGTGGGCCCTTTATCTAATGCACTTTCCAGGTCCAAGCTGCTCAGGTTCCAGGATGTTCCAGAGTACACTCTTCCAGAGAGCCACTCAGGTTTTCAGGATAGCTGTGATGTCATAGTTCCTGGTGGACCATGTTTTTCGCGCACTGCTCAGGTTCATTCTGGTCAGTTTCTCAGATACTCCACAAGGATACAGTCCATGCATGGTGAGCTGTGCATCTCCTCAGAGGAGTTGCTCTCAGGTTATGACACTCTTGGCAGCCATAAACTGTCCCAGATCTCAGGAAGTCATGGTTAGTGGCTGCTCATGAATAGAGTCTGCTCACAGCTTGGCAGGAGATGCAGTCTCCTGGGCCTAAAAGGTTATGGCCTTCTGCCTCTGGTTGTCAACATTCTGAATCTTTGCCTCCTGGGAGGTCCATAACGAAAGCTAGCGTGCTCTCCTTCAGTAAATACTAGGGCATCGTCTGTTCTGTAAGCAGGTCAGGGGTTGCAGTGTGGTCTTAGAGCCTTCCCGTGGGAACATTCCTTCTCTTTGTTTATTTTTCTCCCTCTGGCATTATGTGCTTCCGCCTGCTACATCCCATTAGTTCTCTCAGAGTGTCTGTAGAGCATTCAAACCCCATCTTTATTCTAAGGACTGAAGATGCAGAGGGCGCCCCTGTACAAAGCCCCCACTCACTGTGGGTGGACATGAGACTGTGAGGCAATTCCCCACTAAAAATTGCTTTTTTGGCTTGAATTCTGAGATGGTGGTGTGGGGTGGTTATACCACCCTCTGAGATTCCAAAGAGGCCCACTGAATCAACCTCTGAGAGGGTTTCCTGTGGTATGGAAACTTCTCCTTCTCTAAAAGCTTAAGATGGATAGTGCTGGATTCATGATCTCTGAGAAGAAGATTTAACTTCAGGACTAAGGACCAGGCTTGATCACTCAAGAGTTCTTGTATATCAGAGTTTTATTAAAGTAAGAAAAGGAACAGAGAAAGCTTCTGACATGGACATCAGAAGGGGGCCAGAGAATGCCCCCCTTGCTAGTGTTAGCCAGGGAGTTACATACATTTTAATTTAGTTATTATAATACATCAAAAGCATGTCTGAAATTTGTGAAAATTTTACCAGACCTACTCCCACAATTTATATTTTAGGATAACAGGATTAGAAGTTAACAATAGAAAGATCCTACCAGACCCACTCCCATAATATAGCTTCTAAAATATAAGGATTCGTCAGAAGGTTTTCAGGGAGGAGAAACTGTCCTCAAGCATGATACACTGTTGCTATATAATTCTAATTACAGAGTTTAAACTGAATTGTTTGCTGTGTAATCATCATTTCAAGGTTTAAAGAAAAAACAAAACAAAACATTTTATGTGACTAAGACTAATGAATATAGAGAAAAACAAACAAGCAAGCAATTCTCCTCCTTGAGAATTCCAGAACCCTATCTCCTCCTCAAGAATCCAGATATTTTTCTCTTCTTTGGGTAGGCCAGACTTCTTATCAATCTGCATAGGAATTGACTCTCTCTCCCCAACACAAGTTCAGTTCAGTTTCTCAGTCGTGTCCAACTATTTGTAACCCCAAGGACTGTGACACACCAGACTCCTCTGTTCATCACGAACTTCCATAGCTTGCTCAAACTCATCTCCATTGAGTTAGTGATGGACTCAATCTCATCCTGTCTTCTGCTTCTCCTCCTGCCTTCAATCTTTCTCAACACTGGGGTCATTTGCAAGAATCAGTTATTTGCATCAGGTGGCCAAATTCAGCTTTAGCATCAGTGCTTCCAATAAATATTCAGGACTGAATGTCTTACTGACTAATTTTATTCCCTGCTGTCCAAGGGACTCTCAAGAGTCTTCTCCAACACCACACTTCAAAAGCATCAATTTTTCAGGGCTCAGCTTTCTGTATAGTCCAACTCTCACATCCATATATGACTACTGGACAAATTATAGCTTGGACTAGAAAGACTTTTGTTGGCAAAGTAATATCTCTGTTTTTAAATATCCTGCCTAGGTTGGTCATAGCTTTTCTTCCAAGAAGCAAGTATCTTTTAATTTTATGCTGCAGCCACCATCTACAGTGATTTTGAAGCCAAGACAATAAAGTCTCTCAGCCTTTCCATTGTTTCCCCATCTGCGGCTGCTACTGTTGCTAAGTCACTTCAGTCGTGTCCGACTCTGTGTGACCCCATAGACGTCAGCCCACCAGGCTCCCCTGCCCCTTGGGTTCTCCAGGCAAGAACACTGGAGTAGGCTGCCATTTCCGTCTCCAATGCAGGAAAGTGAAAAGTGAAAGTGAAATCTCTCAATCATGGGGCCAGAAGCCATGATCTTCGTTTTTGAATGTTGAGTTTTAAGCTGGCTTTTGCACTCTCCTGTTTCACTTTCATCAAGAGGCTCTTTAGTCGCTCTTCACTTTCTGCTATATGGGTTTTGTCATCTATGTATCTCAGGTTATTGCTATTTCTCCCAGCAATTTTGATTCCAGCTTGTGCTTCATCCAGTCTGGCATTTCACATGATGTGCTCTTCATCTAATTTAAATAAGCAGGCTTACAATTCAGAACCAGTCCATTGTTGCGTATCTGGTTCTAGAATCAGTCTCTATCCCTAAATCCTTTGTCTCTCTTTTCTTGTTTATCTCTTCTCCTCCCTCATTATGAGCAAATTGATTGGCCTTTCTGGTGTCCTCTGCCAGCATATAGAAACGGTTTAGTGAAAGTTACTCCATATCCTGACAATCCGTTGAGGTATTTACTGGGGAAAAATTGAACTCCTTCTCATATGTCACTGCCACCTTAGGACGAGTCTACCGAGTTTATATTCAAAGGTATGCATTCTGCCCCTGTTAAGCAAGTACTCTAAAGTAGGAATACTCTCAATGTAGTACCATCGAGTACTATTGAGCTCACAGTGTGAAACATGCATGTAACGAAGCTACTGAGCTCACCCTCTGTAGTATGCATCCAGCAACTACTTGTGCCCCACTCTGTGACAATTATGCTGCAGCTCATGATCTGGCACTCATGAGTGTATGAAGCACTACTTCTGATTATGCATGCAGCAACTACTGAGGTTGAAATCAGGACTTTGCATTCTGCTTTTACTGAGAATTGAATTAGAACAGGTATACTAATTAGCTTGCACTCTGGAACATACATTACAACTCTAGAGCATAAGTATCACAACCAAGTGTGCCTGCACTCTGGACCTGGGATGCCGTAACAACTGAAAATGCAAGAAGCTTTTCACAACTACTGACCCCTGATTTCAAACCACTGCTGCTGCTGCTGCCAAGTCACTTCAGTAGTGTCCGACTCTGTGTGACCACATAGACAGCAGCCCACCAGGCTTCCGTATCCCTGGGATTCTCCAGACGAGAATACTGGAGGGGGTTGCCACTTCCTTCTCCAACGCATGTATGCATGCTAAGTCGCTTTAGTCTTGTCCGACTCCGTGCGAACCTATGGAGAGCAGCCCAGCAGGTTCCTCTGTCCATGGAATTCTCCAGGCAAGAATATTGGACTGGGTTGCGATTTCCTTCTCCGATTTCAAAGCACACATGCTACAAACAAGACTTTTGCACTCTGGAATATGCGCTTGTCAATACTGAGACCACCATCAGAGGACGCACGCTAGAACTACTTAGTTTCTAATCTGGATCACCCTTTCTGCCACTATTGAGATTATTGACAAAATTTAGAACAAGTGCCTTGCTGTCACTGAGACTGCACAGTAGAGCATACATCCCATCACTCCTGAACCCGGGTTATTGAGAATATGGCCTGCCACTACTGAGCCTGTCCCTAAATCATGCCTGTTGGAAGTACACATACACTTTTGGTATATTACACTCTGGATTCTGCATCCCTGCACTACTGAAATTGCCTTCCAGAACAAGAGTTCATTACCTGCTGAATTTTCACTCTAAACAATAAAAATCACAATAATTAGCTTGTTGCTTTATAGGTAAGTCAGGCCACTACTCAACCTGCGCTGTAGTTCAGGTGTGCCTAAACAATTACTGAACTTGCACTCTGATGTTTGTTTACTTCTGGACACACCTGAGCCAGCACTCTTATAGACATAGTGAGTTTGAACACTGGAGGACATGGTACACCTCTACTGAGCTTGAGTTCAAGGGCAGGCATCCGGGCTCTGCAGAGAACATGCTCTAGTTTCACACATTCCACAGTAACTGAACTTGCAATTGGGAGTACAGCTCTCATGACTACAGAGTGCACACATTTTATCATGGGTTTTGCACTACTGCGGTTTACTCAGGAACATATCTCCCATCATGACTGTGTGTGCCTTCAAGAGCCAATGTTCTGACACTACAGAGACTATGCTGTAGAGTAAGAATGCCTGAGCTACACACCTGCACACTGAATCATGCATCCCGGCAGTATCAATCCTAGTACTATAGCACACCTGTGACTTCTGAGTCCTTACACTAAGCAGGCATGGCACAGCTAGTGAGCATGTGGCCTAGAGCATGTGTGTGGCCAATACTAATTTTGCACTCTGAAGCATGTGTCTTGCCACTTGTAAGCGGTTCAGCTACTGATTTTGCACCCTGTTACACTATTTAATCACTGCTGAGCCTGCCTTATAGACCATGAGTTCCACTACTACTAATCTTGCCCCATGGCCTGTGAGCTTAAAGTAGTGATCCCACACTCTGCAGCTGAAATTTGCCAATGACTTGGCTTGCCCGCTGTTGCATATTTCCCCAAACTCTTCTTCCTGTACTCTAGAGCATGTGTCCCAGCTACTGAATTTGCACTCTGGAGGACCTATTCCAGGAAAGTGGAGGTTGCATTATAAAACACATATCCTACCCACGAGTGAACCGTCATTCTAGATCAACTGTGTCACCACTAGTGACTTTGAATTCTGAAGCATTAAAGTCACTTCCCTGAAGTATTGCTCTAGAAGGTGTGTGCAACCATCACTCCAGTGGCATTTTATATCAGCCATTATGCTGCTAGCCATCCAGCACTCTAGACTGTATAAGTTGTGAGTAGTGTACCTGTGTTCCACAGCTACATCTATGGATGATCTTCCACAACTAGAGACTTGGTGTATACTTCATATTTCCTGCCTCAATTGATCATGTGTCACAACACACATATGCCACAACCCATGTGCTTGCACTGTTGAGGACTTATCTTCCCACTACTGAGCTTGTGTGGCAGAACAGGCATATCACATTTTCTCAGTTTGATCTCTGGATATGCATCCAAAAATAAAAACCCAGCGTTCAAGAGAATATGTCCCTCACTTACTGAGTGTGCACTCTTAAGCAAGTGTACTGCAACTCCTGAGACAACACTCTGAAGCACATGTAATGCAGGCATGCTTCATCTGCTGAACTTAGCTCTTCAGCATGCATCTCAACATTGAAGCACACTTTAGACACACCCCTGGTAATACAGAACCATGATCTAGAGCAAGTATGGTTCGAATACTGAATCTTTGCTTTAGAGAACTTGTTCTTTGTCTCCTGAGATTGTACTTTTGAGGATTCTCCCCACCAGTACTAAGTCTGTATTCCAGAGCGGACATGACACAAATAGTAGGATGGCAGTTTGCAGCCTGCATACATCACTACTGTGTCTGAGCTCTAGCATAGAAGTACTGAAACTACTTAGCTTGCAATCTGGAGCATACATTCTGCCACTAGTGTGCTTGCATTTTAGAACAGGCTGTCTGAAGCTATCCCATTGGCAATGGCAACATGCTTCCAGCCACTACTGAATGAATACTAGAGCACAGTTCCTACCATTACTGAGCATGTACTCTACCACAAGATGACTAAAACGTCTCAGTTGCATTGTGGAGCATGCCTCTTTCCACAACTGAACTTGCATTCTACAGCAAATGTTACACAACGACTGACCTTGTGCTCTAGAATTGGCACACCATAAATAATTTTCGTAATATTTGAGCCATGTGTCTGGCCAATAGTAAATCAATGCTTTAGATCAGCTGTGCTAAAATCACTGAGCTTGCCCTCAGGTGTATGTCTGAACTCACATTTTATAGCACACCTACTGCCACTGTGGATTCTGTGCTCTAAAACTATCTTGAGATGAGAGAACAAGATGGTGGAGCTGTAGGTAGATGTGGAATACATCTCTCTGTGGATACATCAGGCATACACCTTCAGACACAGACAAGTAATCAAAACATCAGCTGAAAGCAGACAGGAGTGCCTGACCAGTGGAAAAGAATATATAGAACCACGCAAAACTCAGTAGGATGAAAGAACTGGGGGGAAAATCATGAGTCTTATTAGGACTGAATCAGCCCTGAGTGGGTGAAGGAGGGGTCTAATCCCATATTGGGGGGCTTGTCTGAATCATAGAATAAACATTTAAAGCTGAGAGTGAAACAACTGATCTGTGGATAACTAGATGTAATGAGAATCAGCGAGTCCTTGCTACAGCTGTACATACCCCAGCCAAGGATATGTGTCCCCTGAAAGGCACAGTGGCTGGGAGCTGGAATTGAGGGATTCTGGAGCGATTCCTGGGCGAAGGCTGCTGTTTACTGTGGCGAGATGGAGAGAGGGGCTGTGAGGGAGGAAACTGTGCTAGGATATGCCTGTGGAGGAAAGCCAGGCAGCCAAGGAAGCAAGGCAATATCACTGAGTCACATGTATGGGGGTGGAGCAATCACCATAGCCTCTCTCTCTCCACATGATAGCATCAGCAGTTACTACAATAGTGAGGCTGACCCATCAAATGCTGAACACACTGAAATATAGAGCAGGACACCACCCAGGTGCTCCTTTAAGTGCCTGATGCACAAAACTAGAGTCGAACCCTACTCACGATGCTTCTTTAAGTGCCTGATGCACTGATCTACAGAGTAGGACCCCAGCCAGGGAGGTATCTCTATGTGCTGACACATTGAACAACAGGGAAGGATTCCAGGCAACGAAGCCTTCTAAGTGCCTCAATGGGTGGAACTAGGGAGAAAGACTGGCAAAAGAGGCCTTCTGATCGCCATCTACAAGAAGCTCAAAAAAAGACTCTGATAGGGTCATAACTCCTGTGATCTAGTCAGTTCTGTGTCCCTGAACCCTGTACACTTGGCACCACCAGGGTCCCTGAAAGCCAAGCACCTGCTCCACTTTCACAATTAACTCTTACTGGAGAAAAGCTGCCACAGGTGAAAACAAAACAAAACAAACAAAAAAAATCTTGCAACATTTTGCACTAGTTTGCTTCAGTCCTGTCTAACACATTGTGGGACACATTTCACCACTACAGAGAACAAGCTCTAAAATACATATACTGGAACAACTGACCTTTTCCAGTCTTGTTGCCACTGCTGAATTTTCCAAATTTGCTGGCACATTGGATTCAGCACTTTCACAGAACTATCTTTTAGGATTTGAAATCGCTCAACTGGGGTTCCATATCTCCACTAGCTTTGTTTGTATTGATGCTTCCTAAGGCTGACTTGACTTCATGTTTCAGGATGTCTGGCTCTAGGTGAGTGATCACATCATCATGATTATCTGGATCATGAAGATTTTTTCTGTATAGTTCTTCAATCTTTTCTGTATAGATTCTCGCTACCTCTTCTTAATATCTTCTGCTTCTTTTAGGTCCATACAATTTCTGTCCTTTATTGTGTCCATCTTGGCATGAAATATTCCCTTGGTATCTCTAATTTCCTTGAAGAAATCGCTAGTCTTTCTCAGCTATTGTTTTTCTCTATTTCTTTGCATTGATCACTGAGGAAGGCTTTTTTATCTCTCCTTGCTATTCTTTGGTAATCTGCAGTCATATGGGTATATCTTCCCTTTTCTCCTTTGCCTTTTGCTTCTCTTCTTTACTTAACTATTTGTAAGGCCTCCTCAGACAACCATTTCGCCTTTTGGCATTACTTTTCTTGGGGATGTTCTTGGTCACTGCCTCCTGTACAATTTCATGAACCTCCATCTGTAGTTCTTCAGGCACTCTATCAAATCTATTCCCTTAAATCTTTTGTCACGTCCACTGTATAATCATAAGGGATCTGATTTAGGTCATACCTGAATCATAAGTAGAGAGTGAAAAAGTTGGCTTAAAGCTCAACATTCAGGAAAAAAAAAAAAAAAAAAAGGTCATGGCCTCCAGTCCCATCACTTCATGGGAAATAGATGGGGAAACTATGGAAAGAGTGTCAGACTTTATTTGGGGGGGGGGCTCCAAAATCACTGCAGAGGGTGATTGCAGCCATGAAATTAAAAGATGCTTACTCCTTGGAAGGAAAGTTATGACCAAACTTGATAGCATATTCAAAAGCAGAGATATTACTTTGCCAACAAAGGTCCATCTAGTCAAGGCTATGCTTTTTCCAGTAGTCATGTATGGATGTGAGACTTGGACTGTGAAGAAGGCTGAGCACCAAAGAATGGATGCTTTTGAACTCTGGTGTTGGAGAAGACTCTTGAAAATCCCTTGGACTACAAGGAGATCCAACCAATCCATTCTGAGTGAGATCAGCCCTGGGATTTCTTTGGAGGGAATGATGCTGAAGCTGAAACTCCAGTACTTTGGCCACCTCATGTGAAGAGCTGACTCATTGGAAAAGACTCTGATGCTGGGAGGGATTGGGGGCAGGAGGAGAAGGGGACGACAGATGATGAGATGGCTGAATGGCATCACTGACTCGATAGACATAAGTCTGAGTGAACTCCGGGAGTTTGTGATGGACAGGAAGGCCTGGCATACTGCGATTCTTGGGGTCACAAAGAGTCGGACACAACTAAGCGACTGAACTGAACTGAATCATCTAGTGGTCTTCTCTACTTTCTTCAATTGAAGTCTAAGTCTATAACATTAGTCACACAAATACTGAGCTTCCACTCTGAACCTGCCTTCTTACAAGTATTTCCCAACATTTTAGAGCACTTTTGCTGCACCTATTTATCTTCACTCTGAAACACATATACCGTCACTCCTGAAACGACGCTCAAGTGCATGCATTTAACTCCTACTGAACCTCTGTTCCAGAGTAGGCATGCCGATCTACTAAGCTTGCATTCTGCCACATGCATCTTCCACTACTTAGACTATGATACTGAGGTCATGCTGCAAAAACATAGTTGCAATCTCAAGCTTATCTTCTTTGACTTTCAGCCTCTATACCAGCACACATGGTCTGCCCCTCCTACGTCCACTTTCTTTCTTTCTTTATTGTTTTGTTTTTTGGTTTATGCAACTTTAATGAAGGAAAATAAATCAATCACTAGCAGAGCTATTAGTTGGTCACTCATCCATTGACAACTTGCATCATTTATTCAGTGCTATATTAAACAGTGTATTGGAAGATAGATTAACTAATAGCTCCAAGCCTCCTAACGATTTAAATGAAAATTACAAAATGTTTTGAGACCCTATTTTGGAATACAAAGGGTGTTTGACTTCCAATTTCCATTCTCTGTAGAACAAGAACAGGTCATTCCTTTATTGACATGCATAAAATACATCACATTTTCTGTTCTGCTAATGCTATAAATTCAATACCAATTCTCCAGCCATATCAGTTATGAGCATAAAGTATATCATGTAACCTCAAATCTCTAACAGTGGAAGGCTTAAACAAGAATGGATGCTGTTAGAATAATGCTGCTTCCTTTGATGTGACAACTCAGCATCCATCTCCCTCCCTCTCAGATGATTCTTCAGCATGTTAGAGCAGTGAGGAATGGTTTTAGTCTCATAAGCAAGTTAGAGTGAAGACATTGGCCACATAATACACATGCTCCATTTTTTTTTTTTTTTAATTCTGAATCTTGCGCAACTGTTCTCTTGTAACTACTTTACAGTTTCTAAAAGCAGTTATTGTCCAAAGCTGGAAGAACTTAAGTCTTCTCAGATGAGCATGTGAATGAATGGAGGGAGGTAAACAAAAAATAAAATTAAAAAAGATGAGGTCTGATAGGGGAGCAGCCAGATAAGAAAAAAAAAACAAAAACAGTAATTTAAAGTTTATTCCAGCTATAATGCAGGTTAGTCTGACTTTAAGCATCACATGGCATACTTCTGAGTCCATTCCCGAGATACTCTGTTGTACTTATCTCTGTCTGTTTTATACATCCGTGCAATCTCTGGCACTAGGGGGTCATCTGGGTTTGGATCACATAGCAGTGAACAAATGGATAAAAGAACTTTAGAAATAATTAAAGCAGGAGACCACTGTGATCTTAGAATATCGAGACAAATGCTGCCATTACTGTTAATATTTGGATGATAAATTCTTGTTGTAAATGCAACCTTAGGTAGTTTGAAGGGGTAGTCTGTAGGAAAATGAATTGTCAAAAAGAATACACCGCCTTGATAAGGGCTGTCATTAGGTCCCATAATTGTGGCTTGCCAATGAAACATATCATCCCCAACTGGACCTGCAGAACATTGTGCTGGAGGGTCACGGGCCAAATCACTAAGTTCCTTATTAATCCATTTCAGCGCCAGAGTCTGTGCTTTTCATCTGGCTCCTCACTATTTCGGTGTGTGCTTGAAGGTCCCGCCAAACTCTTGATTATCCCGGTGGCTGGGAAGGATTGACTCTTCGTCTCACACCAGCTCTGCCATACACAGGCGCCTTCTTATTAAACAGATCGGAGGTTGGACTTGGAGGGCGGGGGCCGGAGGCGGGTCATGGGCTGGGGGGAAGGGCCCTAAGTCCACTTTCTTTTTTTTTTTAATTTTATTTTATTTTTAAACTTTACATAAGTGTATTAGTTTTGCCAAATATCAAAATGAATCCACTACAGGTATACATGTATTCCCCATCCTGAACCCTCCTCCCTCCTCCCTCCCCATACCATCCCTCTGGGTCGTCCCAGTGCACTAGCCACAAGCATCCAGTATCGTGCATCGAACCTGGACTGGCATCTCATTTCTTACAGGATATTTTACATGTTTCAATGCCATTCTCCCAAATCTTCCCACCCTCTCCCTCTCCCACAAAGTCCATAAGACTGTTCTATACATCAGTGTCTCTTTTGCTGTCTCGTACACAGGGTTATTGTTATCATCTTTCTAAATTCCATATATATGCATTAGTATACTGTATTGGTGTTTTTCCTTCTGGCTTACTTCACTCTGTATAATAGGCTCCAGTTTCATCCACCTCATTAGAACTGACTGAAATTTATTCTTTCTAATGGCTGAGTAATACTCCATTGTGTATATGTACCACAGCTTTCTTATCCATTCATCTGCTGATGGACACCTAGGTTGCTTCCATGTCCTGGCTATTATAAACAGTGCTGCCCCAATGTTCATCACAGCACTTTCTTGAGTAGGTATAAAACAACTGTTGAGGTTGTATTCTGGATCATGTCCATGCTATTTCTAAATGCTTTTTTTTTTAGTTTCTTCTAATTTCTTTTTACAAAAATGATTTATTTAATTGGAATAGAATTACTATGTATTACTGTGATGGTTTTTGACATATAGATCAACATGAACCAGCCACATGAAAATATGTATCTCCCTATCCTGAACACAACTCAAACCTTCCTTATTACCCCATGATTCTGGGTTCTTCCACAGCACAAGAGTTGGGTGCATCTTTCATATGCTGAACTTGCACTGATCATCTCTTTTATATATGGTAATATACCTGTTCCAATGCTATGTTCTCAAATCATCCCAGTCTAAGTGTTATTTATATGTGGGTCTTCTTTACTAGCCTCCACGTGGGTAGGGTTATTGTTACTGTCTTCCTAAATCCAATTTATATGCATTAATGTGCAATATTTGCCTCTCTCTAACTTTTTTCACTCTGAATAATAGGCTGTAGGTTGAATTGCCTCATTAAAAGTGACACAAATATATGCCTTTCTGTAGCTGAGTAATATTTCGTTTGTATATATACCACAACTTCCTTATATATTCATCTGCTGATGCGCATCTAGATTACTTCCATGTCATAGCTATTGTAAAGGCAATTTCAATAAACATTGGGGTACATGTGTTATGTTCCATCCTAATTCCCTCTGGGTATATGCAAAGAAGTGGGGTTTCTGGGTCATATGACAGGTCTAGTCCAAGTTTCTCAAGGAATCTCCATACTGTTCTGAATACAGGTTGTACCAGTTTGTGTTACGGGCAACAGTGTATTAGGGTTAACTTTTCTCCACAGCCTTTCCAGGATTTCTTGATTGTAGAATTTCTGGTGATGGCCACTCTGAACAGTGTGAGATGACTGCTCATTACAATTTTAATTTTCATTTATCTAATGATGAATGATGTTAAGCATATTTCATGTGTTTATTAGACATCCATATGTCTTCTTTAAAGAAATGTCTATTTAGAGCTATTGGCCCCTTTTAATGATGCTGTGAAAGTGCTGCACTCAATATGGCAGTATATTTGGAAAACTCAGCAGTGGCCAAAGGACTCGAAAAGGTCAGTTTTCATTCCAATCCCAAAGAAAGGCAATGCCAAAGAATTCTCACATCACCATGCAATTGCACTCATCTCACATGGTAGTAAAGAAATGCTCAAAATTCTCCAAGCCAGGCTTCAGCAATATGTGGATTGTGAACTTCCAGATGTTCAAGCTGGTTTTACAAAAGGCAGAGGAACCAGAGATCAAGTTGCCAACATCTGCTGGATCATTGAAAAAGCAAGAGAGTTCCAGAAATTCATCTCTTTCTGCTTTATTGTCTATGTGGAAGCCTTTGAGTGTGTGGATCACAATAAACTGTGGAAAATTCTGAAAGAGATGGGAATACCAGACCACCTGACCTGACTCTTGAGAAACCTATATGCAGGTCAGGAAGCAACAGTTAGAACTGTACATGGAACACATACTGGTTTCAAATAGGAAAAGGAGTATGTCTAGGCTGTATATTGTCACCCTGCTTATTGAACTTATATGCAGAGTACATCATGAGAAACACAGGGCTGGAGGAAGCACAAGGTGGAATCAAGATTGCCAAGAGAAATATCAATAACCTCAGATATGCAGATGATACCATCCTTCTGGCAGAAAGTGAAGAGGAACTAAAATGACTCTTGATCAAAGTGAAAGAGGAGAGTGAAAAAGTTGGCTTCAAGCTCAACATTCAGAAAATGAAAATCATGGCAACTGGTCCCATCATGTCATGGGAAATAGATGGGGAAACAGTGTCAAACTTTATTTTGGGGGGCTCCAAAATCACTGCAGTTGGTGTCTGCAGCCATGAAATTAAAAGACACTCCTTGGAAGGAACGTTGTGACCCACCTTGATAGCATATTCAAAAGCAGAGACATTACGTTGCCAACAATGGTCCATCTAGTCAGGGCTATGGTTTTTCCTGTAGTCATGTATGGATGTGAGAGTAGGACTGTGAAGAAAGCTGAGCATGGAAGAATTGATGCTTTTGAACTGTAGTGCTGGAAAAGACTCTTGATGTAAGAGATCCATCCAGTCCATCCTACAGGAGTTTAGTCCTGGGTGTTCCTTGGAAGGAATGATGCTAAAGCTGAAACTCCAGTACTTTGGCCACCTCCTGTGACGATTTGACTCACTGGTAAAGACTCTGATGCTGGGAGGGATTGAGGTCAGGAGGAGAAGAGGACGAGAGAGGATGAGATGGTGGTTGGCATCACCGAGTCGATGGACGTGAGTTTGTTGAACTCCAGGAGTTGGAGATGGATAGGGAGGCCTGTCGTGCTGCAATTCATGGGGTCGCAAAGAGTTGGACATGACTGAACAACTGAACTGAACTGAAGCAACTGACAAAGAATTAATGTCAAAAATATACAAGCAACTCCTGAAGCTCAATTCCAGGAAAATAAACGACTCAGTGAAAAAATTGGCCAAAGAACTAAACAGACATTTCTTCAAAGAAGACATACAGATAGCTAACAAACACATGAAAAGATGCTCAACATCACTCATTATCAGAGAAATGAAAATCAAAACCACAATGAGGTACCTTTTCATGCCAGTCAGATTGGTTGTGCTCCAAAAGTCTACAAGCAATAAATGCTGGATAAGGTGTGGAGAAAAAGGAACCCTCTTACACTGTTGGTGGGAATGCAAACTAGTACAGCCACTATGGAGAACACTGTTTAGATTCTTTAAAAAAAAAAAAAACAACCTTCAAATAGAACTGCCATAAGACACAACAATCCCACTGCTGTGCATACACACCAAGGAAACCAGAATTGAAAGAGACATGTGTACCCCGATGTTCATCACAGCACTGTTTCTAATAGCCAGGACATGGAAGCAACCTAGATGTCCATTAGTGGATGAATGGATAAGAAAGCTGTGGGATATATACATAATGGAGTATTACTCAGCCATTAAAAGGAATACATTTCAGTCAGTTCTAATGGGGTGGATGAAACTGGAGCCTATTATACAGAATGAAGTTAGCCAGAAAGAAAAACACCAATAGAATAAACTAACACATATATGTGGAATTTAGAAAGATGATAATGATAACCATGTATGCGAGAATGCAAAAAAGACACAGATGTATAAAACAGTCTTTTGAGCTCTGGGAGATGGCTAGGGTGGTATGATTTGGGAGAATGGCACTGACACATGTATAATAACATAGGTCACCAAACTGGCAGTCCAGGTTCAATGCATGATACAGGATGCTTGGGGCTGGTGCACTGGGATAACCAGGAGGGATGATATGAGGAGGGAGGTGGCACACATGTATACCTGTGGCAGATTCATATTTATGTATGGCAAAACCAGTACAATATTGTAAAGCAATTAGACTCCAATTAAAATACATATATTTATATTGAAAATAAATAAAATAAAGTTGTGTCCAATGTGAGGAGAGCAACAGCGTTCTTTGAACAATATATCTAAGTAAATGAGAGTTGTGATTTTATGCGTTCAAGGTGTCCCCATAAGTATGAGCCCTACCTCTTATTACAGAAAGAATTGTGGAAGATGAGCGAGATTAAAGGAGAGCTTTTCAGCAACAGGATCTGAATTGTTCAGCCAGAAAATTATTAAGTAATGTAAGGCTTCCCAAACAGTTTATTTAAGATCTTGGGAGCAAGCAATGAGTTTGGCCACCTAAATAGTGTTGCATAAAATTATATTTTGACATATATACACCTGTGTGTATGAGTGTGTGTATAAAAAAGGTGCAATGGCTTTTAACTCCTGTTAGATTTAATAGAAATGGAAAAAAATTAAAACCCAAATGAAGAATGATTAAAAAGTCGACTCGGTTGTTGAATATATGTAAGCGGAAATACTTCAAAATATGTTTTCTTGGCTGAATGTAAAATATGAGGACTCTTTTATATCACTCACCTCTCTGCTTTTAATAAAGATCTACCAATTTTCAAATTTTTGTCCAGTTTTGACAAAAATAGACAGATATAGACTTATATATACATATATATCATATATAAAATATAGAAGTATATTTTCATAAGAGAAAATATTGATGCCAAGCTTAGATTTCAGAATTATTTCCAACTCCAGGCTCCATCTCAGCAGGAAATAGCCAAAGTTGTTGCTGATTGAAACACTCCAAGAGCTGGAAAACCTGAAAAAGAAATCGAACCTGCAACTGAGATTTTCTGTCACATTTATGATTGAGTTCTAAGTCCAAAACTTCATTTCCTTTCGTGTTCTAAGCAGTCCCTTCTGAAGACTGAAAATTATGAAAACCGAGAGAAAGAGGTAGGAGATTGTAGACCTCCTGGTGTTCAATTTCACACCAGTCAGAATGGGTGCGATCCAAAAGTCCACAAGCAATCAATGTTGGAGAGGATGTGGAGAAAAGGGAACCCTCTTACACTGTTGCTGGGAATGCAAAGTAGTACAGCCACTATGGAGAACAGTGTGGAGATTCCTTAAAAAACTGGAAATAGAACTGCCTTATAATCCAGCAATCCCACTGCTGGGCATACACACTGAGAAAACCAGAATTGAAAGAGACACATGTACCCCAATGTTCATCGCAGCACTGTTTCTAGTAGCCAGGACATGGAAGCAACCTAGATGTCCATCAGCAGATGAATGAATGAGAAAGCTGTGGTGCATATATACAATGGAGTGTTACTCAGCCATTAAAAAGAATAAATTTCAATCAGTTCTAATGAGGTGGATGAAACCGGAACCTATTATACAGAGTGAAGTAAGCCAGAAAGAAAAACACCAATACAGTATACTAACACATATATATGGAATTTAAAAGATGGTAACAATAACTCTGTATATGAGACAGCAAAAGAGACACTGATGTATAGAACAGTCTTTTGGACTCTTGGGAGAGGTAGAGGGTGAGATGATTTGGTAGAATGACATTGAAGCATGTATAATATCATGTATGAACGAGTCACCAGTTCAGGTTCGATGCGCGATACTGGATGTTTGGGGCTGGTGTGCTGGGACGACCCAGAGGGATGGTATGGGGAGGGAGGAGGGAGGAGGTTTCAGGATGGGGAACACATGTATACCTGTGGCGGATTCATGTTGATATATGGCAAAACCAGGACAATATTGTAAAGTTAAAAAATCAAATAAAAAATAATAAAATAAAATACACACAAAACAATAAAAAAAAGTAATTTTAAACAGTGAGGCTAGAAAAGACAGAATCTAAGGATAATAATCAAGTGATAGAGAATAATAATGATTTAGCCATTAGTCAAATTCAAGGGTCTTTAGTTCCTCCTCAAGGGCCGTCAATAACATCCTGAGCATTATCCTATGAACAGTTTTAGAGATGCCAAAGCCCCAGCCAGGCTGAAAGTTAAGTACAGAGACCACAGAGTAGTTGAAACCAGACAGTTAAAAGATTTTATTGCAGAGGCCAGTAGACCAATTTTGCTTGGGTAACAGTACTGAATATGAAAAATGTGTGTATAGAAGGGTGATAAATCACTTTTATTTCAGAAACCAAGTAGATTTATTGATGTGATTTTTCTGTGTAAAAATTCTTTAGGAATGAGATTTTGCATGCTTCATGGTTTTGGTTACTATTTCTGTAAGCAGGCTGTATTTTTAAGTTGATGCTGAAGTAAAGCCTAGCTGAACATCACCTTTCAATGGCTAGGAGACCAGTGATTTTGTGATGTCACAGCTACCCTTTGATTGCTAGGAGACAAGTGATTTTGTGATGTCACAGCCTTTTGACTTTGAGGACCTCTGCGATGGTCTAGAGAGTTTCTCTCTGTTGGCCAGCCAAGCAATTTTTGAAGTAGTGGTCAGTAAAATCAGACAAATGAGAAAAGGATCTGAAGAAAGATTTCTCTGAGATGGCACATATACCTTCAGAAATTCAAGATGGGCCTCCTAAGGATGAATCAACTGATTCAGAAACCTCCATTAGATCTTTGTATGATTATACACTTACTAGGGACTCAGTTTTGAGATCTATGATTGAAGAATATGCTTTTCAGGCTTTGTCTGAGGATCTTGTGATAAAAAGGCCATGCTACAAATATTCTGTATCTGAAACAGATGAGGTGACTAATTTTCTTTCACTCACCTTTCCACAAAAACTTTGGAATATAGTTGAAAGTGATCAGTTTGAATCTATTTGGTGGGATGAGAGAGGCACATGTAGTGGTCCACGAAGAACTCTTTTTTTTTTTTTTTTTAACACCCAAGATATGTTTTTTTTTCCAATTTTGTACATAACTAATATAAAAATAGTAAACAAAATATTTTAAGAAAAATAATAGATCTCTGTTGATTTACCTGTGGCAGATTCATGTTGATATATGGCAAAACCAATACAATATTTTAAAGTTAAAAAGTAAAATAAATAAAAAAAGAAATGCAAAAAAATAATCATCACCATGGACAATTTTTAAAATGAGACATCTTCACTCATATGATCTATATACATAGAAAAATTCCCAAAGCAAGTATGTTTTTATCCTTGCAATTATTCTCTGGTCTTCATTTGATAGTGAAAAATGCATAATAATAAATATTTAGAAACCACTACCTTTACAAATACTAGTACCATATAGTTTAGGGAATACAAAGCAATCATTGATTTTATTTCTGTGACCTTTAATGTACTAAAAAAAAAATCTTAAATAAATAAAATAAACATAATTCAGAAAAGAGTACACTATTTAGACAATGTGATGAAGTCACAAAATCAGTGAAATGTCCTTGGATGATATGTGGCTGGAGAATGGGAAAAAGCTGATATTTGGTAATGAGGGCTGTCTTGAAAGGGATTGACAGGAATGTTTATAGTGTCATTAGTCATATCAGCTGAAAAGTAGAAACAAGCCAGTGTTCATCCTTCTGAAAAATGGATCGCCAAAGTGTATTATATCCATAACATGAAATGCTATTCCGCCACATAATGAAACAAAATTCTAACACATGTAACAACATGGATGAAACTTGAAAATATTTTACTGAAGAAAATAAACCTAACAGGAAGCACACACACACACAGAGCATGATTCTCTTTATATGCAAGGCCAATAATAGGAAACCACATAGAATCAAAAAGAATATTAGCAGTTGCCAGGCTTGAGAGGAAGGAAAGGAGAGTGAGAGCTAGAAGGTGTAGATTTCTTCGTGGGCTGATGAAGACGTTCTGGAAGTAGATAGTAGTAAAAAGTGAACAAACTTGAAAGTGCACTAAAAATCAAAGAACTGTATACATTAGAAGGATGATTTTATGACACAGGATTACACTTCAAGATACAAGAAAATATGACCAAAGTGTAATATTCCAACATGAGGCAGTGAAGGGGAATATTTCAGAAACAATGAACAATCAAAAAGAGTTGGATGAAGGGGGATCTTGAAGAAAGAAGTCTTGGAAAGAAAGGCACCTTTCAGAATATTTGAAACCAAGAGTATGAAGAGTTTAATTCGACAGCTTAACCTTTATGGATTTAGTAAAAAGCGACAAACTTTTCAAAGATCTGCTTCACTACCTGTCTTTCTGGAAGAAGAAAACAACATCTCTCTTTTGAGTAAGGTATTCCAACATTTTCACTTATTGGCAATACGTAAGATGAAATCATGTGACCTAGAAAGCACATTTACATATGTAGCTAAAACCGAATTTAAACTTGAGCTAACAAATCGTTAAAAAGTTTTATTTTTTGAAGTTGAGAACAGCTGGATATGTTAAAATATTGGATGTTTGACAAACTTTCCTAGCACTGTGAAACCAGATATAAGTCCTGAAGCAACTTAAAGTGGTATTTACTGTATATATAAAATATATTTTTCATTGAGGATCATATTCTTTCTAACATGTTACCTGTTAAACTACTAATGGAGGTGTTTTATTTGATGCTATTTAGTTGGTTTCATTAAAGGAATACATTTTTATAACTTAGCTTTGCTTGTCAGTTTTACCTTGGTTTATAAAGAAACTAAATAATGTAATCCTTTGATTTTAGTTACAGACCTACTATAATCCAAATTTCAAAAGAGGTCATCCTCAACTTTTATTAAGAGTGCAAAGAAGAGTTGGGATTAATAATGTGTCTCAAATATCTTCATTAGTGCAAGATAACAAGAAGCATGTTAAAGCAAGTGTCAACGAAGATGATCGTAACTCTGAATTTATTCCAGAAATTAGTAGAGAGAGCGCATTTTCAGCCTCCACACGTTTACCTGTGCCTTTCATACAAAAGCCTCATACCATCCAGATTGTCACTAATACAAATGCCCTATCTCCATGTGACTTACCTAACCACCCATCACCAATATCGGTTAGACAAACAGAACAGATTTTGGTAAATCAACCTGCTGTTTTAAAAAAGTTGAGCATTTTTAATTGGCATTCACATAGCAGCTACACTCAAGTAAATGGCCCCATTGAGGACTTTGCTACTACAACTACATCTACTTCTCAGAACCACATTGTATCCCCATTACAGAGCACTTATTCTGGACTGATGGTGGAGCCTTCTAAATTTCCAGTCAGGCATAGCGATATGTCAGGCCATGACAATCCTTTTCCTAACCTGCAAGAGACAGGCAACTCGTGGTTCTCAGTGCCAACAAGCACTTACACATCTGCTTCCTCTCTTTCAAGTCAACTCATCAACAATCACCATTATATGGAAACCATGCTAATTAAAACTGACCTACCAAATACGTGTCAGATTATGGAGCCTAAGGAAGATTGAACGTTACTTTGGGAGATGTCAACAAATACCTACCATTCCTGTATTTGAACAATAAATTTACATGTTCATCTTCATAGTTTCACTTTCAATTTTTAAACAAAGAAGAGAAAATGAGGCTTTAGTTCATTGGTTTACTATTTTACTGCATGGTATTCCAAACTCTTCAGTTCAAGAAAGCATTCGTTATGCATCCTAGGTAAATGACACCTGATATAATATTTGTAAGCAAGAAAATGAGAAGCAAGGGAAAAGAGGTAATGGATGTAAAGTGATTTCTGAAATCATCCCTGCTGAAATGAAGGGGTGTCTAAATTAGGATGGTATGGGTGAAGAAAGAGATGCAAATAAAATTAGATAAATAAAAATACACAGTATGATCTTCAGCACATTCACATATTATATTCTATTAGTTACTGGTAGAGTCTTAAAGATTAGACAGCAGATTGTTTTCATTATAGAAATTAATTTTGTCCCTGAAAATATAGATATTGTAGTACACCCAAAATCATGATCACAATTATACCATCACTGTGATAGAAAAGATAGCATGATATAATCAGTGACTGGCCCATGGTCAGCACAAGTTATGTACTTTACAAGTGGTATTCTATAGGGTCATTTTTGCGCTGCTGTCCTTAAGCCATGTCTCTATTTCCTGACACCAAGATTCCACCCTATAATTTCAAATGCATGTTTAGATGTTGCTTATCTGTCCCCATAGAGACAGAATAAATTCCTGGTCATTACTGCAGCACATCAGTATGGTTACAAAGTTCTTGGAAGACATGATATCTGTTTTCCTTAGTCATTTCATTATCTTTCTCTTCTGAAGCTACAATCACAAATTATTTTCAGTCATGCTAAGCCCTCGGAGAGGGCAATGACACCACGCTCCAGTACTCTTGCCTGGAAAATCCTATGGTCAGAGGAGCCAGGTAGGCTGCAGTCCATGGGGTCGCTAAGAGTCGGACACGACTCAGCGACTTCACTTTCACTTTTCACTTTCATGCATTGGAGAAGAAAATGGCAACCCACTCCAGTGTCCTTGCCTGGAGAATCCCAGGGATGTGGGGGCCTGTTGGGCTGCCGTCTATGGGGTCGCCTAGAGTCAAACACAACTGAAGTGACTTACCTAACCTTACCTTACCTTATGCTAAGCCCCTTCTAACAACTTTGTCTCAACTATTTCTTGCGGTTGGAAGGAACTACTGTTTGCCCTCCTACGAAGGAGAGTACAGATATCTTCAATGTGTTTTGGGTCTACCCTCTTTATGTATCTTTCACAACAGCTGAAACATAGAGCCTGAAAATGACACATTTTAAGTGCTTACTGAATTATCAATAAGGAAATGTAATAACCAATCAAATGCTCTACACATTACTCAACAACATTCTATAACCTGCACTACTATCATAATTCACCTTTCCTATTGACTGAGAAAATTTTCCAAGTTGATAAATATTTATTTTATTTACATGGATGTAAGAATTCTCAGGAGGCATGTATTCCGATGTTTGGAAGAATATTCCACGTTTTGATGTGACTTTTTGTGTGTGTGTCGTTTTGTTGTGTCAGTCAAAGTCTTTGGCATAGTCAAATAAGAGTAGCTGCTTTCCTGGAGTTCTCTTGCCTTTTGGAGGACCCAACGGGTGTTGACAATTGAATCTCGGGTTCCTCTGCCCTTTATAAATCCAGCTTGAACATCTGGGAGCTCATGGTTCACATTCTGTTGAAGCCTGGCTTGGGGAATTCTGAGCAGTTCTGGGCAAGTGTGTCAGACATGTGCAATTAAGTGGTAGTTTGGACATTCTTTGGATTGCCTTTCTTTGTGGTTGGAATGAAAACTGACCATTTCCAGTCCTCTGGCCACTGCTGAGTCTCCCAAATTTGCTGGCATATGGAGGGCAGCACATTCATATCATCATCTTTTAGAATTTGAAATATCTCAACTGAATTCCATCACCTCCACAAGCTTTGTTTGTCGTTATGCTTCCTAAGTCCCACTAGACTTCACATTCCAGGACATCGGGTCCTCAGGTGAACGATCACACCATCGTGCTTAACTGGGTCATGAAGATCTTTTGTGCACATTTCATCCATGTATTCTTCCCACCTCTTCTTAATAGTTTCTGTTTTGGCTACATCCATACCATTTCTGTCCTTTATTGTGCCCATGATTGCATGACATTTTCCCTTGGTATCTGTGATTTTCTTGAAGAGATCAGTAGACTTTCCAATTCTATTGATTTGCTTTATTTATTGACATTGATAACTGAGGGTGGTTTTACCTCTCCTTGCAATTCTTTGGGGATCTTCATCCAAATGTGTATAATTTTCTTTTCTTTTCTTTTTATGTGCTATCCAGATTTATTATTATATAAATACAGGTTGAGAGGAAGCAGTTAACATTTATTTTCTTTTTGAACACATGTTCCAAATTGATTAAAACAATGAATCAAAATATTTTGCATTTTAAAATAAAATAAAAACATTTATAGGTGTTGCAAAATTGTCCTTTAACACGGCTGGCAGGAAGAATGATGAAAACATTCCAGAAATAGTGTCAATAGTTACACAACACTGTGAATGTTCATTTTTCCCTCTAAGGTTTGCTTTATTTTATTTTATTTTTTAATTTTACAATATCATATTAGTTTTGCCATATATCAAAATGAATCTTCCACAGGTATACATGTGTTCCCCATCCTGAAACCTCCTCCCTCCTCCATCCCCATACCATCCCTCTGGGTCATCCCAGTGCACCAGCCCCAAGCGTCCAGTATTGTGCATGGAACCTGGACTGATGACTCATTTCATATATGATATTATACATGTTTCAATGCCATTCTCCCAAATCATCCCACCCTCTCCCTCTCCTACAGAGTCCAAAAGACAGTTATATACATCTGTGTCTCTTTTGCTGTCTCCTCTCAGTGAACTCCGGGAATTGGTGATGGACAGAGAGGCCTGCCATGCTACAATTCATGGGGTCACAAAGAGTCGGACACGACTGAGTGACTGATCTGATCTGATCTGATACAGGGTTATTGTTTTCTTTTTCCCCTTTTTGTTTAGCTTCGCTCCTCTTCTCAGCTCTTTGTGAGGCCTCGTAACTTTACCATTTTTCATTTCTTTTTCATGTGGATGGTCTTGATCACTTTTTCCTATACGATATCACTAACCACCATCCATAGGTCTTCAGGCACTCATCTGTCAGATAGAATCCCCTGCATCTATTTATCAATTCCACTGTCTAATCATAAGGGTTTTGATTTTACATGTGTAAAATATATTATTCCCTATTTCTTATAGGGAAATCTTCACCCAGATTTTTATCAAAGAAATACAGAAAACTCTATATGGTATTCAGGATATACATGAAATATAGCTGTTTGATGTTTGCGGTTTAGCTCAGATCTTAATTTCTGAATGACGGGAAATTCTCTTTCATGTGTACAAATCTGGAAAATGTTTCACATGTGAACAATTGAGAATTCATATTTCATATGAGAACATTTCTCCCCAGATTGTCAAATGGGAAATACACAGAATTCCGAATCTCATATCAGAATACCTTCCAAACATTCTTGATGAAAACATAGAGAATTTCAGAGCCCAAGCATGAAAATCTGTGGGAAAATTCTATATTTCTTGTAGGAAAATTAACACAGGTTTTTCAAATGTGAAATAGACAGTATTCAATATTTCATGAAGGAAAGACCTCACAAATATTTTCAAATGACAAATATGAAAAAATTCATGTTTCATGTGACCATGTGTGGATATGTGAAACAGACATTTTTGTATTTCCTGTCAAAGAATCTGCATCCATATTTTCATAACTCTAATGTAAAAAAATTCCACATTTTCTGCAGAATATTTCGTGTCCGTACATTCATGTATGATGTACAGAGAATTCGTACTTTACGTTGGAAAATCTTTCTCCAGATTTGTATATGTGAATAATGGAGAATTTCATGTTTCACACCCTGAAATCTTTATCTAGGTTTTCATATGTGAAACTGAGAATTTCATCTTTTATGTAGGACTATCTCATTTCAGATGTCTATATTTGAAACAGATAATACTTTCATCAAGAGGCGCCTTAATTATTATATTTCTTCTGTCATTTTGGTGTTGTCACTGGGATAACTAAGGTTATTCATATCTCCCACATAAATTCGGTTTCTAACTTGAGATTCATCTAGATTTTTATTTTTTCATGGTGTTCTCTGCACAGAAGTTAAATAATCAGGACAACAATATATAGCTTTGACTTGTTCCTTTCCCAATTTTGAATTAGTTCATTGTCCCCTGTCCAATTCTAACTGCTGCACCTTTACTAGCATACACGATTCCCAGGAGACATATAAGGTATTCTTGTATTCTTATCTCTAAGAATTTTACAAAATTATGTTTCTTTCTTTCTTTCTTTCTTTTTCTGGTTTGTGTGTGATCCACAGTGTCCAAGTCATTAGCAGAGACAGTTAAGCAGATATAGATGATTGTATGCTATCTCCTTGCTTATTCTGTGATACAAACATCAATTCATGTGTACCTCTTATAATTAAATAACTAACTACACATTCCTGTTTTGTTTTTTTTTTTTTTTTTCAATTTTATTTTTTGGTCATTGCTGTCGTTTTCTCTCTTTTTTCAAGTAGCCAAGTACCAACTGGTAATTTCCTATGAACTTGCCATCTTATTATACAATAATTAAATTATGCCCATGGAAGTCTCACCTTTGATATCTACTGAATGGAATTGCGCTTTGAGATCTGAAGTTAGACATTTGTACGCTTGGAAAATGTCAGGAACGTTCAAAAAATAGCTAGAGATATTCAAGTGCTGCCTTTTTGAGCCCAATTTTGCTATTATATTTTATGTGGAAAGTTCTGCATTTCTTCATGCTGATGACAATTCCTCATTAAGAGAAATTTCCAGGGGGAAAGAAAAAAAGACAACACAATATGCTTGATTGCATATTGAAAGTCAAAGTAGTACCAGTTACGTGTGTACGTAAGCAATGTCCCATCAAACAGATTGATTCATGGCAACTAATGTTTCATGTTTTTCTGTCAAGGAAAAAATAATAATTGAGCTTTCCAGGAAAAACTGAGAAGTTCCAAGAAGGCAGAAATGTAGGCAGATGTGAAATGCAACTCTCTCAATAAATGGTTCACAAATAATACTTCTGCAAGGACAATAGTTCTCCCACAGCATCAAATAGCAGAAGACCCTGCTCACCAGAGTGTCCCATGTGGGTTCCAGACATACCTGAGTGAAAAGGAATTAAGAAGGTATTTAGAGGGATCCTGGGAGAGGACTGCTGTTGACTATGTGGAAGTGGCCTGACGGAGCAGGTACGAGTCGTTGTGTAGCAGGGAATACCTTTTGAGAATTCCCAAACTGCCAAAGCGACTGTACTGTGTCACACTCAGGAGGCAGAGATACCTTGGTAGCGCCTCACCTTCCCACCTGTTAACACCTACTATAAGGCAATAGAGAAAGACCAGCAGAAGTACCACTCATGCTCCTGCAAACACAGGCTAGAAAAGGATCCCATTCAGGCAAAACCTCTTCTGCCTATGGCTGCTGGCTCCTATTCATAACTAGCACCACCATGTTTCCAGAATTCCAAGCAGCTGTACCTTAACCTTCTGTGCTCATCATGGCAGACCCCAGTGCACCACAAGTGTCTCAAGTCAGACACATTTGGTGACCACATGTGAGCAAGGATGAAATTTACACCTGAGGCCCAGGGACAGAGCCATTAAGAAAGAGGATTATGAATCTTCCATCCAGTTGTGCATGCTGCAGATTAAATACACAGGATTAATGATGCAGACCCTGTGTCTACGGATTACATCCAAAGCTGAGAAGAGGTCAAAAAAAAAAAAAAAAAAAAAATGCCCAGGCTCAGGCAGCTATAAGAACGCACAGGAATTATAGCAGTTTTGAGTCTGAGGTGCCCTTAGAGATATCCAGAATCCAGTTCTCTCCATCTTTGGAGAACTTCCCAAAGAGGTGTAATTGTCCTCTGGCCCATGTTGAGCACTAGGACACTCACAGATGAGACACAAGGAAATATGTATTATTCTTTTGATGCATTGAATTGTTGTGTTGTTTGTGCACTATTTTTCTCAGTTGTATGCTTCTTTGTTACTACACATTGATTTGATCTTGAAGATTATTTCAACTATATTTTTATTTTTTGTATAGCTATTTCTACTTTTACTTTGGTTTCCTATTTTCTGTGCCTTTAGTTGCTGTTGCATCACTTCATTCTTTAACATGGGTATGCATTTCTATATTAACTGTGGTTTTCTGTTATTCTGTGGGGGCTGTCCTGCTCTTCTTGTCAGATTTGCTTTCTTTATTTTTCAGTTGGCACTCTACTCTGGTGGTGTTTTTTGCCTTGAGATTTACTTGATTGGCTCTCATTATGAATCTGTTGTCTTCTCTGTAGTGTTTATTGCTTGTGGCACCTTTTACTTATTTATTTACCATTTATCTATGTTACTTTTTTAATCTCCTCAATCTATCACTATGGTATTGTAGTTCTCTGGGCATAAGTTGGGCCTGATATTTTCTGCTGTCATCATCTGAGAGGGTAACAGGCAGGAAGGCCGGGGTCTCCAAATGAAGGATTTGGCCTGAAAGTATCAGACATTTTTATCTCTCTTAAGTAGCAGGAGGAAACAAACTAGCAATATTTTTTTTTTCTGTCTTTATACAAATTTAAAAGGAGGTTTCTCTTAAAATGTTATATTGCCAGAATGACACCTGGTTTCATCTGAAGTTAACTATTCTCAAACCTTGAGATAACCAATGCATTTTTCTTATGGAAATGTTTGTCTTAAACTATGCTAATGTACTATGCTTTTACCCCAAACTCTGTTCTTAAGTCAGTTCCTCCTAATGGCTCAGAACCTACTTGACAAACCAGTATGTCATACTCAGATAGTATTTCCCTAATCTATGTAAATGAATCATTTGTATGGTAATCTATCCTTCTTCAAGACAATCATTTTATGGCCCGGGATGAATCATCTGATGCCAAGATTATCCCAAAATGCATCTTATGTGTGAGGGGGCCTGGTACCACTCTGAGTTTTAAAACATTCCTTTCTTTCATTAACAGACTACTAGTGACTATATAATATCCAGCTGAAGACTAGCAGGAGGGTACTCTTTCTGCCCCATCCTGATGCCTATATGAGAAGTTTTCTCTATCTCATTGATATTTTAATAAAATTTTATTATACAAAGCTCTGAGTGATCCAGCCTTATCTCTGGCCCCAGATTGAATTCCTCTCCTCTGGAGGCCAAGAATCCCAGCTCTTTGCATTCCATTACAACCTTTCACACTGAGACCAGGATCATGGGACACTAGAGAATTCCTGTCTACACTGATTATTAACTGGTGACAGTCTCGTTGAAGGCCTCTTTCTTAATCTCAGATGTACTGCACCCAACTGCCTACACAACCCAGGGCTGATGCCTCACACTACACAACAAGCAAGACAGAAAAACGCAACCAATCTTCAGCAAATAGACTGCCTAATGTCAGACTAATTCTATAGACATCTACAAATGACATGAACAGATATGGTATCACCATTAGAGACGGAAGACTCAACTGCAGATTCAAGAACATAGTTGTCAGTCTCTCCAACTGCAAAGCCCACACTAGACACTCAACTAATTTTATCAACTTGGAGTGGAGACGAGGAGCAATAACTATTACGCAGAAGTTTGGGAAGAAATGATGAGGAACGCAGTAGGGAAATGTGAAGTCAGAGAAATATGTTGTAGGCAAAGGAATGTGGTAAAAACTCAAAACATAATGAAAGAAAAAGTAGGCAGGCTCCTTGAAAATAACTTGGATGTTGTGGTAGTAAAGGTGATAAAACATTCTAGAAACGGAATGGGGAAAAGACAATAAACATTTCTATAGGGACTAGAAAAATGAATAAGTAACAGACAATCAACAACACACACACAAAAAAAGACTTTGGCCTCCTATATGCTAATACACACTGTTGTACAGCAGAAGCCAACACAACACTGGAAAGAAACTATCCTCCAATTTAGAAATAAAGTTTAAAATGAAACACAAGTGTTCAAAGGCACACGAGACCAGACAAAGTTAATTGATACGTATAGTACATTTCACTGAAGCAGAGCAGAATACACATTTTTTCTTAAGTGAAAATAAAATATCTTCAAGATATATCACAAAATGGATCTCAAATCAAGCCTTGATAAATTTGAGATAGTGGTAATGGTATTAATCTTTTTTTTTTTAACCACAACGTTATGATTTACATAGCAGAATTTGCAGGTGAGGACTGTGAGAAACATGAATCCATGTAGATGAATAAATACAACTGTACATGGCCAAGAGATCACTCATGAAATGTGAGAGAAAATGAAAGAAAAATCTTAGAAGAAAATAATATTAAAAACATGATTATCCAAAAGTTATGGAGCATGCTAAAGCAGTAAAAGAGTGAAGTTGATAAATTCTACACATCTCAAGTAATCAACATAACCTACAATCTAAAGCATTTAGAGAAAGAAGAAAAATCAGGCAAAATTCCCCAAAGTGAATAGAAGGGGAAAAAATGATAAAAATCAAAGCAGAAATTAAAAAAAAAAAGAAATGATTAAAAAAATAGCCAAAATCAGTATCACTAAAAAGGGTCTCTTGGAGAGGAGAAGTAAAATAGACAAATCATGATACAGACTTATCAAGACAAAGAGGACAACAAATCCATCAATTTGACATGACAAAGGATGACATTATGACTGATATAACAGAAATAACAAAGAGTCATAAGGGACTACAGCAAACAACTATAAGTCAATAAAATTTAGAATTTGAGCCATGGACAAATACTAAGAAATTCAGCTAAATTTTTTTTAGCTGGAAAAAAAAAAAAACAGAAAATATGAACAGAGCAATTACAAGCACTAAGATTGAAACTGTGATGAAAAAATTTCCAGTTGGCAAACTTAAACTCCAGAAAGCTTCACAGGGAAATTTTATGAATCAGTCAGAGAACTGCTGGCACATGCACTTCTGAAACGCTTCCAAAACTCTAGAGTGGACGGAAAACCCAGAAGTCATCTTACAAGTTCACCATCACCCTGATACCAACTCCGAAATAACACAGAAAAAGAAAGTTAGAGACTAATATCTCATAGATGAACAGAGGCAAACATCCTTACCAAAATATGAGCAAAAAATTCCACCAATACCGTAAAAGGATTGGACACCATAATTAAGTGTGGGGTTTATTCAAGATATGGAAACATTCTTCAATAGTTGCATATCAATGTATAGTCAAGGTTTAAAACCATATGATTACCTCAATAGCTGGTGAAAGTTTTTGAAATAATTCAACAAGTGCTTGTGATAGAAGCTCTTCAAAAACTGAACATAGAAAAAACGACCTCAACTTAACAAAGGCAGACAGATCAAAAGTACAACAACATATCACCTCACACCATTCCAAGTGGCCATCATTTAAAAAAAACAACAACAGGGGAATGCCCTGTTGGTCCAGTGGCTAAGACACCATGATCCCTATGCAGGGGTCCCAGGTTTGATCCCTGGTCATGGAATTGAATTCCACACAGAGCGATTGAGGTTTGTGGCAACCAAATAAAGAAGTAATAAATATATGTGTGTGCATATTAATGCATTTAAGTGGAATCCAGAAAACAGATGCTGAGTAAACCATTTGGAGTGTAGGAAGAGATGCAGTCATGGAAAACAGACTTGTGGACACAGTGCAGGAAGGACATACCAAGCATGTAGTAGATAGCTATTGCTATGCAGTGCTCTAGTGGAATTGGTTTTGGAGTAGGAGAGGAGGCCCAAGTGGGAGATTGGAGGACTGCTCAAAAGGGAGGCTCACCTGTATTTACTAATAACTGATTTGTTTTGCTGGGCAGCAGACACCAACACAACATTGTAAGGAAAGAAAATCAGTCTTTGTCTAATTTGTGCTAGTGACAAGTAAAGCATCACTGCATGTCAATTAAAATGTGTACCCAGGATGGCTTTAGTATGTATAGGCAAAGAAAAAGCAAAAAAAAAAAAAAAAAAGACAAACTTAAATGCAGAGCTATGTTGGGCAGAATAAATTCAGACTCTATACTTGTGTCCCTTCACTTCCCTAATTTTCCATTGTTTCTAAAAGTAAAGAACGGCTTTCTAAAAGTAAAGTAAACATATATGGTTATATATTTTCATAAACTGATGTCACCGGTTTATGAAACCATGAATCCCCTCAAGTTTAATTTTATTTTTTAAATTTAATTTTATTTTTTAAGTTTACAATATTGTATTGGCTTTGCCATATATCAAAATGAATCCGCCACAGGTATACATGTATTCCCCATCCTGAACCCTCCTCCCACCTCCCTCCTCATACCATCCCTCTGGGTCATCCCAGTGCACCAGCCCCAAGTAATAGCTGACCTTTGACTTTCAAAACTTTGGGAAGTAGGAATTAGTAAACATAGGTTAACAGTGAGGTGCTGCACAAGAATCCCTTATATTGCAGTTCTAGAATGTGTGCTACCTAATGGGAAAAATGCATAGTTCAAAAGTGGAGAATTATGTTTTCTTCATCAAGCCTTTCATTCTAAGAAGGATTTAATCATGAGAAGCGACTTCTCAAGTATCGCAAAAAGACTGCTCTAACGAAGGATAGGAGGATCCAAGTTTTACAGAAATTTTGGTACAATGATCAGGTATGGAGAATGTCTGAATATTATGGTTAACGAAAGAAAAACTGGACACCTCAAGTGAATGGATTTAAATATTTTCTACCTATGGTAGATGCAAGAATCTGGGCTCCTTGAAATAATTCCTTTGACAATCACCTTAACTAGGGCTAGTATCTATTCTTTCTGTCTCAAGTCAGTTCTTCAGGCCACACTAGCTTCAAGTGCAGTAACTAAGGACTTGATAGTGGGCAAACTGATTTCATCAAGAGTTCCCCCAGGTTTTACGTTTATGGATAGATTCAAGGGCTTATGACTTGATGCCTGCAGCATCATTTGTTTACTGATATGGCTGGCAAATTTCTTGGTTCACAGTGTGCTCTATTCTCTACAACCTCAGAAAGATACTGTCTCTAGAAAGATTCTTACACTCTCAAAGAAGTTGACTGTGGGCTTCTGCCTGAATAGGACATCAGTTCAATTCAGTTCAATTCAGTCGCTCAGTCATGTCCAACTCTTTGCGACCCCATGAATCGCAGCACGCCAGGCCTCTCTGTCCATCACCATCTCTCACGTTCATCGAGTCAGTGATGCCATCCAGCCATCTTATCATCTGTCACCCCATTCTCCTCCTGCCTCCAATCCCTCCCAGCATCAGAGTCAGAGGACCTAAAGTAATGTGAAAATACCTAATACAGGTTTAGTATAAATCCCAAAAAGACAGGAGACTGAAAGCAAACTATAAATCTGAGGAACATGACCCAAAACACTTCAAGATCAAAGAAGGGTAAAAATATATATATATATTTAAAATTATGTACCTACACTAATATGTTCAAATAGGCATATAAACACATACTGTGTGTGTGTGTGTGTGTGTGTGTGTGTGTGTGTGTGTGTGTGTGTGTGATATTTTCAATTGTACCTGAACTTTCTTTGGAATATTCTCAAAAATATGCTTCACATTAAGGCATAAAACAAGTCTTAGTATTTTACATAATACCAAGTATATTCTCTGAAAACCAAGATGTGAAGCTAAAATTGAAAAATGGGATATGTGTTTGCAAATTTGTCAGTGTATGAAAAATTATACAAGATATTCTTAAAGAACCAATATTTCAAAGGGTAAGTCACAAGGGAAATTATATAATTCTCTGACATGAATGTAAGTGAAACCACTTTTAGCAAACCATTAGATCCTGCAAAAGGACATACCTGCAGTTATATACCTCCTGCAAAATATATACTGCTACCTGTAGACAGCAAAATTATATACCCAAACTTTCAACATATACATATGCATGTATATGTGTAGCCATATATAAGCTAATGGTTGCCCAGGTAGTATTAGTACTAAGGAACCTGTCTTCTAACATAGAGGTCATAAGACAGGCAGGTTCGATCTGAGTTGGGAAGATCTCCTGGAACTAAGGATGGCAACCCATTCCTACTTTTTCACCTTGAGAATCCCATGCATTGAGGATACATTATGGTGACAGTCTGTGTGATACAGAGTGTCAGACAGGAATGTAGTGACGTAACACATGAAATATCACTTGAACGGGTATGTATGTATGTATTACACTTGTTCCTTTCATATATTACCAATGACATGTTCAACAACAACAACAACAACAAAACAGTTAATTTACTCATTTCATTTCAGTCACAGGCCCGTGTCCGAATCTTTGTCACCCCATGAATCACACCACACCAGGCCTCCCTGTCCATTACTAACTCCTGGAGTTCAGGCAAACATAAGTTCATCGAGACGATGATGCCATCCAGCCATCTCATCCTCTGTCGTTCCCTTCTCCTCCTGATCCAAATCCCTCCCATCATCAGAGATTTTTATGTGTCAACTCTACACGTGAGGTGGCCAAAATACTGGAATTTCAGCTTTAGCATCAGTCTTTCCAAAGAACACCCAAGACTGGTCTCCTTAAGGATGGACTGGTGGGATCTGCTTGCAGTCCAAGGGACTCTCAAGAGTCTCCTCCAACACCACAGTTCAAAAGCATCAATTTTTTGGTACTCAGCTTTCTTCACAGTCCAACTCTCATATCAATATATGACCACTGGAAAAAACATAGCCTTGACTAGATGGATTTTCGTTGGCAAAGTAATGTCTCTGCTTTTTAAAATGAGATCTAAGTTGGACATAACTTTCCCTCCAAGGAGTAAATGTCTTTTAATTTCATGGCTACAATCACCATCTGCAGTGATTCTGGAGCTCCAAAAATAAAGCCTGACATAGTTTCCACTGTTTCCCCATCTATTTCCCATGATGTGATGGGACCAGATGCCATGATCTTCGTTGCAGAATGTTGTGCTTTAAGCCCAGTTTTTCACTTTCCTGTTTCACTTTCATCAAGAGGCTTGACACTTCCTCTTCATTTTCTGCCATAAGTGTGGTGTTATCTGCATATCTGAGGTTATTGACATTTCTCCTGGCAATCTGGACTCCAGCTTCTGCTTCTTCCAGCCTAGAGTTTCTCATGATGTACTCTGCATTCATGTCAAATAAGCAGGGTGGCAATATACAACCTTGACATCCTCCTCTTTCTATTTGGAACCCACCTGTTGTTCCATGTCCATTTCTAATTGTTGCTTCCTGACTTGCATATAGGTTTCTCCAGAGGCAGGCCAGGTGGTCTGGTATTTCCATCTCTTTCAGAATCTTCCACAGTTTATAGTGATCCACACAATCCAAGCTTTGGCATAGTCAATAAAGCAGAAATAGGTGTTTTTTGGTTTGTTTGTTTTTAATTTTCTGGAACCTTCTTGCTTTTTCAATGATCCAAGATTGTTGGCATTTGGATCTCTGGTTCCTCTGCATTTTCTAAAACTAGTTTGAACATCTGGAAGTTCACGGTTCATGTATTAATGAAACCTGGCTTGGAGAACTTTGAGCATTACTTCACTAGAACGTGAGATGAGTGTAATTGTGTGGTAATCTGAGCATTATTGGGCACTGTGTTTCTTTGGGGTTGGAATGAAAACCGATCTTTTTCAGTCCCATGGCCACTGCTATGTTTTCGAATTTGCTGGCATATTGAGTTCAGCACTTTCACAGCATCATCTTTCAGGATGTGTAATAGCTCAGCTAGAATTCCATAACCTCCACTAGCTTTATTCGGAGTGATTCTTTCTATGGCCCATTTGACTTGACATTCCAGGATGTCTGGCTCTAGGTGAGCGATCACACCATCGTGAATATCTGGGTCTTGAAGATCTATTTTGTACAGTTCTAGTCTGTATTCCTGCCACTTGTCTTAATATTTTCTGAGTCTTTTAGGTCCGTAAAATGTCTGTCCTCTATAGAACCCATCTTTGCATGAAATGTTCCTTCAGTATCGCTAATTTTCTTGAGGGGATGGTCTTTCCCATTCTTTTGCTTTCCTCTATTTCTTTGCATTGATCGCTGAGGAAGGCTTTCTTATCTCTCCTTGCTACTCTTGAGAACACTGCATTCAGATGCTTATATCACTCCTTTTCTCCTTTCTTTTTCACTTCTCTTCTTTTCACAGCTATTTTTAAGGCCTCCACAGACACCTATTTTGCTGTTTTGCATTTCTTTTCCATGAGGATAGTCGTGATACCTGTCTCCTGTACAATGTCACAAACCTCTGTCCATAGTTCATCATGCACTCTATCCGATCTAGTCCCTTAAATTTATTTCTCACTTCTACTATATAATCATAAAGGATTGGATTTAGGTCATACCTCAAAAAGTTGACTTAAAGGCCAACATTCAGAAAACTAAGATCATGGCATCGGTTTTCATCACTTCATGGGAAATATATGGGAAAACAGTGGAAACAGAGTCATACTTCATTTGGGGCGGGGGGGGGGGGGAAGGTGCTGCAAAATCACCACAGATGGTGATTGCAGCCATGAAATTAAAAGACGCTTACTCCTTGGAAGGAAAGTTATGGCCATCCTCGATAGCATATTCAAAAGCAGAAACATTACTTTGCCAACAAAGGACCGTCTAGTCAAAACTGTGTTTTTCCAGTAGTTATGTATGGATGTGAGAGCTGTGCTGTGAAGAAAGCTTAGCGCCAAAGAATTGACACTTTTGAACTGTGGCATTGGAGAAGACTCCTGAGAGTCCCATAGACTGCAAGGAGTCCAATCAGTCCATTTTAAAGGAGATCAGACCTTGGTGTTCTTTGGAAGGAATGATGCTAAAGCTGAAACTCCAGTAATTTGGCCATCTCATTCGAGAGTTGACTCTGGAAACTACTGAAGCTGAGATAAATTGGGGGCACAAAGAAAAGGGGACGACAGAGGATGAGATGGCTGGATGGCATCACTGACTCAATGGATGTGAGTTTGAGTGAACTCTGGGAGTTTTTGATGGACAGGGAGGCCTGGTGTGCTGCAATCCATGGGGTCACAAAGAGTCGGACATGACTGAGCGACTGAACTGAATGCATGGAAAATTAAACAACACATTCTGAAGGGCTCGATGAGGCGAAGAATAACTCACACGGGAAATGGGAACATATTCTAAGGTGATTTAAAATGAAAACCCAATGTAGAAAGTCATCAGATACAGCAGAAGAAGAACCCATATATATTTAAGGTTACATAAAAAGAAAGCTCTTCAATTCTGGGGAGAAGGTAATGCCTTCTTTAAAAGCTGGGAAAAAAATCTAATTTCACAGAAAGAAGAAAGAGGAAATGAACAAATATTAGTATGGTTTTAAGTTAATAGAAAAAGAATACAGAAAATTGAACATGAAACAAAGATAGTAAAAAGAATATTAGGTAAACTAAAAAACGAAAAGAGCAGATTTAGTTACTGAAATGAGAATGAATAAGATGCCATTGCTACTAAACATACTAAAAAAGGAGGAATTTGGGTATTTACAACAGGAATATCTGTTAATAAAAGTCTCAAACTATGTGAAGCAGTCAAATTGCTGGAATAACAGAGTGACTAAACCAATTTTATATACTGGGGGAAAAAAAAACCGAACAGATTAATAAAAAAAAAGAAGAAGAAGTTGAATTGGTTATCCCATTGTTTGTAAATAAGCCCTTAGGACCAGTTTCTTTTAAACCTGTACTATTCAGGTCGGTAGGTGCCCAATATGCTATTGGAGATGAGTGGAGAAAGAACTCCAGAAAGAATGAAGACATGGAGCCAATGCAAAAACAATACCCAGTTGTGCATGTGACTGGTGACAGAAGCAAGGTCCGATGCATCAAAGAGCAATATTGCATAGAAACCTGGAATATGGGTCCATGAATGAAGGCAAATTGGAAGTTGTTAAACAGGAGATGGCAAGAGTGATCATCGACATTCTAGGAATCAGCAAATTAAAATGGACTGGAATGGGTGAATGTAACTCAGATGACCATGATATCTACTACTGTGGGCAGGAATCCCTTAGAAGAAATGGAGTAGCCATCATGGTCAACAAAAGAGTCCAAAATGCAGTACTTGGATGCAGTCTCAAAAACGACAGAATGATTTCTGTTTGTCCAAGGCAAACCATTCAAAATCACAGTAACCCAAGCCTATGCACCAGCCAGAAATGCTGAAGACGCTGAAGTTGAATGGTTCTATGAAGAACCACAAGACCTTTTAGAACTAACAACCGAAAAGAAATTCTTTTCATTATAAGGGACTGGAATGCAAAAGTAGGAAGTCAAGAAACACCTGTGATAACAGGCAAATTTAGCCTTTAATACAGAATAAAGCAGGGAAAAGGCTATCAGAGTTTGGTTTTCCCTACTTTCTTGAATTTAAGTCTGAATTAGGTAATAAGGAGTTCATGATCTGAGCCACAGTCAGCTCCTGATCTTGTTTTTGCTGACTGTATAGAGCTTCTGCATCTCTGACTGGGAAGAATAGAATCAATTTGATTTTGGTGTTGACCATCTGGTGATGTTCATGTTAGAGTCTTCACTTGTGTTGTTGAAAGAGGGTGTTTGCTATGACCAGTGCATTCTCCTGGCCAAACTCTGTTAGCCTAGAAGTAGTTCTAGATATTTTAATTGCTGTTGTTCATTCATTGAGTCATGTCCAACCCTTTGTGACTGTATCACAGCAGGCCTCCCTCTCTTTCAGTGTTTCCCATAGTTTGCTCAAACACATGTCCATTGAACTGGTGATGCCGTCCAAACATCTCATCCTCTATCAGCACCTTCTCCTCCTGTCCTCAGTCTTTCCCAGTGTCATGGTGTTTTCCAGAGTTGGTTCTTTGAATTAGTTTAGCAAAATCCTCGACTTTCAGCTTCAGTATGAGTGCTTCAGATGTATATCCAGGGTTGGTTTCCTTGTGGATTGATTGGCGGGATCTGTTTGCAGTTCAAGGGACCCCTAAGAGTTTTCTCCAACATCACTGTTTGAAGGCATCAGTTCTCGAGCTCTCAGCCTTCTTTAGATTCCAATTCTCACACCTTTACATGACTAATGGATAAACGATAGGGGTTTGTGACTGAGGAGACCTTTGTTAATAAGCTCATCTTTCTTCTTTTTAATACAAGGTCAAGGTTTTTCCATAGTTTTTTCTCCAGGAAGAAAATATCTCTTCATTTCATGCCTGCAGTCACCATTCGCAGTGATTTTGGAGCCCAAGAAAATTAAGTTTATCACTTATTCCATGTTTTCCCCTTCTATTTGCCAAGTCGTGATGGGACCAGACACCTTGTGTTGTTCATTTGACTATTGAGTTCTCAGCGAGGTTTCTACACTCCTCACTCATCCTTATCAAGACCCTCTTTAGCTCCTCTTCACTTTCTCTTTTTACAGTGTTTCTATCTGTCTGTCTAAGGTTGTTGAAGTTTATCCCAGAAACATTGATTCTAGTTTATTATCCACCCAGCCTGGCCTTTTGAATAGTATAGTCTGCATATATTTCACATAAGAAGACTGATAATATGCAGTCTTGTCACTCACCTTTCCCAGGTTTATACTGATCAATTTTTCCATGTCTTGTTCCAACTCTTACATCTTGAACGGCATACACATTTCTCATGTGACAGGTTAGAAGGTCCATGATTCCTGTCTCTTTCAAACTGTTCACAGTTTACTGTGATATACACAGTCAATGTCTTTAGTGGAGTCACTGAAGCAGAAGTAAATGATTTTCTGAAATTCCTGGTTCCCTCTAGGATCCAATGAATGTTTCCAAATTGTTCTCTGGTTCATGTATTGTTTCCAAGTCGAGCTTTCCCCTTGAAAGTTCTTAGTTTATGTACTGCTGTAGAATTTTGAGTTTTACCCAGCTAACATGTGAAAGGAGCAACCGCGCATGCTTGTTTAAACATTCTTTGGCCTTACCTACCTTTGGTGTGAATGAAAACTGTCTTTTTCCAAACTCATGTCCACTGATGAGTTTTGCAAATCTGATGACATATGAACTCAGTGTCCCAGTTTCACCACATCATTAAGAGTTTAGCAGTTTCATGTTAATGACTGCTTAAAACTTTTGCTTAAACCATTTGATTTCTCCTTCATATCTGAATAAGATCCGTGTTGGTGTTGGTTTTGGCTTGTTCATAATTTTGAGAATGTTCTACCATGCTCTACTGGCCTGAAGAGTTTCTATTGAAAGTTCAGCTGCTGTCTTTATGGGAATCTGACAGTATATTTATGTCTTTACTCTCGCTGCTCTTAATGTTTGTTTTTTTGTGTGTTTAAATTTTCAGTGTTTGGTTAAAATATTGTTGTGGGATATTTCACTTTGGGTTCATCCTGTTTGTTGGGACATGCTGTTATGGGACTCAAGGAGCTATTTCCTTGCCCATTTAATGGAGGTTTTCAACTTTTATCTCTTGAAGAATTTTCTCAAGCACCCCAACACCTTTTTTTTTTTTTCTTTTTTCCTTTCCTTTCTTTCTTTCTTTTTTTCTTTTTTTGTGGTCTTTCCCATGTGGATATCCTCACAGTATGGCATTTAATACTGTCTAAGAATTATCAGAGCTTTTAATTTTTCCTTCTTTAAAAAAATATATATTTACACATGCCACTGTGTTTTCTTTATTCCCTCCTTTCTCAGTTCGGTTCAGTTCAGTCAGTTGTGTCTGACCCCATGAATCACAGCATTTCAGGCCTCCCTATCCATCACCAACTCCTGGAGTTCACTCAAACTCATGTCCATCGAGTCAGTGATGCCATCCAGCCATGTCATCCTCTGTTATCACCTACTCCTCCTGCCCCTAATCCCTCCCAGCATCAGAGTCTTTTCCAATGAGTCAACTCTTCGCACGAGGTGGCCAAAGTATTGGAATTTCAGCTTTAGCATCAGTCCTTTCAATGAACACCCAAGACTGATCTCCTTTAGAATGAACTGGTTGGACCTCATTGCAGTCCAAGGGAGTCTCAAGAGTCATTTGAACACCACAGTTGAAAAACATCGATTTTTTGGTGCTCAGCTTTGTTCACAGCCCAACTCTCACATCCATACATGACCACTTTAAAAACCATAGCCTTGACTAGTCGGACATTTGTTGGCAAAGTAATGTCTCTGCTTTTGAATATGTTATCTAGGTGGTGCACAATTTTCCTTCCAAGGAGTAAGCGTCTTTTAATTTCATGGCTGCAAATCACCAACTGTATTGATTTTGCAGCCCTCCAAAAAATAAAGTCTGACACTGTTTCCACTGTTTCCCCATGTATTTTCCATCTCATTAGAACTGATTATGGATGAAACTGGAACCTATTATACAGAGTGAAGTAAGCCAGAAAGAAAAACACCAATAGAGTATGCTAACACATATATATGGAATTTAGAAAGATGGTAACAATAACCCTGTGTACGAGACAGCAAAAGAGACACAGATGTATAGAACAGTCTTTTGGACTCTGTGGGAGAGGGAGTGGGTGGGATGATTTGGGAAAATGGCATTGAAACCTGTATAATATCATGTATGAAACGAGTCGCCAGTCCAGGTTCGATGCATGGTACTGGATGCTTGGGGCTGGTGCACTGGGACGACCCAGAGGGAGGGTAGGGGAGGAAGGAGGGAGGAGGGTTCAGGATGGGGAACTCAGGTATACCTGTGGTGGATTCATTTTGATATTTGGCAAAACTAATACAATATTGTAAAGTTTAAAAAAAATAAATAAAGCTCAACATTCAGAAAACTGAGAAAAAAAAATGTACTTTTTAATGGCTGAGTAATACTCCATTGTGTATATGTACCACAGCTTGCTTACCATTCATCTGCTGATGGGCATCTAGGTTGCTTCTGTGTCCTGGCTATTATAAACAGTGTTGCTATGAACATTGGGGTACACGTGTCTCTTTCAATTCTGGTTTCCTGGGTGTGTATGCCTAGCAGTGGGATTGCTGGATCATAAGGCAGTTCTATTTCCAGCTTTTTAAGGAATCTCCACACTGTTCTCCACAGTGGCTGTACTAGTTTGCATTCCCACCAACAGTGTAAGGGGGTTCCCTTTTCTCTACACCCTCTCCAGCATTTATTGCTTGTAGACTTTTGGATCACAGCCATTCTGACTGGCATGAAATGGTACCTCATTATGGTTTTGATTTGCATTTTTCGGATAATGAGTGATGTTGAGCATCTTTTCATGTGTTTGTTAGCCATTTGTATGTCTTCTTTGGAGAAATGTCTATTTAGTTCTTTGGGCCATTTTTTGATTGGGCCGTTTATTTTTCTGGAATTAGCTGTAGGAGTTGCTTGTATATTTTTGAGATTAGTTGTTTGTCAGTTGCTTCATTTGCTATTATTTTCTCCCATTCTGAAGGCTGTCTTTTCACCTTGCTTATAGTTTCCTTTGTTGTGCAGAATATTTTAAGTTTAATTAGGCCCCTCAAAATGGATTAAAGATCTAAACGTAAGACCAGAAACTATAAAACTCCTAGAGGAGAACATAGGCAAAACATTCTCCGACATACATCACAGCAGGATCCTCTATGACCCACCTCCCGGAATATTGGAAATAAAAGCAAAAATAAGCAAATGGGACCTTATTAAACTTAAAAGCTTCATTTGGTTTAGATTGCAGTGGTTTTGGTCCCCTTTCTGCAGGCCACAGCATTTTGGATCCAGTTTGTGGTGGAATCTGATCTTTGTGGGTGGGACTGAACCTGTACGTTTTCAAGCTTTAATGTTTGGGATATTGTGTGCCTGTGGTCTGTCAGGTGGTGCTGGATCACTTCTCTATGAAATGCAATGAATTGTCCTGTAATGTGCATTGTGGTGTCTGTGGGTTTGGTACAGCTTCAGGTAGTACCTTTTATAATGTTCATTTTTGTGTTGCTGCTTTGCTGGAGAATAGGTGTGAGTTGTCTTGCACTGAAATTGCTGGTTTCAGCTTGGGGCTTCATTTCCATGTAGGCATGGAACCTTTTGACTTTGCTTCTTTTTTAAAGTTCATTGGTGTCAGGAGTTCAACAATGATCTAAAGCTCTGGATTAACTTCATGGCCTCTGCGTTTTGGTGCTGAGTTACAGTCACATTAAGAATTCTGCATCCTCAGAACAGAGGAGAAAACCCAAGGTTGATGGTGAAGCAATTTTCCATAATCAAAAACAGTTAAAGGAATTGACAGAGTTATATGGATCAGAGCAAACTGAGGAGGGAGATAAAGGTTTCTAGGAGGAGTAAAGGGAGAGTAAAAAGGCAAGAGTGCAATCAACTGGGAATTAAATTAATAAGTGAAAATAGATTCCAAATACAGAATTCCTAAAGGATAAACATTTATTAATAAAAAGTTTCAAAATCAAAGATTAAGAACCTAGAATAGGATTTAAACTCCTATGATTACTGGAGAAAATTTAGAAGTCAAAATAATTATCAAACATTTATATTGTGGTATATAGAAATGAAATTAAAGGGAATGATAAGGAACAAAAGAGTGTTTAATTAAAAAACATGAAAACAGTAAAGAATAATCTACCAATTTCTCTAGAGAAATTGTTGTGAGTTTAGTGGTGCCAGATCAGTGTCAGACAATCTCTTTTTCCTGCTTCTACTTGTTGTCCAATACTATTGCTGTCCTTGAATTGCACAGTTTCTACATTAGCTTCAGAGTTTCAATCTGTAGCTTCTGTCACTTCTGGGCTAGTTCACCCTTCTTTGCTTATTTTTACTTCCTCATTTTGCAATTCTCTTCTGTGACATGCTTACACAAGACTAGTTTGCACCATAACACAAGGGGACAGCAGGCCCTTATTTGTATCAGTGGTACAATGATGAGGAGGAGCACACTGAAAAAAAAAAAAAAAAACACCTGTAGAATATGTAGGTGAGGGTGCTTAAGGTGGATGGAGCACAGTGGGCTTGCCACTGTCATAGGTGACATGTACTTCCTCAGTCCACCCAGCTCAGGTTCCTGGGTAATCTGCGATGGCACTGCCCAAAGTGTTCCCTGTGTTTCATGCACATCCCAAGTCTAAGCCACTCAGGCTCCTAGGTGATCTTCAAGGGCACTGAACTCCATTGGCTATGTGCATTGTTTCCTTCCCTGTTCCAAACTGCTCAGGCATCTGGATGGCAGGAAAGGCACCTCCAGGGTAGGTCATGCATCTTATGTACCTGTCAACCACTCAGTTTGTCTGTAGCATAAGGGAGTCAGAGAAGGCAAGGTTCAGAAAAAGAATGAGACCAGCACTTTACAGGAAGAGATCACCTTTAATAAGGTGAGAAAGGGCAGCAGTCAGATTAGTGAGCTGCTGCACTAACCCAAGACAAGAGTAAATATATATATAGGCATATATTTGGAAAGCCACTGTCTTAAGTGGGCCTGTTCTTCTCCGAGGTTGTTTGGAATAGTTATCTCATAAATGGCTGGGGCAAGGAAATGTGGAGATCAGCCAAAGGCTGATAGGATGATATGGGAGAAGGAACAATACAAATCCCATTTAGAGAAAGCAAATGAACAGTATATACTTTAGTGCTTTTTCAGTTTTATTATTTTATGTCCATTATTGGGAAGAAAGCTAAGAGTTTAAACAGCAGGTTTTATTCATTGAAAAAATATATAAATATATGTTTCATACTTGACAGTATAGATGCAGCCTACTCAGAAATCACGATCACTATCATAACATGACTGATATATTCAAAGATTACACCAAAGTCAGCAAAAGTTAGGCATTTTACAAGTAGTATTATAAAAGGTCATTCTTGCTCTACTCTCTTTATATTATGCCTTTATTTTCTCCCACCAAGACACCACCTATATTTCTTAGTGGATATTTTGATGTTGCTTTCCTGCTCCTCCAAAGACAGACTTAAATCCTTGTGGCGAATGCAGCATCTCAGCACGGTAATCAGTTCTTGGAAGACATATGTTGTGTTTCCCTTCGTAGCTTCATTATCTATGTTTTTATTGAATTTCTAGAGATACATTAGGCAAAATATTTTCAGTCATAATAAGCCACTTTTCACAATTTTTCCTAAGCATTGTTTGGGATTGGAAAGAAACTGTCTTCCTTCCTACCAAGTTAATCACAGATATTCAATTCTTCTATGTGTTTCATGTCTACACAAGTTTCCTTATGTATCTTGCACATCAGCTAAGACATAGTGCCTGCCAAATGATGTATTTTAAGTACTTACTGAATTAACAATGAAAAGATGCTAAATAAATTAGCAATCAAAAGCCATATAAGTTACTCAAAAACATCCGAGAGTCTCCACTCTTACCATAATTGACATTTTTTATTTACTGACAATTTAGTAAAGTGGTGTGTTTTCTTTATAATGCAATGCTTAGGTTTGTCATAACTTTTACATCCAAAAGCAAGTGACATTTAATTTGATAACTGCAGTCACCATTCCTAGTAATTTTGAAGCTCAAGAAAATTAAGCTTGTCACTGTTTCCACATGTTTACCCCTTCTATTTTGCAAGTAGTGATTGGACCAGATGCCCTTATCTTTGTTTTTATGAATGTAGAGTTTTCAGCACGGTTTTTCACTCTAATCATTCACCCTCATGAAAAGGCTCTTTATTTCCTCTTCACTTTCTCTTTGTTTTTGCGTTAACATCTATATATGTGAGTGTTTTGCTGTTTCTCCCAGCCACTTTGATGCCAGCTTTTGATTCACTCAACTGGTATTTAAATAGTATATTCTGCATATGATTCACGTAAGCAAGTGACAGTAAAGAGATTTGTCACTCTTCTTTCACTTTTGAAGTGGTCAATTTGTCCATGCCCGATCCAATTCTTGCGTCTTGACTCATTTAAGGGTGATTCCAACTTTTATTTCCTCAAGATTTCCCATGTACCCCAACCCTTTTAGTTTTGGTGTTCTCCATCTAGACACCTACATTTCTCATTGTGGGGCATCTATCATTGCTACATCAGACCTTTTCCTGGTTTCCTTCTTTCTTTCATTTTTTTTCCCCGCACCACACTCTGTTTCATTTATATCCTCCTTTCTCAGTTAAGTTCAGTTGGTCCTTCATCACCGACTCTTTGCAACCCCATGAATCGCAGCACACCAGGGCTACCTGTTCACTGAGTTCACTCACGCTCATGTCTATTGATTCGGTGATGCCATCCAGCCTTCCATCCTCTGTAGTCCCATTCTCGTCTTGACCCCATTCCCTCCGAGCATGTGGGTCTTTCTCAATGAGTCAACACTTTGCGTGAGTGAGCAAAGTATTGGAATTTCAGCTTTAGCATCAGTCCTTCCAATGAACACCCAGGACTGATCTCCTTTAGGATGGACAGGCTGGATTTCCTTGCAGTACAAGGGACTCTCAAAAATTTTATCCATCACCGCAGTTCAAAAGCATCAATTCTTCAGCACTCAGCTTTCTTCACAGTCCAACTCTCACATTCATACATGATCACTAGAAAAACCGGATCCTTGACTAGACAAACTTTGTTGGCAATGTAATGCCACTGATTTTTAATATGCTATCTAGGTTGGGCATAACTTTCCTTCCAAGGGGTAAGCGTGTTTAAATTTCAAGGCTGCAATCACCATCTGCAGTGGTTTTGGAGCCGCAAAAAAGTAAAGTCTGACAATCTTTCCACTGTTTCCCCATCTATTTCCCATGAAGTGATGGGACCAGATGCCATGGTCTTCGTTTTCAGAATGTTGAGCTTTAAGCCAAATTTTCCAGTCTTCTCTTTGACTTTCATCAAGAGACGTTTTAGTTCCTCTTCACTTTCTGCAATAAGGTTGGTGTCATCTGCAAATCTGAGGTTATTGATATTTCTCCCGGTAATCTGAATTCCAGCTTGTGCTTCTTTCAGCCCAGCGTTTCTCGTGATGTACTCTGCCTACAAGTTAAATAAGCAGGTGATAATACAAAGCCTGATGTCCTCCTTTTCATATACAAAACCAGTCTGTTGTTCCATGCCTAGGTCTAACTGTTGCTTCCTGACCTGTATATAGGTTCCTCCAAGGCAGGTCAGGTGGTCTGGTATACCTGTCTCTTTCAGAATCTTCCCCGGTTTATTGTGATTCACACAGTCAAAGGATTTGGCATAGTCAATAAAGCAGAAATAGGTGTTTATCTGGAACTCTCTTGCTTTTTTGATGATCCATCGGATATTGGCAATGCGATCTCTGGTTCCTCTGCCTTTCCTAAAACCAGCTTGAACATCTGGAAGTTCACAGTTCACGTATTGCTGAAGCCTGGCTTGGAGAATTTTGAGCATTGCTTTACTAGCGTGTGAAATAAGTGCAACTGTGAAGAAGTTCGAGGATTCTTTGTCATTGCCTTTCTTTGGAATTGGAGTGAAAACTGACCTTTTCCAGTCCTGTGGCCACTGCTGAGTTTTCCACATTTGCTGGCATATTGAGTGCAGCACTTTCACAGCATTATCTTTCAACATTTGAGATAGTTCAACTGGAATTCTATCACCTCCACTAGCTTTGTTCATAGTGAGGCTTTCTAAGGCCCTCTCGATTTCACATTCCAGGATGTTTGGCTCTAGGTGAGTGATAACACCATTGTGATTATCTGGGTCTTGAAAGTCATTTTTGTACAATTTCCCTGTGTATTCTTGCCACCTCTCCATAATATCTTCTGCTTCTGTTTGATCCTTACCATTTCTTCCCTTTATTGAACCCATCTTTGCATGAAATATTCCCTTTGTATCTAATTTTCTTGAAGAGAACTCTAGTCTTTCCCATTATGTTGTTTTCTTCTATTTCTTTGAATTGATCTCTGAGGAAGGCTTTCTTATCTCTGTTTGCTATTCTTTTGGATCTCTGCTTTCAGATACATATATCTTTTCTTTGCTTTGCTTTTTGCTTCTCTTTTTTTCACAGCTATTTTTAAGGCCTCCTCAGGCAGCCATTTTGCATTTTTGCATTTCGTGTCTACACGGATGGTCTTAGTCCCTGTCTCCTGTACAGTGTCATAAATACCCATCCATTGGTCATCAGGAACTTTGTCTATTAGATCTAGTCCCTTAAATCTATATTTCACTGTATAATGATAAGGGATTTGACTTAGGTCATACCTGAATTGTCTAGTGGTTTTCCCTACTTTCTTTACTTCAAGTCTGAATTTGGCAAAAAAGGAGTTCATGATCTGAGCTACAGTCAGCTCCCGGTCTTGTTTTTGCTGACTTTATAGAGTTTCTCCATCTTTGGCTGCAAAGGTAGAATTAATCTGATTTTGGTGATTTTGGTTGTTGACCATCTTCTCTTGTGTTGTTGGAAGAGGGTGTTTGCTATGACCAGTGTGTTCTCTTGGAAAAACTCTATTAGCCTTTGCCCTGCTTCATTCAGTATTCCAAGGCCAAATTTGCCTGTTACTCCAAGTATTTCTTGACTTCCTACCTTTACATTCCAGTCCCCTTTAATGAAAAGGACATCTTTTTTGGATATTAGTTCTAAAAGGTCTTGCAGGTCTTCACAGTACCATTCAACTTCAGCTTCTTCAGCATTTCTCATTGGGGCAAAGGCTTGGATTACCGTGATATTGAATGGTTTGCCTTGGAAATGAACAGGGATCATTCTTTCATCTTTGAGATTGCATCTAAGTACTGCATGTAAGACTCTTTTGTTGACCATGCTGACTCCTCCATTTCTTCTAAGGTATTCCCGTTCACAGTAGTAGATATAATGGTCATCTGAGTTAAATTCACCCATTCCAGTCCCTTTTAGTTCGCTGATACCTAGAATGTTGACGTTCACTTTTATCATCTCCGGTTTGATCACTTCCAGTTTGCCTTGATTCATGGAACTGACATTCCAATTTCCTATGTAATATTGCTCTTTACAGCATCAGACCTTGCCTCTATTACCAGTCACACCCATATCTGGATATTAGTTTTGCTTTGTCTTCATCCCTTCTTTCTTTCTGCAGTTATGTCTCCACTGATCTCCAGTAGCATATTGGATACCTACCAACCGACCCGGGGATTTCCTCTTTCAGTATCCTATCATGTGTTTCATACTGTTCATGGTGTTCTCAAGACAAGAATACTGATGTAGTTTGCCATTCCCTTCTCCATAGACCACATTCTGTCAGAACTCTCCACCATTACTCGCCCATCCTGGGTGGCACCACAGGGCATGGCTTACTTTCATTGAGTTAGACAAGGCTGCAGTCCATGTGACAAGATTGGCTAGGTTTTTGAGATTATGGTTTCAGCGTGTCTGAAATCTGATGCCCTCATAAGTGAAATCTGATCCTAAAAATTGTGTTCCTAAAGTTACAACATTGATAACCATTTTTGGAAAGCAAAAATTAAGAACCAAGAATAAAAATTAGACTCATTTAAATAGTACAAGAAAAGAAAACGGAGGTCGAATTCATTCTTATATATATAACAAGTGTTTAAAACACAGACGTGTTGTTTTCATTTGAAAGGTAATAATAGTTAACAGAAATAAAAGTTTAGGGTATTAAAAAGGCCTAGCATTGTTAAAAGTTAAAGAAATCATATAGAAATAGATCTCAGAATTAAAAAAAAAATTTTGCTTTTTGGTGTCAGTACAGTGTCAGATGGTCCCTAGTTGAAGCTTGTACTTGTTGTCAAATTCTACTATTGTACCTCAGTTGAACATTAATTGAATTAATTGGCATTAATTGAAGATTTATGCTGTTGAACCTATCACTTCTGGGTTGGTTTATGCTCCTTTGTTTATATTTCCTTCTTTTATTTGAAAGCCTCTCCATATCTGGCTTTCAACATGAAACGAGGGTGTGGTAGCCTCTTATTTGATCTCACTTGCTCGGTGTTTTGGCGGTGAGGTGGGACACTGAAAACAAATACCTCTGGGATATGTGGGTGCTTGAGGTGGATTGACCACATTGGGCTTGCCACTGACAAATGTGACATGTTCTTCCTGGGTCCACACTGCTCAGCCTCCCTGTTGATACGTGAGGGCATGGTCCCAAGTGGGTCGTGTGTTTCATGCACTTCCCAGCCAGTCAGGCACTTAGGTGCTCAGCAAGGGCAATGACCATGATTGGCTCGGTGCTTTTTGCTCTTCACAAGTCAAAAATCTCAGGTGGCTGGTTGGAGGACAAGACACAGTCCTAGGTGGCCCATGCCTTATGCAGCTCTCTGGTCTCAACCACACAGTTTGCTACCTGTGCCAGAGCCCACAGCCTCAGGTGTTCCATGTGTCTCTTCCGGATAGCTGACCCCAGGCTGTCATGATCCCGGCCTATGTGAACTGTCCATGAACTCAGGAATTCATCATTAGCAAATTTCAACCAGCTTAGAGCTTGGTAGGGGATGTCTGTAGGACCAAGTTACTAGTAACCTATTTGCTTCTGCCTCTGGCAGTCGTATACATTCCTCTCTACCTCCATTGAGGAAAGGGTCTTCAATGGAAGCTGGCTTGGTCTTCTTTGGTATTTTGTAGTTTTCTGGTCTGTGAGTGTGCCATGGTTCACTATGTGGACTTAGAGCCTTCTTGTAGGAAAAGTCCTTTCTAAAATGGCTGTCTCTAGTTTTCCCATGGTTTATGTTCTTTGTCACATTAGCTCCATCAGATTGTCCTCAGGGCACTAAATCCTGGTTCTAACAATACTGTGTTTGATACACCACAGGTCTCCTCCCAGACCTCATGTATGACTGTGGACAGAAGAATCTGAGTGACTTTTTGGCTAGTAATTGCATTTATTGGCGTAATCTGTGTTTTTGCTCTTTTTCCCCTGGTTCTGTTTTTTTCTTTTTTTCTTTTTCCTCCCACTGACACTTTTGAGAGAGGGTTTCCTATCTTGTTTTAATTTTCCTCCTTTACGATTCCCTCTCCAAGGGGAGTCTCATTCCCTAAAACCTTTTCTTCATGTCCATCTCTTATTTTGTCCTACCTCCTTTTTAAGAGATGGGTTTTCATTTCTTGGTTTCTAGGGACCATCAACATCGTTCAAGTTGATTTCTGGAAGGTGGTCCATGTGCAGTCGATCCTTTGATGGATTTGTGGAGGAGAAAGTGGACTGTGCCTCCTATTCCTCTAACATTATGAGACCTCCACCATGACCCTGGAAGATCCATTTTATTAACTGAAATCTTGTTGTTATTCAGTCACAAAGCCATGTCTTACTCTCTGTGACCCCTTGGACTGCACACAAGGGCTTTCTGCCCTCTGCATCACCCAGGGTCTGCCTGAAATCATACTCATTGAATGGGTGAAGCTATACAACCTTCTCCTTTGTTCTCACCCATGTATCCTCCTGATTTCATTGTTTCCTAAGAATCAGGTTTTTGTTTTTTTTTTTCCACTGAGTCATTTCTTTGCTCAGGTGGCCAAAGCTTTGAAGACTCATCTTCAGCATCAGTGATTCTAATTCTTCTTCAGAGTTGATTTCCTTTATGTTTGATTGGATTTATGTCCTTGCAATTCAATGGATACACACAAGTCATTCCTAGCAGAGCAGTTTGGTGTTCTCACATCTGTACATGTCTACTGGAAAGACCATAGATGTGACTCAAAGTGCCTGCATTGATCAAGTCATGTCTTCACTTTTTAACATGCTTTCTAAATTTGTGACAGCTTTTCTTCCAGGAAGAAATTGTCTTCTAATTTTATAGCTTCCATCACCATCTGCAGTGAATTTAGAGCCAAAAGAGCTAATCTGTCACTGCTTCTGTCTTTTCCACTTCCATTTCCCATGAAAGTGTGGGACCGGATGTCATGATCTTACTTTGTGTAATACTGAGAAGGAAATGGCAACCCACTCCAGTGTTCTTGCCTGGATAATCCCAGGGATTGGTGAGCCTGGTGGGTTGCCATCTCTGGGGTCACACAGAGTCAGACACAAGTGAAGCAACTTAGCAGCAGCAGCAGAGAATTCAAATGTACTGTTTACCCTATGTTTTCCTATGAACACTGAGAATTACTGTATTCTTGTACCTTTGTTTTCCCTCAATGTTTTGAATAAGAAATTGTTTTCTGAGAATATTCTATGATAGTTACTTATTATATATTATACTGCTGGTTTTAAGTTGCCTGTTAGAGCATTTGTGCCATACTTCTGTGACAACTGGGTAAAATATTGCAAAATACACAGCCTATAATATATTTTTCCATTAACATAATATATTGAGACTGTTTTTGTTATCTTGTTAGATTTTACCTAATGTGGCTACCTCAAAAATACAAAGGAGGACAAGGAACAAGATAAATGATGTGGATGGGGGCAGGAAGCTGAACCCCGGTGGCATGAAGCAAGATAAATTTTGATCATCAGTGATTTCTATTGAAATATTTGTTACCAGAAGTTGAAAGTGATGAAAGAAAACTTTACATACTGAATTATGGAGAAGTAATTTTGATGTACACCTCATATAATTTCAGTGTTCAGCTAGTCAGAAGAGCCTGTCTATGATCTATGCACAATGCCCTTGGCATCTCTTTTAGCCATTAAGTGGGTAGCTGTTATCCTAAATCCAGCTAGTTGACCATTGTGCATGTGGTTCCAACATGTTCCTATGTTATTACAGACTTGAATGTTTAAAATTGTATCCAATGTGGGGAGAACAACAGCTTTCTTCAAACAATATCTCTAAGCAAACGAGAGTAACAATTGTATGGCCTCAAGGTTTCCTCATATGTAAGAACGCCATCTCTTATTACAGAAACAATAGTGGAAGACGAACTAGATTAAAGGAGAGCCTTTCAGCAACAGTATCTAAAGCATTCAGCCAGTAATTTATTAAGCAATGTTGGGCTTCCCAAACAGTTCATTTAAGATCTTGGGAGCAAGCAAAGTGTTTGGCCACCTGAATAATGTTGCCTAAAATTTTATTTTGACATATCCACATACATACTCATGTGTGTATGAGTTTGGGTATAAAAAAATTACATTGACTTTTAATTCCCATTAGGTATAACAACATGGAAAAATTAAAACCCAAATGCAGAATGACTCAAGACTCTACTCAGTTATTGAATATATGTAAGTGGAAATACTTCAAAATATGTTTTATTGGCTACATCTAACATATAAGGACTCTTTTATACCACTCCCCTCTCTCCTTTTAATAAATACCTACCAATTTTCAAAAGTTTGCCCAGGTTTAATGAAAAAATACTCAGATATAGAAATATATATGTATTTCTATATATATACATATATATATACATATATATATTATATATACATATATATATATGTATATATAATATATATATGTATATATATATGAGAAGGTGACGGCACCCCACTCCATTACTCTTGCCTGGCCAATCCCATGGATGGAGGAGCCTGGTAGGCTGCAATCCATGGTGTCACAAATAGATCGGTACAACTGAGTGACTTCCCTTTCACTTTTCACTTTCATGCATTGGAGAAGGACATAGCAACCCACTCGAATGTTCTTGCCTGGAGAATCCTGGGACAGATGAGCCTGGTGGGCTGCCGTCTGTGGGGTCACACAGAGTTGGACACGTCTGAAATGACAGCAGATATACCTATTTATATGCATATTTATGTATATAGATATACAAATATCTATATAAAATAGATATGTTTCCATTGCAGAAAATGTTGATACCAACCTTAGATCTCAGAATTATTTCCAACTCCATGCTCCAGGTCAACAGGAAATAGCCAAAGTTGTTGCTGACTCAAACAGTTCAAGAGCTGGGAAGCCTGTAGACCTCCTCATTTTCCAAGAGTAATTTTAATCAGAGAAGCTAGAAAAGCCAGAAATTAAGGAAAATAATCAAGCAACAGAAGATAGTAATGATACTTTCACTTTTAACTTTCATGCATTGGAGAAGGAAATGGCAACCCATTCCAGTGTTCTTCCCTGGAGAATCCCAGAGACAGGGGAGCCTGGTGGGCTGCCGTCTATGGGGTCACACAGAGTCGGACACGACTGAGGTGATGTAGCAGACGTAGCAGAAAGGTCTTTAGTTCCTCCTCAAAGGCCATAGATAACATTCTGAGCAATACACTGTGAACAGTTTTAGAGATGTTAAAGCTCCAACCAGGCTGAAATGTACGTACATAGACCACAGAGTAGTTGGAAGCAGACGGTCGATGATGTTGACTCCCAATATCCTCAGTAACAGGCCATTAGTACAATGCCCCAAAACTGATCACAGGTGTGTGATCAGTCATTAAAATCCTTCCCCTGAAAGTATTTGTGAATTTGGGTCTTTGAAGCACCAAAGACTGCTAGGAAACCTTGCTCAGTCCTACAATAAACACATGCTTTCACTGTAACTCAGTCAGTTGATTGATTTTACTTCACAGTAGCGAGTAGATCCAAGTTTGCATGGGTAACAGTAATGAATATTAAGAATGTGTGTCTAGAAGGATGATAAATCGCTTTTAGTTCAGATTTCAAGTAGATTTATTGATATGATTTTTCTGTGTAAAAATTCTTTAGGAATGAGGTTTTGCAGCCTTCATGGCTTTGGTTAGTATTTCTGTAAGCAGTGTGTATTTTAAGTTGATGCTGAAGTAAGCACTGGTTGAACATTATCCTTCAATTGCTCGAAGACCAGTGACTTTGTGATGTCACAGTTACCCTTCAACTGCTAGGTGACTTTGAGGACCTCTGTGATGGTCTAGAGAGGTCTGTAGGCCAGCCAAGCAGCATTTGAAGTTGCAGTGTGTAAAATCAGACAAATGAGAAAAATATCTGAAGAAAGACTTTCTTTGAGATGGCACATATTTCTTCAGAAATTCAAGATGGGACTCCTAAGGATGAATCAACTGGTTCAGAAACCTCCGTTAGATCTTCTTTGTATGATTATACACTTACTAGGGACTCAGTTTTGAGATCTATGATTGAAGAATATGCTTTTCAGGCTTTGTCTGAGGATCTTGTGATAAAAAGGCTATGCTACACAAATTCTGTCTCTGAAACAGATGAGCTGAATGATTTTCTTTCACATTTCCGCAAAACTTTGGAGTATAGTTGCAAATTATCAGCTGGAATCTATTAGGTAGGATGAGAGTGGTGTATGTATAGTGATCAGTGAAGAACTTTTGAAAAAGGTCTTGAAAAGAAAGGAGCCTTTCAGAATATTTGAAACCAACAGTATGAAAAGTTTAGTTTGACAGGTTAACCTTTATGGGTTTAATAAAAAGCAACAAACTTTTCAAAGATCTGCTTCACAAGCGGACTTTCTGGAAGAAAACATCTCTCTTTTGAGCAAGGTATTCCAAAAATTTCACTTATTAGCAATACATAAGATTAAATCATGTGACCTAGAAAGCATGTTCACATATGTAGCTAAAACGAATTTGAAATTGAGATAGGGAGGAGGAGCCAAGATGGCGGAGGAGTAGGACAGGGAGAACACTTTCTCCCCCACAAATTCATCAAAAGAGCATTTAAACGTCGAGTAAATTCCACAAAACAACTTCTGAATGCCGGCAGAGGACATCCGGCACCCAGAAAAGCAATCCAACTCTTCGAAAGGAGGTAGGAAAAAATATAAAAGACAAAAAAAGAGACAAAAGAGGGAGGGACGGAGTTCCGTCCCGGGAAGGGAGTCTTAAAAAGAGAGAAGTTTCCAAACACCAGGAAACCTTCTGACTGCCGAATCTGTGCCGAGCTTTGGAAGCACAGAGGGCAACATAACAGGAAGAAAAAACAAATAAACAATTAAAACTCGAAGATTGCGAGTCCTACAGTAACTCCCCCAGCGGAGGAGCAGCGTAGACGCCTGCACGCGCCATTAGCAAGTGGGGGCTGGGCAGGGAGGCGCAGCGCGGGCTGCATCGCTTAGAGTAAGAATCTGGCCTGAATACCCTGAGCACTATCTGAGCGAAATAATCTGGGCTAGCAAACCAGACTGTGGGATATCTACCACGCGAAAAGCCAGCCCCAACTTAAGACACCGCCAGGCCCGTGCACGGAACAAAGAATTGAACAGAGATAGCCGGCTGCAGACCTTCCCCCTCCAGTGACAGGCAGCCAGAGCCGGAAGGGGGCAATCGCAGCCCCAGAGAGACATTATCTATAAAACTGTAAGCAGGCTTCTTTGCTAACTAAACCTTCTTGGGGGTCTGGACGGTTAACATCTGCCTGAGAAGGTGCGCCGGTTTTACGCCCAGATAACCGAGTGGCGGGGAGGCGATAAGTCGCAGCATTGGTGCTCGCCAAACACCTCATCACTTGAGCTGCTCGAACCTGGGAAGAGCACAAAACTCAGGCCCAACTGAGTCTGCGCCTCTGAGGACTACCCGAGCGCCTTAACCTGAGCGGCTTGGACCAGGGAGGTACATGCAACTCAGGGCCAGCCTCGGATTGTTCCCGGAGGAACAACCTAGAGCCCGAGCAGTGTGGGCAGGGAGGCTACACGCGCCGAGAGCGGGGGCAGACCCAGTGTGGCTGAGGCACTGCGAGCGCACGCCAGTGTTATTTGTTTGCAGCATCCCTCCCTCCCTCCCCACAGCGCGACTGAACAAAGAGAAGAAATACAGCTCCACCCATCAGAACACCGACACAAGCTTCCCTAACCAGGAAACCTTGACAAGCCACCTGTACAAACCCACACACAGCGAGGAAAAGCCACAATAAAGAGAACTCCACAAACTGCCAGAATACAGAAAGGACACCCCAAACTCAGCAATTTAAACAAGATGAAGAGACAGAGGAATAGCCAGCAGATAAAGGAACAGGATAAATGCCCACCAAACCAAACAAAAGAGGAAGAGATAGGGAATCTACCTGATAAAGAATTCCGAATAATGATAGTGAAATTGATCCAAAATCTTGAAATTAAAGTGGAATCACAGATAAATAGCTTGGAGACAAGGATTGAGAAGATGCAACAAAGGTTTAACAAGGACCTAGAAGAAATAAAAAAGAGTCAATATATAATGAATAATGCAATAAATGAAATTAAAAACACTCTGGAGGCACCAAATAGTAGAATAACAAAGGCAGAAGATAGGATTAGTGAATTAGAAGATAGAATGGTAGAAATAAATGAATCAGAGAGAATAAAAGAAAAACGAATTAAAAGAAATGAGGACAATCTCAGAGACCTCCAGGACAATATTAAACGCTACAACATTCGAATCATAGGGGTTCCAGAAGAAGAAGACAAAAAGAAAGACCATGAGAAAATACTTGAGGAGATAATAGTTGAAAACTTCCCTAAACTGGGGAAGGAAGTAATCACCCAAGTCCAAGAAACCCAGAGAATCCCAAACAGGATAAACCCAAGGCGAAACATCCCAAGACACATATTAATCAAATTAACAAAGATCAAACACAAAGAACAAATATTAAAAGCAGCAAGGGAAAAACAACAAATAACACACAAGGGAAATCCCATAAGGATAACAGCTGATCTTTCAATAGAAACTCTTCAAGCCAGGAGGGAATGGCAAGACATACTTAAAATGATGAAAGAAAATAACCTACAACCCAGATTATTGTACCCAGCAAGGATTTTATTCAAGTATGAAGGAGAAATCAAAAGCTTCTCAGACAAGCAAAAGCTGAGAGAATTCTGCACCACCAAACCATCTCTACAACAAATACTAAAGGATATTCTCTA